>NC_091991.1:127626082-127952525 GCF_044704955.1 Pristiophorus japonicus | reverse complement strand
TAGAAGCGGGTCCCCTCAGTGCGCCGGAAAGTTTGACCACCGCGCTCAGCCCAACCCAGTCACCGGCGAGCGCGGGGTGCCCTGAGCCCGTGCCCGAGCCCTTGACCAATACCGCAGAGGGGCTCGGGCGAGGGCAAGATAAGGAAAAGGGGGGGGCGGAGCGGGAGGCCTCGGCAGACATGGAGGTCTCCCTGCCTCCGCGCACCCCCAGGAACAAAAGGAGGCACCGCCCCAATGAGGCGGAGGGGGAACAACATCCCTCCGCGGAGGAGGCGGTGCCCGCCGCGTGTCCCGCGTCCCCCACCAGCGCCCCCAAATTGCGCTGTAGGCGCGAGGAATCTGTCCCCGGGGAGGGTGAGGCAGTCGAGGCTGCCCAGCCGCTGCCTCCTGGGGATGGCGTGGAAGATCTACCTGTCGTGGGGGGCGTGGGGCCAGCGGAAGAATGCATAGCCGCCGGGTCGAGCGTCCCGGGGACTGAGGCGGGAGGGGCCGAAAAGGCCGAACCTGAGCCCGCCCAGCAAATGCCCAACTTCCCCCGGGATTTGCTCGACTCGGCAGAAACTGAACATTTTAATAAACATCCACATGCTGGGCCGGGGGTGGCGGCGGGGAGGGGGAAGAACAACAACCCTCGCCCACTATTTTGGAGCTGGGGGACTTGGTGGACCTGGAGAACTTCCTAAACCGGGTCTCTCCGTGTTCCCCGGCTCCTGGGGCGGAGGAGGAACCCCTTCCGCTGTCGCTTCCCGACCCAGCACCAATTTTAAAAGAGCCCAGTGGGGACTCCTCTGCCGACGATCCTGGGGGTGGGATCGGGGCAGAGCCAGGACCAGATGGAGCGGCCGGGCCGTTTGCCGTACCTCGTGCGGTCGACGGGCCGGCTGCTAGCGGCGACCTCCCGGAGGGGGACGGGGACTCGGTGGAGGACGCGGGTGAAGATCTCGAGTCCATCGCCAGTGAGGCGGTGGATCTGCTCGCGGCCGCCACTGAGACCCTCCTCATTCCCGCAGAGGAACTCCGGGACTTTTTGGTCCAGTGCTGGGGTCGCCGCGACCAAGCCCGTCTGGCCCTGGAAAGATGGTCCGAGCCATGGCTGCTCGTCGCCTCCGTCCGCGCCGCCGCTAAAACCATGGCCGCGGGCGGGCCCTTATCAAAGGCTCAATGCCTTGAGCTGCGCCGGCTCAAAAAGTTCCTCGCTGGGCTGCTGAAGGAGCGGAGTTCAACAAACGACTCCACTCCCCCCCCCACAATAGGTTAGGTAGAGGTTGCACTATGCTCTAGTCATGAAGATAACCATAGCCAGTCTCAACATCAACGGCGGCAGAGGGGCACGCCGTAGATTTGACCATTTTTCGCTCCTGCGGGAGGGGAAATATGCGGTGTGCTTCCTGCAAGAAACCCACACCGTTCTGGGAGACGAAGCCATGTGGCTCCTAGAATGGCAAGGAGAGGTCCGCATGAGCCACCTCACCACCATTTCTAGTGGGGTGGCCATCTTGCTGGGCCCGCATTTTCAGCCGGAGATCTTGGGGGTCGAGGAGCCCGTGCCAGGCCGCTTGCTGCACGTAACGGTTCGCCTGGGGGACGTGCCGCTCCATCTCGTGAACGTGTATGCCCCTCAGCCCGGCCCGCAGCAAACGCGCTTCTTTGAAGAGGTGTCCGCTCTTCTTGGCTCCGTCGACGTCGGCGACTGCATTGTCCTCGGGGGGGATTTTAACTGCACCCTCGAGGCGAGGGACCGCTCCGGTGCCCCGCAGTGCATGACGGCGATGGAGAAGTTGAGGGACCTGGTCGGGTCCTTCGACTTGGTGGACGTCTGGCGAAATCTCCACCCCGACTCCAGCGCCTTTACTTGGGTGAGGCCTGGAGTAGGATGGTCCAGAGTCGACCGCCTTTACGTGTCTCGGGCGTACGTTTCCTGCGTCCCGGCGGCCTCCATGCGGCCGGTGCCGTGTTCAGACCACCACCTGGTGTGGGCGGAGCTCGCTTCGCTCCGCGCGAGGACGGGGTCCGCGTACTGGCACTTTAACAACCGGCTGCTGGAGGACGTGCGGTTCCAGGACTCGTTCCGTCGATTCTGGTCCGACTGGAGAAGGAAGCAGGGGGGCTTCCCCTCCTTGAGGCTATGGTGGGATGTGGGCAAGGCTCACGTCCGCGTCTTCTGTCAAGAGTACGCGAGGGGGTCGACCAAGAGGCGGGCGGCCAGAGTCGGGCGCCTAGAAAAAGAGGTACTCGACCTGGAAGCCCGTCTCGGTCAAGTCGTCCAGGACCCGGCCCTGCGGACGGTGTACGAAGCGAAGAAGGCCGCGCTGAAGGACCTGCAGCTCGTCGGGTCCCGAGGCGTGTTCGTGAGGTCGCGGATCCGGTTCCTGCGGGATCTGGACCGCGGCTCCCCCTTCTTCTACTCGCTGGAAAAAAGGCAGAGTGTCCGTAAGCAGCTCTTGACGCTGCTGGCCGACGACGGCTCTCTTGTCTCGGATCCGGAGGGCGTCAACAACAGGGCCCGTGAATATTACGGGGCTCTGTTCTCTCCGGATCCGTCCAGCGAGGAAGCGCGTACAGTTCTGTGGGAGGACCTGCCGAGGGTCAGCCCGGAGGGCGCCGAAAATCTGGAAGCTCCGCTAAGCCTGGCGGAGCTGACCGGTGCCCTCGACCGGCTCTCGAGGGGAAAATCCCCGGGGCTGAACGGGCTGACCGTGGAGTTCCACAGGGCGTTCTGGGACGTCCTGGGGAGCGACTACGCGCGGGTCCTGGGGGAAAGTCTGGCGACCGGGGAGATGCCCCTCTCTTGGCGCAGTGCAGTCATCGTCCTGCTGCCTAAGAAGGGCGATCTCCGCCTCCTTAAGAACTGGCGCCCGGTCTCCCTCCTCAGCACGGACTACAAAATCTTCGCCAGGGCGATGTCTGCTCGCCTTGGTGCCGTGCTGGACCACATGATCCACCCCGACCAGTCCTACACGGTCCCGGGCTGGACAATCCACGATAACATCCATCTTGTCCGGGACCTCATCCATTGTTCCCAGGAGGCTGGTCTGTCGGTCGCCTTCCTATCCCTCGACCAAGAGAAGGCGTTCGACAGGGTGGATCACGACTATCTGCTCGGAACTCTGCGCGCTTTCGGGTTCGGGACGCATTTCGTCGCCCGGATCCGACTTTTGTACGCCGCCGCGGAGTGTCTGATTAAGGTTAACGGGTCCTTGATGGCGCCCCTTCGCTTTAGGAGAGGGGTGCGCCAGGGATGCCCCATGTCCGGCCAGTTATACGCCGTTTGCGTGGAGCCTTTCCTGTGCCTCTTGCGGACGAGGTTGACGGGACTGGCTCTGCAAGGGCCGGGCGTGGAGGTCGTCCTCTCGGCTTACGCCGATGACGTGCTCCTCACGGTAGAGGATCCCGCTGACCTGCGGAGGATGCGTGAGTGCCAGGAGATTTACTCGGCCGCGTCCTCCGCCAGGATCAACTGGGAGAAATGTTCCGGACTCCTGGTGGGTCAGTGGCGGGTGGACTCCCTGCCGGAGGAGCTCAGGCCTTTTGCCTGGAGCACGACCCATCTCCTCTATCTGGGAGTCTACCTTAGCCCCGACGAGGGAGCCTGGCCGGCGAATTGGCAGAAGCTGGAGGCCAAGGTCGCCGCTCGCCTAGGGCGCTGGACAGGACTGCTCCGAGTGCTGTCCTACAGGGGTCGAGCGCTAGTCATAAACCAGCTGGTGGCCGCAATGTTGTGGTACCGGCTGGTCACTTTGACCCCTCCCCCTGCGTTTGTCGCCAAGATACAGAAGAAGCTGGTGGACTTCTTCTGGAACAACAGGAAGCACTGGGTCTCTGCTGCGGTCTTGAGTCTCCCGCTTGAGGAGGGCGGTCAGTCGTTGGTGTGCGTCAGCGCCCAGCTCGCGACTTTCCGTCTTCAGACCCTGCAGAGATACCTTTACGTCGAGCCCCCTCCTAGGTGGTGTGCTCTGGCGAGGTATTTCTTCCGCCAGCAGCGTGACCTCAATTATGACACGCAGCTCCTGTTTGTGAACTTGGGGGGTGCCAGGACCGCCCTCCGGGAGCTGCCTGTCTTTTACAGGGAACTCATCAGGGTCTGGAACAAAGTCTCCACCAAGCGCAGCTCTCCGGCGGCTGGAGTGGCGGCCGTCCTGCAGGTGCCGCTGCTCGGGAATCCGTAACTCCACGACCGAGGTTTTATGTGGCGGTCGGAAGAGAGGGCTGTGGCTGGTGAGGTGACCAGGGTCAGGGACCTGTTCGATGGCGGAGGAGCGGGCTGGATGGCGCCAGATACGCTGGCGCGGCGCCTAAACTCTGGCAACGTCCGCCACGCGGCCGATGCCATTGAGTCGCTAAATACAGCTCTGGGCCCTGACTCCATTAGGTGCATCGAGGAGGCTCAAGCACGTGGGGAGATCCCGTCCGAACTGACCCCCGTCCGGACGGAATTCCTCATCGGCGCCAAACCCCGGAACCTCCCTCGGGGGCCGGCGCCTCACAACTTGAGCCGCCTCGGGGAAATCCCCTCCGTGCCTTTCAGTTCCGTGCGGAGGGGTTTCCTGTACGGGCTGCTCCTGCACACTCTCAACTTTGCCATCCTCGCCGGCCGTCCGGACACGCCATGGCGTACCATATTGCCGTCCGGAGGAGGCGGGGGTCCCCGATGGAGGGCACTCTACGCAGGGGTCCTCCCACTATTCATCGGGGACTTGGCCTGGAGGGTGGTGCACGGAGCAGTGCCGTGCAATAAATTTTTAAGCCGGTTCACGGACTCCCAGGCCGCCTGCAATTTCTGCGGTCTGGAGGAGTCCGTGTTCCATGTTTTTATCGAGTGCACGAGGTTGCAGCCCCTGTTCCATTATTTGAAGGGGCTGCTCCTGAAATTCTGGCTGCACTTCAGTCCCACTCTCCTGATCTTTGGGCACCCTGTGCGGAGGGGAGCGGGTAGGTCCAAAGGCCTCCTCGTAGGACTGCTCCTGGGCACGGCCAAGGGTGCCATCAGCCGGTCCAGGCAGCGGGCGGTCGAGGGGGTCGTTCAACCTGACTGCCTGCCTCTCTTCCGCTCTTACATCCGGTCCAGGGTGTCCTTGGAGATGGAGCACGCGGTGTCCACCGGTACGCTCGCGGCCTTCCGCGAGAGGTGGGCACCGGAGGGACTGGAGTGCATCATCACGCCCGGCAACCAAATTTTAATTTGATTTTACGTTTTCAAGTTTATTTTGTTTTAGTGTCCGGTGCTTTTAGTGTCCCCCTCTCCTTTTATAGGGGGCACTGGGGAAAATTGTGATTCTAGTGCCCAAATAAAAAACCAAATAAAAAAGAAAAAAAAGGGGCCTTGTAAATGTCTGCTGTGTCATCCAGGGCGGGTGGCACGGTTTAATGTTTTATGTTTTACAGATAAACTCTAAAAGAGTTTCATGCACAAGGACCAATTGTGGAGCAGTGGAGGCGTGTCCTGCTCAGTAGGAGCTGAGAGCAGTGAGAGGAGCAGCTATCAACCTTAGCTCCTGCCTGGAGAGGCCTGAGACCAGCCCAGGAAGAGAAGGAAGGAAGGGGCTTCACCACCAACTTTCACCCAGAGGGAGAGGAGGAAGCAGAAAACATTTAACAACAATTTACCACTTCTGCAAAGAGTTGGAGAGAGGGGAAAAACCAACAACAAACATCCAGTGTGGAAGGAGGGAGACTCTACCATTCAACAGGTGGGTGTATTGGTGCAGTCCCAAAAAGACTTTGTTGAATCGGTGGGGGGAGGAAAGAAGACCACTGAGGGCCGGAACATCGCGGGGGGTATGTGTGTGTGGAAGTGTGTGTGGGGGCCTTGCTACAACTCGGCCCCACACACAACTGAACCCACCCCCCCGCCTCCCCAATTGCCAAGCCTGGGATAGCTGGAGCTACCAGGCTGAAGATTTTCCTTAATCACCCTATTAAACATCATTAGGAGTGTGTGCCTGGTGGCTCGAGCTGCCCCAGGTGAAGACATCTTCTCCCCTCACCTGAAGACCAACCCAAAGACTGTGTTTTTGTTTTGCCATCTGGGGATTGCACCCACCCACAGCTGCGAGGGGAGATCTGCCCTCGCAGTTCCCCCCCCCTTCCCACCCCCCTCTCTCTTTCTCTGTTACTCTGTTTCTCCCCTCTCTCTCTGAGGCCCCTTCCTCCTAATTTAAAAAAAAAACAATTGAGACAACTGAGCAGAGGGAGCAAGGCCCCTCCCCAATTGCCAACTAGGGGAGAGGTGTGCCTCATTAAGGGCTCCTCTGCTCAGTCAATATACAAGAGGCCAATAAAGACCATTAAGGCCTGTGACTTTGGGGTGGGTGTAGCCCTTAAAGGGACCCCGTGATGGCGACCCCATCCACGCCGGTGGCAGGGCCAGCAAGGACATACGCGCAGGTGGCAACCGCTTCCACGGCACCTCCTGCGCCACCCGCTGCCCTGCCACCATTCAGATTAATCACAAAAAAACACGGGGTCAAGAGCTACACTCACCCCACAATGACCATCGAGGAGTGCGTGCGGGCGATTGCTGGGGTAGTCGGCCCCTCGGCCATTGTCGCAGCCTCCAAGATGTCTTGGAAGGCCGTGTTCTTCCTGGGGTCGGAGCGGGCGGTGTCCCTGGCCCTTGAAAAGGGGCTCACGGTGGGCGGGACGTTCCTGCCGGTGGACCCTCTCGAGGCCACCGCGCAGAGGGTCATCGTGTCAAACGTCCCGCCCTTTGTTTCCGCTGAGCTCCTCCTCCCTCACCTACACCAACTGGGGGAGGTAAGGTCGGGGATCAACCCCATACCGCTCGGCCTCAGGGAGAACAGCCTGCGCCACGTGTTCTCCTTCCGCCGCCAGCTCTTTGTCCGGCTGGCGCGGGAGGACATGACGGAAGGGCACTTTAATGTGGTGCACGAGGGGACTGCCTACCGCGTCTTCTGGACGTCGGACGGCGTGCGGTGCCATGCCTGTAGGAAGGTGGGGCACGTTCGTGAGAACTGCCCCGCCTCCAAGGCCGCCAAACCACCGAAGGCGGCCAAGGCTGGCGCCGCCGCCACCCCTCCCCCTAGTTGCGTCCGCGTGCCGGGAGCCATGGGTGCGCGGGCATCATCGGGGGCCTTTGTTTTCACGGCCTCCGGCGGGGGGGAGGGAGAGCGTCCGATCGAAAAGAAGGCGTGGAAGAAGACGAGACATCTAGAGGCGGGTCCCCTCAGTGCGCCGGAAAGTTTGACCACCGCGCTCAGCCCAACCCCGTCACCGGCGAGCGCGGGGTGCCCTGAGCCCGTGCCCGAGCCCTTGACCAATACCGCAGAGGGGCTCGGGCGAGGGCAAGATAAGGAAAAGGGGGGGGGGCGGAGCGGGAGGCCTCGGCAGACATGGAGGTCTCCCTGCCTCCGCGCACCCCCAGGAACAAAAGGAGGCACCGCCCCAATGAGGCGGAGGGAGAACAACATCCCTCCGCGGAGGAGGCGGTGCCCGCCGCGTGTCCCGCGTCCCCCACCAGCGCCCCCAAATTGCGCTGTAGGCGAGAGGAATCTGTCCCCGGGGAGGGTGAGGCAGTCGAGGCTGCCCAGCCGCTGCCTCCTGGGGAGGGCGTGGAAGATCTGCCTGTCGTGGGGAGCGTGGGGCCGGCGGAACAATGCGTAGCCGCCGGGTCGAGCGTCCCGGGGACTGAGGCGGGCGGGGCCGAAAAGGCCGAACTTGAGCCCGCCCAGCAAATACCCAACTTCCCCCGGGATTTGCTCGACTCGGCAGAAACTGAAAATTTTAACATACATCCACACGCTGGGCCGGGGGGTGGCGGCGGGGAGGGGGAAGGACAACAACCCTCGCCCCCTACTTTGGAGCTGAAGGACTTGGTGGACGTGGAGAATTTTCTAAACCGGGTCTCTCCTTGTTCCCCGGCTCCTGGGGCGGGGGAGGAACCCCTTCCGCTGTCGCTTCCCGACCCAGCACCAATTTTAAAAGAGCCCAGTGGGGACTCCTCTGCCGACGATCCTGGGGGTGGGATCGGGGCAGAGCCAGGGCCAGATGGAGCGGCCGGGCCATTTGCCGTACCTCGTGCGGTCGACGGGCCGGCTGCTAGCGGCGACCTCCCGGAGGGGGACGGGGACTCGGTGGAGGACGCGGGTGAAGATCTCGAGTCCATCGCCAGTGAGGCGGTGGATCTGCTCGCGGCCGCCACTGAGACCCTCCTCATTCCCGCAGAGGAACTCCGGGACTTTTTGGTCCAGTGCCGGGGTCGCCGCGACCAAGCCCGTCTGGCCCTGGAAAGATGGTCCGAGCCGGGGCTGCTCGTCGCGTCCGTCCGCGCCGCCGCTAAAACCATGGCCGCGGGCGGGCCCTTATGAAAGGCTCAAGGCCTTAAGCTGCGCCGGCTCAAAAAGTTCCTCGCTGGGCTGCTGGAGGAGTGGAGGTCAACAAACGACTCCACTCCCCCCCCACAATAGATTAGGTAGAGGTTGTACTATGCTCTAGTCATGAAGATAACCATAGCCAGCCTCAACATCAACGGCGGCAGAGGGGCACGCCGTAGATTTGACAATTTTTCGCTCCTGCGGGAGGGGAAATATGCGGTGTGCTTCCTGCAAGAAACCCACACCGTTCCGGGAGACGAAGCCACGTGGCTCCTGGAATGGCAAGGAGAGGTCCGCATGAGCCACCTCACCGCCATTTCTAGTGGGGTGGCCATCTTGCTGGGCCCGCATTTTCAGCCGGAGATCTTGGGGGTCGAGGAGCCCGTGCCAGGCCGCTTGCTGCACGTAACGGTTCTCCTGGGGGACGTGCCGCTCCATCTCGTGAACGTGTACGCCCCTCAGCCCGGCCCGCAGCAAACGCGCTTCTTTGAAGAGGTGTCCGCTCTTCTTGGCTCCGTCGACGTCGGTGACTGCATTGTCCTCGGGGGGGATTTTAACTGCACCCTCGAGGCGAGGGACCGCTCCGGTGCCCCGCAGTGCATGACGGCGATGGAGAAGTTGAGGGACCTGGTCGGGTCCTTCGACTTGGTGGACGTCTGGCGAAATCTCCATCCCGACTCCAGCGCCTTTACTTGGGTGAGGCCTGGAGTAGGATGGTCTAGAGTCGACCGCCTTTACGTGTCTCGGGCGTACGTTTCCTGCGTCCCGGCGGCCTCCATGCGGCCGGTGCCGTGTTCGGACCACCACCTGGTGTGGGCGGAGCTCGCTTCGCTCCGCTCGAGGACCGGGTCCGCGTACTGGCACTTTAACAATCGGCTGCTGGAGGACGTGCGGTTCCAGGACTCGTTCCGTCGATTCTGGGCCGACTGGAGAAGGAAGCAGTGGGGCTTCCCCTCCTTGAGGCTATGGTGGGACGTGGGCAAGGCTCACGTCCGCGTCTTCTGTCAAGAGTACGCGAGGGGGTCGACCAAGAGACGGGCGGCCAGGGTCGGGCGCCTAGAAAAAGAGGTGCTCGACCTGGAAGCCCATCTTGGTGAAGTCGTCCAGGACCCGACCCTGCGGACGGTGTACGAAGCGAAGAAGGCCGCGCTGAAGGACGTGCAGCTCGTCGGGTCCCGAGGCGCGTTCGTGAGGTCGCGGATCCGGTTCCTGCGGGATCTGGACCGCGGCTCCCCCTTCTTCTACTCGCTGGAAAAAAGGCAGAGTGTCCGTAAGCAGCTCTTGACGCTGCTGGCCGACGACGGCTCTCTCGTCTCGGATCCGGAGGGCGTCAACAACAGGGCCCGTGAATATTACGGGGCTCTGTTCTCTCCGGATCCGTCCAGCGAGGAAGCGCGTAGAGTTTTGTGGGAGGACCTGCCGAAGGTCAGCCCGGAGGGCGCCGAAAATCTGGAAGCTCCGCTAAGCCTGGCGGAGCTGACCGGTGCCCTCGCCCGGCTCTCGAGGGGAAAATCCCCGGGGCTGGACGGGCTGACCGTGGAGTTCCACAGGGCGTTCTGGGACGTCCTGGGGGGCGACTACGCGCGGGTCCTGGGGGAAAGTCTGGCGACCGGGGAGATGCCCCTCTCTTGGCGCAGTGCAGTCATCGTCCTGCTGCCTAAGAAGGGCGATCTCCGCCTCCTTAAGAACTGGCGCCCGGTCTCCCTCCTCAGCACGGACTACAAAATTTTCGCCAGGGCGATGTCTGCTCGCCTTGGTGCCGTGCTGGACCACATGATCCACCCCGACCAGTCCTACACGGTCCCGGGCCGGACAATCCACGATAACATCCATCTGGTCCGGGACCTCATCCATTGTTCCCAGGAGGCTGGTCTGTCGGTCGCCTTCCTATCCCTCGACCAAGAGAAGGCGTTCGACAGGGTGGATCACGACTATCTGCTCGGAACTCTGCGCGCTTTCGGGTTCGGGACGCATTTCGTCGCCCGGATCCGACTTTTGTACGCCGCCGCGGAGTGTCTGATTAAGGTTACCGGGTCCTTGACGGCGCCCCTTCGCTTTAGGAGAGGGGTGCGCCAGGGATGCCCCATGTCCGGCCAGTTATACGCCGTTTGCGTGGAGCCTTTCCTGCGCCTCTTGCGGACGAGGTTGACGGGACTGGCTCTGCAAGGGCCGGGCATGGAGGTCGTCCGCTCGGCTTACGCTGATGACGTGCTCCTCGCGGTAGAGGATCCCGCTGACCTGCGGAGGATGCGTGAGTGCCAGGAGATTTACTCGGCCGCGTCCTCCGCCAGGATCAACTGGGAGAAATGTTCCGGACTCCTGGTGGGTCAGTGGCGGGTGGACTCCCTGCCGGAGGAGCTCAGGCCTTTTGCCTGGAGTACGACCCATCTCCTCTATCTGGGAGTCTACCTTAGCCCCGACGAGGGAGCCTGGCCGGCGAACTGGCAGGAGCTGGAGGCCAAGTTCGCCGCTCGCCTAGGGCGCTGGACAGGACTGCTCCAAGTGCTGTCCTACAGGGGTCGAGCGCTACTCATAAACCAGCTGGTGGCCGCAATGTTGTGGTACCGGCTGGTTACTTTGACCCCTCCCCCTGCGTTTGTCGCCAAGATACAGAAGAAGCTGGTGGACTTCATCTGGAACAACAGGAAGCACTGGGTCTCTGCTGCGGTCTTGAGTCTCCCGCTTGAGGAGGGCGGTCAGTCGTTGGTGTGCGTCAGCGCCCAGCTCGCGACTTTCCGTCTTCAGACCCTGCAGAGATACCTTTACGTCGAGCCCCCTCCTAGGTGGTGTGCTCTGGCGAGGTATTTCTTCCGCCAGCAGCGCGACCTCAATTATGACACGCAGCTCCTGTTTGTGAACTTGGGGGGTGCTAGGACCGCCCTCCGGGAGCTGCCTGTCTTTTACAGGGAACTCATCAGGGTCTGGAACAAAGTCTCCACCAAGCGCAGCTCTCCGCCGGCTGGAGTGGCGGCCGTCCTGCAGGAGCCGCTGCTCGGGAATCCGTACCTCCACGACCGAGGTTTTATGTGGCGGTCGGAAGAGAGGGCTGTGGCTGGTGAGGTGACCAGGGTCAGGGACCTGCTCGATGGCGGAGGAGCGGGCTGGATGGCGCCAGACACGCTAGCGCGGCGCCTAAATTCTGCCAACATCCGCCACGCGGCCGATGCCATCGAGTCGCTAAAAACAGCTCTGGGCCCTGACTCCGTTAGGTGCATCGAGGGGGCTCAAGCACGTGGGGAGATCCCGTCCGAACTGACCCCCGTCTGGCCGGAATTCCTCATCAGCGCCAAACCCCGGAACCTCCTTCGGGGGCCGGCGCCTCACAACTTGAGCCGCCTCGGGGAAATCCCCTCCATGCCTTTCAGTTCCGCGCGGAGAGGTTTCTTGTACGGGCTGCTCCTGCACACTCTCAACTTTGCCATCCTCGCCTGCCGTCCGGACACGCCATGGCGTACCATCTTGCCGTCCGGAGGAGGCGGGGGTCCCCGATGGAGGGCACTCTACGCAGGGGTCCTCCCACTATTCGTCGGGGACTTGGCCTGGAGGGTGGTGCACGGAGCAGTGCCGTGCAACAAATTTTTAAGCCGGTTCACGGACTCCCAGGCCGCCTGCAATTTCTGCGGTCTGGAGGAGTCCGTGTTCCATGTTTTTATTGAGTGCACAAGGTTGCAGCCCCTGTTACATTATTTGAAGGGGCTGCTCCTGAAATTCTGGCTGCACTTCAGTCCCACTCTCCTGATCTTTGGGCACCCTGTGCGGAGGGGAGCGGGTAGGTCCGAAGGCCTCCTCGTAGGACTGCTCCTGGGCACGGCCAAGGGTGCCATCAGCCGGTCCAGGCAGCGGGCGGTCGAGGGGGTCGTTCAACCTGACTGCCTGCCTCTCTTCCGCTCTTACATCCGGTCCAGGGTGTCCTTGGAGATGGAGCACGCGGTGTCCACCGGTACGCTCGCGGCCTTCCGCGAGAGGTGGGCACCGGAGGGACTGGAGTGCATCATCACGCCCGGCAACCAAATTTTAATTTGATTTTACGTTTTAAAGTTTAATTTGTTTTAATTGCCGGTGTTTTTTAGTGTCCCCTTCCCTTTTATAGGGGGCACTGGGGAAAAATTGTGATTTTAGTGCCCCAAAAAAACCAAAAAAAAGAAAAAAAAACAAAAAAAAACAAGAAAAGGAAAAAAAGGGCCTTGTAAATGTCTGGTGTGTCACCCAGGTCGGGTGGCACGGTTTAATGTGATTTGTTTTGCAGATAATCTCCAAAAAGAGTTTCATGCACAAGGACCAATTGTGGAGCAGTGGAGGCGTGTCCTGCACAGTTGGAGCTGTGAGCAGTGAGAGGAGCAGCTACCAACCTTCGCTCCTGCCTGGAGAGCCCTGAGAACAGCCCAGGAAGAGAAGGAAGGAAGGGGCTTCACCTCCAAATTTCACCCAGAGGGAGAGGAGGAAGCAGAAAACATTTAACAACAATTTACCACTTCTGCAAAGAGTTGGAGAGAGGGGGAAAAACCAACAACAAACATCCAGTGTGGAAGGAGGGAGACTACCATTCAACAGGTGGGTGTATTGGTGCAGTCCCAAAAAGACTTTGTTGAATCGGTGGGGGGAGGAAAGAAGACCACTGAGGGCCGGAACATCGCGGGGGGTGTGTGTGTGTGGAAGTGTGTGTGGGGGCCTTGCTACAACTAGGCCCCACACACAACTGAACCCCCCCCCACGCCCACAATTGCCTAGCCTGGGATAGCTGGAGCTACCAGGCTGAAGATTTTCCTTAATCACCCTATTAAACATCATTAGGAGTGTGTGCCTGGTGGCTCGAGCTGCCCCAGGTGAAGACATCTTCTCCCCTCACCTGAAGACCAACCCAAAGACTGTGTTTTTGTTTTGCCATCTGGGGATTGCACCCACCCACAGCTGCGAGGGGAGACCTGCCCTCGCAGTTCCCCCCCCCTTCCCACCCCCCTCTCTCTTTCTCTGTTACTCTGTTTCTCCCCTCTCTCTCTGAGACCCCTTCCTCCTAATTAAAAAAAAAACAATTGAGACAACTGAGCAGAGGGAGCAAGGCCCCTCCCCAATTGCCAACTGGGGGAGAGGTGTGCCTCATTAAGGGCTCCTCTGCTCAGTCAATATACAAGAGGCCAATAAAGACCATTAAGGCCTGTGACTTTGGGGTGGGTGTAGCCCTTAAAGGGACCCCGTGATGGCGACCCCATCCACGCCGGTGGCAGGGCCAGCAAGGACATACGCGCAGGTGGCAACCGCTTCCACGGTGCCTCCTGCGCCACCCGCTGCCCTGCCACCATTCAGATTAATCACAAAAAAACACGGGGTCAAGAGCTACACTCACCCCACAATGACCATCGAGGAGTGCGTGCGGGCGATGGCTGGGGTAGTCGGCCCCTCGGCCATTGTCGCAGCCTCCAAGATGTCTGGGAAGGCCGTGTTCTTCCTGGGGTCGGAGCGGGCGGTGTCCCTGGCCCTTGAAAAGGGGCTCACGGTAGGCGGGACATTCCTGCCGGTGGACCCTCTCGAGGCCACCGCGCAGAGGGTCATCGTGTCAAACGTCCCGCCGTTTGTTTCCGCTGAGCTCCTCCTCCCTCACCTACACCAACTGGGGGAGGTAAGGTCGGGGATCAACCCCATACCGCTCGGCCTCAGGGAGAACAGCCTGCGCCACGTGTTCTCCTTCCGCCGCCAGCTCTTTGTCCGGCTGGCGCGGGAGGACATGACGGAAGGGCACTTTAATGTGGTGCACGAGGGGACTGCCTACCGCGTCTTCTGGACGTCGGACGGCGTTCGGTGCCATGCCTGTAGGGAGGTGGGGCACGTTCGTAAGAACTGCCCCACCTCCAAGGCCGCCAAACCACCGAAGGCGGCCAAGGCTGGCGCCGCCGCCACCCCTCCCCCTAGTTGCGTCCGCGTGCCGGGAGCCATAGGTGCGCGGGCATCGTCGGGGGCCTTTGTTTTCACGGCCTCCGGGGGGGGGGAGGGAGAGCGTCCGATCGAAAAGAAGGCGCGGATGAAGACGAGACATCTAGAGGCGGGTCCCCTCAGTGCGCCGGAAAGTTTGACCACCGCGCTCAGCCCAACCCAGTCACCGGCGAGCGCGGGGTGCCCTGAGGCCGTGCCCGAGCCCTTGACCAATACCGCAGAGGGGCTCGGGCGAGGGCAAGATAAGGAAAAGGGGGGGGCGGAGCGGGAGGCCTCGGCAGACATGGAGGTCTCCCTGCCTCCGCGCACCCCCAGGAACAAAAGGAGGCACCGCCCCAATGAGGCGGAGGGAGAACAACATCCCTCCGCGGAGGAGGCGGTGCCCGCCGCGTGTCCCGCGTCCCCCACCAGCGCCCCCAAATTGCGCTGTAGGCGCGAGGAATCTGTCCCCGGGGAGGGTGAGGCAGTCGAGGCTGCCCAGCCGCTGCCTCCTGGGGATGGCGTGGAAGATCTGCCTGTCGTGGGGGGCGTGGGGCCAGCGGAAGAATGCATAGCCGCCGGGTCGAGCGTCCCGGGGACTGAGGCGGGCGGGGCCGAAAAGGCCGAACCTGAGCCCGCCCAGCCAATACCCAACTTCCCCCGGGATTTGCTCGACTCGGCAGAAACTGAAAATTTTAATAAACATCCACATGCTGGGCCCGGGGGTGGCGGCGGGGAGGGGGAAGAACAACAACCCTCGCCCACTATTTTGGAGCTGGGGGACTTGGTGGACCTGGAGAACTTCCTAAACCAGGTCTCTCCGTGTTCCCCGGCTCCTGGGGCGGAGGAGGAACCCCTTCCGCTGTCGCTTCCCGACCCAGCATCAATTTTAAAAGAGCCCAGTGGGGACTCCTCTTCCGACGATCCTGGGGGTGGGATCGGGGCAGAGCCAGGACCAGATGGAGCGGCCGGGCCGTTTGCCGTACCTCGTGCGGTCGACGGGCCGGCTGCTAGCGGCGACCTCCCGGAGGGGGACGGGGACTCGGTGGAGGACGCGGGTGAAGATCTCGAGTCCATCGCCAGTGAAGCGGTGGATCTGCTCGCGGCCGCCACTGAGACCCTCCTCATTCCCGCAGAGGAACTCCGGGACTTTTTGGTCCAGTGCCGGGGTCGTCGCGACCAAGCCCGTCTGGCCCTGGAAAGATGGTCCAAGCCGGGGCTGCTCGTTGTGTCCGTCCGCGCCGCCGCTAAAACCATGGCCGCGGGCGGGCCCTTATCAAAGGCTCAATGCCTTGAGCTGCGCCGGCACAAAAAGTTCCTCGCTGGGCTGCTGAAGGAGTGGAGGTCAACAAACGACTCCACCCCCCACCCCCACAATAGGTTAAGGTAGAGGTTGCACTATGCTTTTGCCATGAAGATAACCATAGCCAGCCTCAACATCAACGGCGGCAGAGGGGCACGCCGTAGATTTGACAATTTTTCGCTCCTGCGGGAGGGGAAATATGCGGTGTGCTTCCTGCAAGAAACCCACACCGTTCCGGGAGACGAAGCCACGTGGCTCCTGGAATGGCAAGGAGAGGTCCGCATGAGCCACCTCACCGCCATTTCTAGTGGGGTGGCCATCTTGCTGGGCCCGCATTTTCAGCCGGAGATCTTGGGGGTCGAGGAGCCCGTGCCAGGCCGCTTGCTGCACGTAACGGTTCGCCTGGGGGACGTGCCGCTCCATCTCGTGAACGTGTACGCCCCTCAGCCCGGCCCGCAGCAAACGCGCTTCTTTGAAGAGGTGTCCGCTCTTCTTGGCTCCGTCGACGTCGGTGACTGCATTGTCCTCGGGGGGGATTTTAACTGCACCCTCGAGGCGAGGGACCGCTCCGGTGCCCCGCAGTGCATGACGGCGATGGAGAAGTTGAGGGACCTGGTCGGGTCCTTCGACTTGGTGGACGTCTGGCGAAATCTCCATCCCGACTCCAGCGCCTTTACTTGGGTGAGGCCTGGAGTTGGATGGTCTAGAGTCGACCGCCTTTACGTGTCTCGGGCGTACGTTTCCTGCGTCCCGGCGGCCTCCATGCGGCCGGTGCCGTGTTCGGACCACCACCTGGTGTGGGCGGAGCTCGCTTCGCTCCGCGCGAGGACGGGGTCCGCGTACTGGCACTTTAACAACCGGCTGCTGGAGGACATGCGGTTCCAGGACTCGTTCCGTCGATTCTGGTCCGACTGGAGAAGGAAGCAGGGGGGCTTCCCCTCCTTGAGGCTATGGTGGGACGTGGGCAAGGCTCACGTCCGCATCTTCTGTCAAGAGTACGCGAGGGGGTCGACCAAGAGACGGGCGGCCAGAGTCGGGCGCCTAGAAAAAGAGGTGCTCGACCTGGAAGCCCGTCTCGGTCAAGTCGTCCAGGACCCGGCCCTGCGGACGGTGTACGAAGCGAAGAAGGCCGCGCTGAAGGACCTGCAGCTCGTCGGGTCCCGAGGCGCGTTCGTGAGGTCGCGGATCTGGTTCCTGCGGGATCTGGACCGCGGCTCCCCCTTCTTCTACTCGCTGGAAAAAAGGCAGAGTGTCCGTAAGCAGCTCTTGACGCTGCTGGCCGACGACGGCTCTCTCGTCTCGGATCCGGAGGGCGTCAACAACAGGGCCCGTGAATATTACGGGGCTCTGTTCTCTCCGGATCCGTCCAGCGAGGAAGCGCGTAGAGTTTTGTGGGAGGACCTGCCGAAGGTCAGCCCGGAGGGCGCCGAAAATCTGGAAGCTCCGCTAAGCCTGGCGGAGCTGACCGGTGCCCTCGACCGGCTCTCGAGGGGAAAATCCCCGGAGCTGGACGGGCTGACCGTGGAGTTCCACAGGGCGTTCTGGGACGTCCTGGGGAGCGACTACGCGCGGGTCCTGGGGGAAAGTCTGGCGATCGGGGAGATGCCCCTCTCTTGGCGCAGGGCAGTCATCGTCCTGCTGCCTAAGAAGGGCGATCTCCGCCTCCTTAAGAACTGGCACCCGGTCTCCCTCCTCAGCACGGACTACAAAATCTTCGCCAGGGCGATGTCTGCTCGCCTTGGTGCCGTGCTGGACCACATGATCCACCCCAACCAGTCCTACACGGTCCCGGGCCGGACAATCCACGATAACATCCATCTGGTCCGGGACCTCATCCATTGTTCCCAGGAGGCTGGTCTGTCGGTCGCCTTCCTATCCCTCGACCAAGAGAAGGCGTTCGACAGGGTGGATCACGACTATCTGCTCGGAACTCTGCGCGCTTTCGGGTTCGGGACGCATTTCGTCGCCCGGATCCGACTTTTGTACGCCGCCACGGAGTGTCGGATTAAGGTTAACGGGTCCTTGACGGCGCCCCTTCGCTTTAGGAGAGGGGTGCGCCAGGGATGCCCCATGTCCGGCCAGTTATACGCCGTTTGCGTGGAGCCTTTCCTGCGCCTCTTGCGGACGAGGTTGATGGGACTGGCTCTGCAAGGGCCGGGCGTGGAGGTCGTCCTCTCGGCTTACGCCGATGACATGCTCCTCGCGGTAGAGGATCCCGCTGACCTGCGGAGGATGCGTGAGTGCCAGGAGATTTACTCGGCCGCATCCTCCGCCAGGATCAACTGGGAGAAATGTTCCGGACTCCTGGTGGGTCAGTGGCGGGTGGACTCCCTGCCGGAGGAGCTCAGGCCTTTTGCCTGGAGCACGACCCATCTCCTCTATCTGGGAGTCTACCTTAGCCCCAACGAGGGAGCCTGACCAGCGAACTGGCAGGAGCTGGAGGCCAAGGTCGCCGCTCGCCTAGGGCGCTGGACAGGACTGCTCCGAGTGCTGTCCTACAGGGGTCGAGCGCTAGTCATAAACCAGCTGGTGGCCGCAATGTTGTGGTACCGGCTGGTCACTTTGACCCCTCCCCCTGCGTTTGTCGCCAAGATACAGAAGAAGCTGGTGGACTTCTTCTGGAACAACAGGAAGCACTGGGTCTCTGCTGCGGTCTTGAGTCTCCCGCTTGAGGAGGGCGGTCAGTCGTTGGTGTGCGTCAGCGCCCAGCTCGCGACTTTCCGTCTTCAGACCCTGCAGAGATACCTTTACGTCGAGCCCCCTCCTAGGTGGTGTGCTCTGGCGAGGTATTTCTTCCGCCAGCAGCGCGACCTCAATTATGACACGCAGCTCCTGTTTGTGAACTTGGGGGGTGCCAGGACCGCCCTCCGGGAGCTGCCTGTCTTTTACAGGGAACTCATCAGGGTCTGGAACAAAGTCTCCACCAAGCGCAGCTCTCCGCCGGCTGGAGTGGCGGCCGTCCTGCAGGAACCGCTGCTCGGGAATCCGTACCTCCACGGCCGAGGTTTCATGTGGCGGTCGGAAGAGAGGGCTGTGGCTGGTGAGGTGACCAGGGTCAGGGACCTGCTCGATGGCGGAGGAGCGGGCTGGATGGCGCCAGACACGCTGGCGCGGCGCCTAAACTCTGCCAACGTCCGCCACGCGGCCGATGCCATCGAGTCGCTAAAAACTGCTCTGGGCCCTGACTCCGTTAGGTGCATCGAGGGGGCTCAAGCACGTGGGGAGATCCCGTCCGAACTGACCCCCGTCCGGACGGAATTCCTCATCGGCGCCAAACCCCGGAACCTCCCTCGGGGGCCGGCGCCTCACAACTTGAGCCGCCTCGGGGAAATCCCCTCCGTGCCTTTCAGTTCCGCGCGGAGGGGTTTCCTGTACGGGCTGCTCCTGCACACTCTCAACTTTGCCATCCTCGCCGGCCGTCCGGACACGCCATGGCGTACCATCTTGCCGTCCGGAGGAGGCGGGTGTCCCCGATGGAGGGCACTCTACGCGGGGGTCCTCCCACTATTCATCGGGGACTTGGCCTGGAGGGTGGTGCACGGAGCAGTGCCGTGCAACAAATTTTTAAGCCGGTTCACGGACTCCCAGGCCGCCTGCAATTTCTGCGGTCTGGAGGAGTCCGTGTTCCATGTTTTTGTTGAGTGCACGAGGTTGCAGCCCCTGTTCCATTATTTGAAGGGGCTGCTCCTGAAATTCTGGCTGCACTTCAGTCCCACTCTCCTGATCTTTGGGCACCCTGTGCGGAGGGGAGCGGGTAGGTCCGAAGGCCTCCTCGTAGGACTGCTCCTGGGCACGGCCAAGGGTGCCATCAGCCGGTCCAGGCAGCGGGCGGTTGAGGGGGTCGTTCAACCTGACTGCCTGCCTCTCTTCCGCTCTTACATCCGGTCCAGGGTGTCCTTGGAGATGGAGCACGCGGTGTCCACCGGTACGCTCGCGGCCTTCCGCGAGAGGTGGGCACGGAGGGACTGGAGTGCATCATCACGCCCGGCAACCAAATTTTAATTTGATTTTACGTTTTCAAGTTTATTTTGTTTTAGTGTCCGGTGCTTTTAGTGTCCCCCTCTCCTTTTATAGGGGGCACTGGAAAAAGGAAAAAATTTGATTTTAGTGCCCAAAAAAAAACAAACAAATAAAAAAGGGCCTTGTAAATGTCTGGTGTGTCATCCAGGTCGGGTGGCACGGATACATGTTTTATGTTTTGCAGGTAGACTCTAAAAGAGTTTCATGCACAAGGACCCCCAGGTCCCTCTGCACTGCAGCATTTTGTAATTTCTCCCCATTCAAATAATATTCCCTTTTACTGTTTTTTTTCCCCAAGGTGGATGACCTCACACTTTCCAACATTGTATTCCATCTGCCAAACCTTCGCCCATTCGCTTAACCTATCCAAATCTCTTTGCAGCCTCTCTGTGTCCTGCAGCCTCTCTGTGTCCTGAGTTCTCCTACATCAATTTCACTGAGGCAGTGTGTTCGAAGGCAACACTTCAGCAAGGACGTGGTCACACAGCTCTGTCACCTCCTGCAACCAGACCTCGAGCCTCAGACCAAGGTAAGGATGGCTCTTTCAGTGCCAGTCAAGGTCACCATCGCGCTCAATTTCTATGCCAATGGATCCTTCCAAGGTGCTACAGGAGACATCGCCAACATCCAGTTTGCCGTCCATCGCTTCATCCGCCAGGTCACAGATGCTTTGTGCAGAAGGAGAAGGGAGTATATTTCCTTCCCCATGACCAGAGAGAAGCAACACGAGCATGCATGTGGCTAATTAGGATAGCAGTCTCTCCCATTGGTGCAGGGCAGCATTGACTGCACCCACGTCGCTTTGCGGGCACTGCATCACAATCCTGAGGTATTCCGTAACCGCAAAGGCTTCCACTCACTGAATGTGAAGCTGGTGTGTGACCACACATGTTGAATCCTCACCATCAGCCATGATGCCTTCATCCTGCGCCAGACCGGTGTGCCAGGTCTCTTCCAGCCATCACATCAAGCTCGCAATTGGCTGCTCAGAGACATGGGTTATCCGCTCTCCACCTGGCTCATGACTCTCCTCGGCAACCCCACCACTCCTGCCTAGCTCCCATACAATGAGAGCAATGTTGCCACCAGGAACATCATTGAGCAGACCATCGGAGTGCTCAAGCAATGGTTCTGCTGCCTTGAGCACTCGGGAGGAGTCCTCCAGCACTCGCCTGAGCGGGTGTCATCATCCGCTGCATGCTGCACAACCTGGCCATAATAAGAGGAGAGGAGGAAGATGCGGAGAAGGAGGAGGATGTGGAGGAGGAGGATGTGGAGGAGCAGGATGTGGAGAAGGAGGAGGATGTGGAGGAGGAGGATGTGGAGGAGGAGGATGCGGAGAAGGAGGAGGATGCGGAGGAGGAGGATGCGGAGGAGGAGGATGCGGAGGAGGAGGATGCGGAGGAGGAGGAGGATGCAGAGAAGGAGGAGGATGTGGAGGAGGAGGATGCGGAGAAGGAGGAGGATGTGGAGGAGGAGGATGCGGAGAAGGAGGAGGATGTGGAGGAGGAGGATGCGGAGAAGGAGGAGGATGCGGAGAAGGAGGAGGATGCGGAAGAGGAGGAAGATGTGGAGGAGGAGGGTGCGGAGAAGGAGGAGAATGTGGAGGAGGAGGATGTGGAGGAGGAGGATGCGGAGAAGGAGGAGGATGTGGAGGAGGAGGATGTGGAGGAGGAGGATGCGGAGGAGGAGGATGCGGAGGAGCAGGATGCGGAGGAGGAGGATGCGGAGAAGAAGGAGGATGCGGAGAAGGAGGAGGATGCGGAGGAGGAGGATGTGGAGGAGGAGGATGCGGAGGAGGAGGATGCGGAGGAGCAGGATGCGGAGGAGCAGGATGCGGAGAAGGAGGATGCGGAGAAGGAGGATGCGGAGAAGGAGGATGCGGAGGAGGAGGATGTGGAGAAGGAGGAGGATGTGGAGGAGGAGGATGTGGAGGAGGAGGATGTGGAGGAGGAGGATGCGGAGGAGGAGGATGTGGAGAAGGAGGAGGATGCGGAGGAGGAGGAGGATGCGGAGAAGGAGGAGGATGTGAAGGAGGAGGATGTGGAGGAGGAGGATGCGGAGGAGCAGGATGCGGAGAAGGAGGATGCGGAGAAGGAGGATGCGGAGAAGGAGGATGCGGAGGAGGAGGATGCGGAGGAGGAGGATGTGGAGAAGGAGGAGGATGCGGAGGAGGAGGATGCGGAGAAGGAGGAGGATGTGAAGGAGGAGGATGTGGAGGAGGAGGATGTGGAGGAGGAGGATGTGAAGGAGGAGGATGTGGAGGAGGAGGATGTGGAGGAGGAGGATGTGAAGGAGGAGGATGTGGAGGAGCAGGATGTGGAGGAGCAGGATGTGGAGAAGGAGGATGCGGAGAAGGAGGAGGATGTGGAGAAGGAGGAGGATGTGGAGGAGGAGGATGCGGAGAAGGAGGATGCGGAGTAGGAGGAGGATGTGGAGAAGGAGGAGGATGTGGAGAAGGAGGAGGATGCGGAGGAGGAGGATGCGGAGAAGGAGGAGGATGTGAAGGAGGAGGATGTGGAGGAGGAGGATGTGGAGGAGGAGGATGTGAAGGAGGAGGATGTGGAGGAGGAGGATGTGGAGGAGGAGGATGTGAAGGAGGAGGATGTGGAGGAGCAGGATGTGGAGGAGCAGGATGTGGAGAAGGAGGATGCGGAGAAGGAGGAGGATGTGGAGAAGGAGGAGGATGTGGAGAAGGAGGAGGATGTGGAGAAGGAGGAGGATGCGGAGGAGGAGGATGCGGAGAAGGAGGAGGATGTGAAGGAGGAGGATGTGGAGGAGGAGGATGTGGAGGAGGAGGATGTGAAGGAGGAGGATGTGGAGGAGGAGGATGTGGAGGAGGAGGATGCGGAGAAGGAGGAGGATGTGGAGGAGGAGGATGTGGAGAAGGAGGAGAATGTGGAGGAGCAGGATGTGGAGAAGGAGGATGCGGAGAAGGAGGAGGATGTGGAGGAGGAGGATGCGGAGAAGGAGGAGGATGTGGAGGAGGAGGATGTGGAGGAGGAGGATGTGGAGGAGGAGGATGTGGAGAAGGAGGAGGATGTGGAGAAGGAGGAGGATGTGGAGAAGCAGGATGTGGAGAAGCAGGATGCGGAGAAGGAGGATGCGGAGAAGGAGGAGGATGTGGAGGAGGAGGATGCGGAGGAGGAGGATGCGGAGGAGGAGGATGCGGAGAAGGAGGAGGATGTGGAGGAGGAGGATGTGTAGAAGGAGGAGGATGCGGGGAAGGAGGAGGATGTGGAGGAGCAGGATGCGGAGGAGGAGGAGGATGTGGAGGAGGAGGATGTGGAGGAGGAGGAGGATGCGGAGAAGGAGGAGGATGTGGAGGAGGAGGATGTGGAGAAGGAGGAGGATGCGGGGAAGGAGGAGGATGTGGAGGATCAGGATGCGGAGGAGGAGGAGGATGTGGAGGAGGAGGATGTGGAGGAGGAGGAGGATGCGGAGAAGGAGGAGGATGTGGAGGAGGAGGATGTGGAGGAGGAGGATGTGGAGGAGGAGGATGTGGAGGAGGAGGATGCGGAGGAGGAGGATGCGGAGGAGGAGGATGTGGAGGAGGAGGATGTGGAGAAGGAGGATGCGGAGAAGGAGGAGGATGTGGAGGAGGAGGATGCGGAGGAGGAGGAGGATGCGGAGAAGGAGGAGGATGTGGAGGAGGAGGATGTGAAGGAGGAGGATGTGGAGGAGGAGGAGGATGTGGAGGAGGAGGAGGATGTGGAGGAGGAGGATGTGGAGGAGGAGGATGTGGAGAAGGAGGAGGATGCGGAGAAGGAGGAGGATGTGGAGGAGCAGGATGTGGAGAAGGAGGATGCGGAGAAGAAGGAGGATGTGGAGGAGGAGGATGTGGAGGAGGAGGATGTGGAGGAGGAGAATGTGGAGGAGGAGGATGCGGAGGAGGAGGATGCAGAGGAGGAGGAGGAGGATGCGGAGGAGGAGGAGGAGGATGCGGAGGAGGAGGATGCGGAGGAGGAGGATGCGGAGGAGGAGGATGTGGAGAAGGAGGAGGATGTGGAGGAGGAGGATGCGGAGAAGGAGGAGGATGCAGAGGAGGAGGATGCGGAGGAGGAGGATGCGGATGAGGAGGAGGATGTGGAGGTGGAGGATGCGGATGAGGAGGAGGATGTGGAGGAGGAGGATGCGGAGAAGGAGGAGGATGTGGAGGAGGAGGATGTGGAGAAGGAGGAGGATGCGGGGAAGGAGGAGGATGTGGAGGATCAGGATGCGGAGGAGGAGGAGGATGTGGAGGAGGAGGATGTGGAGGAGGAGGAGGATGCGGAGAAGGAGGAGGATGTGGAGGAGGAGGATGTGGAGGAGGAGGATGTGGAGGAGGAGGATGTGGAGGAGGAGGATGCGGAGGAGGAGGATGCGGAGGAGGAGGATGTGGAGGAGGAGGATGTGGAGGAGGAGGATGTGGAGAAGGAGGATGCGGAGAAGGAGGAGGATGTGGAGGAGGAGGATGCGGAGGAGGAGGAGGATGCGGAGAAGGAGGAGGATGTGGAGGAGGAGGATGTGAAGGAGGAGGATGTGGAGGAGGAGGAGGATGTGGAGGAGGAGGAGGATGTGGAGGAGGAGGATGTGGAGGAGGAGGATGTGGAGAAGGAGGAGGATGCGGAGAAGGAGGAGGATGTGGAGGAGCAGGATGTGGAGAAGGAGGATGCGGAGAAGAAGGAGGATGTGGAGGAGGAGGATGTGGAGGAGGAGGATGTGGAGGAGGAGAATGTGGAGGAGGAGGATGCGGAGGAGGAGGATGCAGAGGAGGAGGAGGATGCGGAGGAGGAGGATGCGGAGGAGGAGGATGCGGAGGAGGAGGATGTGGAGAAGGAGGAGGATGTGGAGGAGGAGGATGCGGAGAAGGAGGAGGATGCAGAGGAGGAGGATGCGGAGGAGGAGGATGCGGATGAGGAGGAGGATGTGGAGGTGGAGGATGCGGATGAGGAGGAGGATGTGGAGGAGGAGGATGCGGAGAAGGAGGAGGATGCGGAGGAGGAGGAGGATGTGGAGGAGGAGGATGTGGAGGAGGAGGATGCGGAGGAGGAGGAGGATGCGGAGGAGGAGGAGGATGTGGAGGAGGAGGATGTGGAGGAGCAGGAGCAGCAACAACAGCGACAGAGGGGGCAGCCAGTCAATCGCAATTGTGCAAGGGCGGTCCACGACCGTCTCATCAGACTTCAGTTCCAATGAATTCCATCCCAATTCTTGGTTCCTCTGCACATTCCCATTATGACATCAATTTGCCCTTTCATACCAAAGCCCCAAAACTGAAATGAGAGACAACAGAAAAGATGAATCATTCCAATAAAAGTTTATATAACAACAATAAACTGTAACATAATTTATTTAAGAAACACCCTTGTGCAAAATCTTATATCCCCTCTTTGCTTTAACTATTCTACAGCTTCTTTGTAGTGTGCCCCCTGTGGCTGCAGCACGGCTGGTGGAAGGTACCACCTCGGGCTGGGCGACAGGCAGCAACAAGTGCAATGGCGAAGTGGCACTGGTGGGCTCAGGAATGCCATCACCGTGAGAGAGGATAGCAGGTTCCTGCTCCATTGGCCAACTGTCACTCTCCCGGGGCAGCACCTCAGCATCCCCATCATCATCATCAGCATAGGCAGTCCCTCGGGTCGAGGATGACTTGCTTCCACACTAAAAATGAGTACTCAGGTGACTGATGAACTCATTTTAAATGGTGAAAGATGCCTGTGTGTGATTTTTTTTTAACGTGGGGTGGCCGTTGCACAGCAGCCACCACATGGGCTTGACGGAGCAAGGTCTTGGTCCAGTGGCAAGGGGATCCAAGACGACTGGAGACCAGGCTCCACTGCATATGTCAATACATACACACAAACTCAAACATGCTCCTACTGTCCTTCCTTCTTTCCTCCTTCCCACAGGACCTCTCTCTACCTGGAATTCATAGTACGCATTGTGAGCCTCACGACCTCACAGCCTTGCTATTGGCCCGTGCTGTGCCTTCCCTTGGTCTTGTCCACGCTGCTCCACCTCTGGGCTCCGACCTCTCCACTCCTCCATGCCTCGACCGTCCTCTCCTCTCTGCTTCTGATCTCTGGACCTCGCCCGTCCCGACCTCCGGACCTCGGTGGTCCCGACCTCCGGACCTCGCCGCTTCTGGCTTCCGTTCCACGCCGCTTCCGACCGCTGCTTCTCTCCGCTTCCGTCCTCTGCTTCTCCTACTCCTGCTCCTGGGTCCCGACCCCTCCACTAGGCTCCACCACACTTCAAGAGATTCCACCAATCATCTACCTGCATTCTAATGACGTCTAATTTTGTCACCCACTTTGCTGGAGCACAGTTTGTTGGGCTGCTGCAACACCGTGAGATCCCCGGTGGACTGTGGTGGACCATGCATCGATGGCAGCAGTCAGAGCACGCGTAACATCCAGCTGAGACTGCACAAGAGCAGCCTGAGACTCAATGGCACCAACCATGCTCTGTATCAAAACATTGCGTTGCTTCTGCCTGTGTTGCAGAGGAAGCTGCAACATCGCCCATCAAACAACTCATAAGGTCTGGGTCCCCACAGTCTCTCTAGTAATCCACTATTAGCGCGAATGTTTTCCCGGAAGAATCACTCGACACTCTGGGTCGGTTCCAACATCAAAACGGCCTTTATTACGTCGGCGGGGAGAGAGCCTCTGGTCCAACTCCAGGCACTCTACCCCACCGAACAAAGAAATTCATTGATATTTATATGTTTTACAATAGTTCATTACAATTACTCAGCCCATGTCGGCTGGACACAATCAAATCATAACGACTATAAATTACAAATTGATTCCACTGGGCCAATGGAATTGGCCCCCAGGCACCAGGGGACTGTGTGATCATCTCATGTTTCGCTGGGGCTTACTCATGGCCTCGTGATATTCTCCAGACCCCCTTATCTCTACAGTCCTTGGGTTCTGCTTGCGCCTAATCTCCTTATCCTTACACAGTCACAGGAATTTCTTTGTTCAGTATTCTGCTAGGACATCTTGTCTGTGGTTTGTGGATTAAGGAAGTTCTGCTGAGATCGTCCTTTCCAGTGTTCCTGTAGTGTCATCAGCTACCCAAAAATGTAGTCAAGCTAACTGTTAGCTGAATTCCCCTAGTGCTTTGCGGAATCCCTGGCAGCCATTTTATATCTGGCTACCATTTTACACATGCATACATATATTCAGCAGGTGCCTTTGCCTTTGAAAGTGCCCTACAACACCACCATCGTCTGCAGACTGGCAGAGATGGGCTCTATGGTGTGCGCAGAGCTCTGTGCAATGCTGGAGGTGCAGACTCTTCCACACTCCTTACCAGTGCCGAGAGGCTCTCGAGCACCCTTGCCATTGCACCTATGATATCAGAGTGCTTGGCCATCATCCTTTGTGTGAATGCCTCCCCATTGAGGTCCTCATCTGAGTCCTGTGCAGCAGAACTCACGTGCGTACTTGTCCTCCGGGGAGATAGCTCCCGAGGTTCCCTTTCCCCTTGGCCTAGCTGCTGCCTGCTAGACCCCGGTGCATCACCCAGTGCAGACCGCTCTACTAACCTATCCACTAACGAACGTGCAGTGCCAGTATCTGAGCTGGTGCCTGAAGGTGAGAGAAGCAATGATGCAGTGCTCGGCTCCGGCTCCTCCTCCTCCTCCTCTTCCTCTCCCTCCTGACTGTGTTGGGGGGCTCAGGTGCACACTCCACATATGCTGGCTGGTTATCTGAAAGCATAAATGGCATAGGAGTCCATTAAGGTGAGGGCAGTGAGGCAAGAATGGAGCAAGGAATGCAGACAGTATGAGGAGCTGGATAGTGAGAAAGCCTTCTGGTGTGAGGGGGAAGTGGGTTGAGAAAAGGAGAGGGGATAAAGATACCATTGTTGCCCCCACAAAGGGTTGACGTCTCTGCCGGCCACAGTGCTAACCACGTCGGGCCAATGAGCCCCAGCACTCGCTCCTCAAGGTCAGACAGCGGCCGCAGTTCAGGTTTCCCCCCCTCCAGTCCGCTGCTGCTCCTTTCTGTTATGTGCCATCTTGGCCTGCAAAAGAAAGGAACTTGTGTGAGTAAGAGTCCAGCAATGCATATGATAGATATGCGTGCCATGGTTGAATAGCTGTGAATGCAGGCAAGGCATGCGATGAGGATGTGAGTGTGAGTAGCTGCAGATGTTTGGTGATTGACTGGTGGGGAAGTGCCGCTTTGCACAGTGCGCACAGACTGCGGCTCAGAGGCAGGAGGTGTGGAAGCATGTACTCACCTTCACCACCCGACTCAGGTCGTTGAATTTCTTTCGGCACTGTGTGAAGGTTCTGTCTACTGCTGTGCTGGCCGATACCTACTGGGCCTCCTCTCGCCACATGGCCCTGAAAACCTGTGGAGATAACCTCCTTCCCGATGGAGGGAACAGCGACTCGCTCCTTCTCTCCACTACCCCCACCAATGTCTCCAGCTCCACATTATTAAACCGTGTGGCCCTCTCCCTTGCAGCAGGATTCGCACCAACCATCACATAAGGGTGTCTCAGTTGCTGAGAGGTCTGACTCAAGTATCCTGAGGGTACAGAGCAAGTATGTCCATTAAAAAAAAGGTTGGGGCTTGTTGTGTCCTTACACACTACAGCAAATCAACACGAGGCACATACTGGAGACAAGGTCACTCTGTGACCTGTACCTTTATTCATAGGACCAAGAAGTGATGACCCTGCGTGGGACCTCCCTTTATATACTTGGATGACCAGGTGAGGAGTGTCTCCGACAAATTCACCCCCTGTGATCAAGGTGTGCATTTCTCAGGTGTTACAGTGTACAGTGTTGTTACATAAAGATTACAGTTATGTGAGGTTACAAACATGACAGGGCTAACAAATCAAGAGCTCCCTGGATGTCAAGGGACATACAGGGTAAGATAAAGAAAGCTTATGATAGATTCCGAGAACTCAATACTGCAGAGACTCGAGAGGAGTATAAGAAATGCAGGGGTGCAATTAAAAAAGATATCAGGAAAGCAAAGAGAGAGCATGAAAGAATGTTGGCAAGTAAAATCAGGGAAAACCCAAAGATGTTTTATAAATACATTAAGAGCAAGAGGATAACTAGAGAAAGAATGAGGCCCATTAAAGACAACGGATATCTGTGTGTGGAGGCAGAAGATGTGGGTATGAATCTTAATGAAAAATTGCATCTGTTTTCACAAAAGAGAGGGGCGATGCAGACTTTGCAATGAGGGAGGAGGAGTGTGCAATATTAGATGAGATAAACATAGTGAGAGAGGAAGTATTAAATAGCTTAGCAGCTTTGAAAGTGGATGAATCCCCAGGCCCGAATGAAATGTATCCCAGGCTGTTAAGAGAAGCAAAAGAGGAAATAGCAGAGGCTCTGACCATCATTTTCCAATCCTCTCTGGCTATAGGTATGGTGCCAGAGGACTGGAGGACTGCTAATGTTGTACCTTTGTTTAAAAAGGGAGAAAGGGATAGACAGAGTAATTACAGGCCAGTCAGCCTAACCTCAGTGATGGGAAAAGTATTGGAAAAAATCCTGAGGGATAGGTTAATTCTTCATTTGGAAAGACCATTTTGAAAGACGGATTAATCAACGACAGTCAGCACAGATTTGTTAAGGGAAGGTCATATCTGACTAACTTGATTTAATTTTTTGAGGAGGTAACCAGGAGGGTCGATGAGGGCAGTGCATATGATGTAGTGTATATGGATTGTAGCAAAGTTTTTGATAAGGTCCCACATGGGATCCAGAGCAAAGTGGCAAGTTGGATCCAAAATTGGCTCAGAGGCAGGAAGCAAAAGGTAATGGTTGATGGGTGTTTTTGTGACTGGAAGGCTGTATCCAGTGGGGTTCTACAGGGCTCAGTGCTGGGTCCCTTGCTTTTTGTGGTACATATCAATGACTTGGACTTGAATGTTGGGGTTATGATTAAGAAGTTTGCAGATGATACTAAAATAGGCTGTGTGTTTGATAATGAAGAAGAAAACTGCAGAATGCAGGAAGATATCAATGTACTGGTCAGGTGGGCCGAACAGTGGCAAATGGAATTCAATCCAGATAAGTGGGAGGTAATGCATTTGGGGAGGTCTAACAAGGCAAGGTCTGACACACTAAATGGCACGACACTGAAAAGTGTAGCGGAACAAAGGGACCTTGGAGTGCAGGTCCACAGATCCCTAAAGGTAGCAGGAGAAATAGATAAGGTGGTTAAGAAGGCATATGGAATACTTGCCTTTATTAGACGAGGCATGGAATACAAGACCAAGAACGATATGCATGAACTGTATAAAACACTGGTTAGGTCACAGCTGGAGTACTGTGTGCAGTTCTAGTCACCACATTACAGGAAAGATGTGATTGCATTGGAAAGGGTGCAGAGGAGATTTACAAGAATGTTGCCTGTAACTCTGGGGTGCAGCTATAGTATCCTCGTGATCTGAAGTGAATATTCATGTCTTTTCCACATACGCCCACCTGCCCCTCTGCAATGCTTTCAAAGGCAGTAGAAGAAAATATTTGATAAGATGAGTTCAGATAAATATAATTGAACTGGTTTCGTTCAATCAGTACAACTTGTCTTTGCATGAAAACACTGACCTAGGAATTTGGGAATCCATTTTTGGAGAATGCAGAATGGTGAGATCCAAGGAGTCCGGGATGTTGGGTCCCGGATCACAGCACATTGAAGATGGCACTGCGGGAGGAGCTGAAGGAAGAAAAGTGCACTAAGATCGAGCCACTGCTAGCTCTGCATTGGCACATAGGTAAGTGAGGGTGTTGGGGAGGTCGCGGGACTCTGGGGGAGGTCGCAGGATTTGAGGGGGTTCGGGGAGGTAGGGAGACCGGGAATCTTGGCAGTGGGGCCTTGATCGGGTACTTGGGGGGGGGGGGGGTGGGGGGGGCGGTGAGAGGGAGGGAGATCGGGGATCTCGGCGGGGGGTGGGGGGGGGGAGGGGATCTCGGGGATCTTAGGGCTGGGGTGGCCTCGGCAGCAATCGGGAGGGTCCTAAAACGTGAGGTCGGGAGGAGCACTCGTGCCGTCCAGATTCACGAGTGCTCTTCTTTTTTGTTGGCAGGCATTGTGTAAGGTTAGTTTTCCTGAGTGCAGCCTGCGATGGATTCGCTGTTTCAGGGCAAACCAATCTTGCAGTGTGGTTCTAACGCAGGCATGCTTCAGGCATGGCTAAAGGACACCTCTTGTTTATCCTTACCCAATGTGGCGGGCAGCACACTGATGGTCAGAAATGTGCGCACTTCCTTCCTGCCATTTTGGTGGCTGCATTGACGGCCTGAAAAATAGATGCTACGTGGCCCAATTTGTAGGCTACTATGTTTCCTCACATCAGTGGATTGGCTTGCTTGACCTAAAATAACTTCTAAATGTTTGCTTGCTTTCTAACTTCCTGAGTTTGGCAAAAGCTTGCCCTCGTAGCTTTCTCTTTAAAAACACTGACTGCTTGCCTGTCTCTGTGTTTTTTTAATTTCTCTGTGTTCACAGCCCAAGAGGAGGCGCAATGCCGTACAACCTTCTCCTGAGTGCTCCAGAGGAGGGAGTTCCCAACTCTCTGGGCGCTAACGGGGCACAAATTCCTTACCATCCGGGCGCGGCGCTGGCAACGACACCCGCCATATTGGACGGGAGTTGAGCGGCGGCGCTATGGCTTTGCGCCCCGATCTCCTGCGCCTGGAGATCGTGACGTCATCGGCGCTCGCATCGCTCCATTGGTGCCCTGGCCCTGAATTCACTTTCGTCCCCTGCAGCTGCGCCGGGCAAAATCTGGCGGCCGGCCACTACCGGGCCAAAATTTAATGACAAAATGGGCGATGGAAAATAAAAAAAAGCACTTAGCTTGCTTTTCGTTGTATTCTTCACGGGGTCCTTGCCGCGATCGCTCAGCCCAGCACTCTGCTCGACTGCCGGGCTGATCATGTGGCACCCCTGCTCCATCATGGTCCAGGTAGGTCCCTTTTTAATTCACAGAGTCTGCAGCGTGGGCCCTTCCCTTTAAGGGAGGGAAGGTCCCGTTGTACGTGGCAGTGCTGCACGGCCCAGTGTGCAGCACTGCTGAGTTATCCGTCCCGTTAGTGCTCCAAGAAGTAAGTGAATCGCTTGATTTAGCATTCCACTTCCTTCCAGGAGCAGTAACCTGAATTTTTTGAGAGGGCGAATCTGTAGCGCTTGCTGCGACGTTTCGCACTTCCCAACTGTTACTAACCTTAAACGGGGCGATAATGAATTTCACCCCGTAATTGTAAGGTGTTTATGAATTACTGAGGCAAGCTACTGAATTGCTTATTATTCACTCTCTTTGGCAAAATAACTTTAAAGACTAAGCTCATTATCACTTTAACCACCTTTGGTCTCAGTGCCTTTCCTGTAAACCTGCGTGAATATATTTTTCTTCAAAACAAAAGTAACTTTGAAAGTCCCAAATCCTTCTGTGGCAAAATAGTCAAAACAAAACCTTAAAATATCACAAGTACATTGAAAAGGTTGAGCCTGGAGGTGACAAAGGCATGGAGAGGCTTTCAGTCGTGTCAAAGTGAGATAGTGACTGAGACAGGTTGTATTTGTGAACTACAATATAAGCTCAATTATGGAGGAGCTGATTTCAGTTATTTAAGCAGAGGTAGTTTGGAAAAAGTGATTGCAGGGTAAAGCAGTAATGGAGCAATGGAGGACATTCAGACTCAAACTAGGCATATTCCATTGAAGGGAAGAGGTACAGCATGCAAAGCTAATGTGCCCTGGATGACAAGTGAAATACATGTTAAAATAAAACAGGAGGCTTATGACAAATATCATGACCAAAATTCAATGAATGCCAAGGAAGATTATGGAAAGTACAAGAAGAAATTTAAAAAGTTAATATGAAAGGCAAAGAGAGGTTATGAGAAAAGATTAGCAGGCAACATTAAATTGAACCCTAAAACATTTTATAAACATCAATGCCGAGAAATTGGTTTTCTCCTGAAAATGGGCACAGGGATCGTGATGCACGATCACCCTGTGTCCATTGAAAGGACTGCAGGCAGTCCGTGTACTTCGTGCTGCCTGCCGATTACCATGATTGAGGCGTTAAGCCCAGTGCTGAACGTGCTGCTGAGTGGCTGAATGCTCAGCAGGGAGCCCAAGTTCGTGCAAGATTGGCACCACTTAAATCTAGCCTGCACTACTTAAAGGCAGTCTGCACCTCTTAAAGACAGTCTGCACCTCTTAAAGCTCATTGAACTGGCTGGGGATGACAGTGAAAAACAACTAATGATGTCACAACAGGGGAGAGAGCAGGCAACAAGGTTCTTGGCTATCGCACTAGAGGCCTTAGTGCAGGAGGTGGACAGGAGGAGAGAGGTCCTGTTTCCACAGGGGGCCAGGAGGCCCTCCGGACAAATGCAGAAAAGGCAATGGGAACAGATAGTCATAGCTGTCAATGCCAGCAGTGTAGCCCCGAGGACCTGTGTGCAGTGCAGGAAGAATTTTAATGACATCACATGAGTGGTCAAGGCCAGTGAATTCATCTTCAAATGCCATAGCCATCATCTGCATCACTAGCCTCACACACTGCTCAATGCATCACATCCCCATCACTCACCAAACCACAATCTTTACCTAACATGACTCATACCTCACATTCATAGCTTCACCTCACCCTCACACACTTACCACTGCTGCAAACCTCACACTCACATCTAACAGCTTGAAATAACTGCCAGCTATTCAACCATGACAGGCACATCCCCCAAACACATTGCACCACACTCACTGACACAATTCTCTTTCTCTTGCAGAACAAGGTGGCTCACAATCAGATCCAGTGGGGCTACATGAAGGGGCACAGGTGCACCGGCATAATCTTTCCCCCATGGAGGAGACGGTACTGGTCATTCTTGGGAGGGCAATCGATGAGCCGTTAGCCAGTGGCGGGGCTGACGCTATCCAAGACGACGGTATCCTCCGACCGAAACCTCCTTCTCATATCCCACTTCCCCCTCACCCCACAATCTCTTCTGATTTACGAGCTTACCGTTGTGCCTTTCTTCTTTCAGATAGCCAAGTACTGTCACCTGGCCTCGCACTGGTGGAAGAGCAGGAAGACAGTGATCATATGGACATCTCTCATAAAGCACCTCCCTTTAAGAAGTGCAGTCAGCCTTTTATTCTGCAGGCAACCGTTAAATACAGAGCAAATTTCCCATGATATTGGGCCTCCTGTTGAGCGCTGAGCCAACCAGCAGCACGTTTAGCACTGGGCACAGTGCTTCAATCCATAATACAGTTACCATAATATGGTAGAATTCTTTATTAAGATGGAGAGTGACAGTGTTAATTCAGAGACTAGGGTCCTGAACTTAAGGAAAGGTAACTTCGATGGTATAAGACATGAATAGTTAGACTGGCAAATTATACTTAAAGGGTTGACAGTGGATAGGCAATGGCAGACATTTAAAGATCACATGGATGAACTCCAACAATTGTACATCCCTGTCTGGAGTAAAAATAAAACGGGGAAGGTGGCTCAACCGTGGCTAACAAGGGAAATTAAGGTTAGTGTTAAATCCAAGGAAGAGTCATATAAATTGGGCTGAAAAAGCAGCAAACCTGAGGATTGGGAGAATTTTGTAATACAGCAGAGGAGGACAAAGGGTTTAATTAGGAGGGGGAAAATAGAGTATGAGAGGAAGCTTGCTGGGAACATAAAAACTGACTGCAAAAGCTTCTATAGATAAATGAAGAGAAAAAGATTAGTGAAAACAAACGTAGGTCCCTTGCAGGTGAATTTATAATGGGTAACAAAGAAATGGAAGACACAAATAACCTTCCGGAAATACTAGGGGACCGAGGGCCTAGTGAGAAGGAGGAACTGAAGGAAATCCTTATTAGGCGGGAAACTATGTTAGGGAAATTGATGGGATTGAAGGCCGATAAATCCCCAGGGCCTGATAGACTGCATCCCAGAGTACTTAAAGACGTAGCCATAGAAATAGTGGATACATTGGTGATCATTTTCCAACAGTCTATCGACTCTGGATCGGTTCCTATGGACTGGAGGGTAGCTAATGTAACACCACTTTTTAAGAAAGGAGGGAGAGAGAAAAAGGATAGTTAAATACTGGTTAGCCGGACATCAGTAGTGGGAAAAATGTTGGAATCAATTATTAATGATGAAATAGCAGCACATTTGGAAAGCAGTGATGGGATCGGTCCAAGTCAGCATGGATTTATGAAAGGAACATCCTGCTTGACAAATCTTCTAGAATTTTCTGAGGATGTAACTAGTAGAGTGGACAAGGGAGAACCAGTGGATGTGGTGTATTTGGACTTTCAAAAGGCTTTTGACAAGGCCCCACACAAGAGATTGGTGTGCAAAATTAAAGCACATGGTATTGGGGGTAATATACTGACGTGGATAGAGAATTGGTTGGCAGAAAGAAAGCAGAGAAAGTTGGGATAAACGGGTTCTTTTCAGAATGGCAGGCAGTGACTAGTGGGGTGCCGCAGGGCAAATGCGTGGCAGATGTAGTATAATGTGGATAAATGTGAGGTTATCCACTTTGATGGAAAAAACACGAAGGCAGAATATTATCTGAATGGGAGCAGATTAGGAAAAGGGGAGGTGCAACGAGACCTGGGTGTCATGGTACATCAGTCATTGAAAGTTGGCATACAGGTACAGCAGACGGTGAAGAAGGCAAATGGTATGTTGGCCTTTATAGCTAGGGGATTTGAGTATAGGAGCAGGGAAGTCTTACTGTAGTTGTACAGGGCCTTGGTGAGGCCTCACCTGGAATTGTTTTGGTCTCCTAATCTGAGGAAGGACGTTCTTGCTGTTGAGGGAATGCAGCGAAGGTTCACCAGACTGATTCCCGGGATGGCAGGACTGACATATGAGGAGAGATTGGATCGACTGGGCCTGTATTCACTTGAGTTTAGAAGGATGAGAGGGGATCTCATAGAAACATATAAAATTCTGACGGGACTGGACAGGTTAGATGCAGGAAGAATGTTCCCGATGTTGGAGAAGTCCAGAACCAGGGGACATAGTCTAAGGTTAAGGGGTAGGCCATTTAAGGCTGAGTTGAAGAGAAACTTCTTCACTCAGAGAGTTGTTAACCTGTGGAATTCCCTACCGCAGAGAGTTGTTGATGCCAGTTCATTGGATATATTGAAGAGGGAGTTAGATATGGCCCTTACGGCTAAGGGGATCAAGGGGTATGGAGAGAAAGCAGGAAAGGGGTACTGAGGTGAATGATCAGCCATGGTCTTATTGAATGGTGGTGCAGGCTCAAAGGGCTGAATGGCCTATTCCTGCACCTATTTTGTATGTTTCTATGTTTCCATAAACCATGATAGGGTTCCCTTTTTCCTTATCTTCCATCCCACCAGCCTCCACATTCAATGGATCAACCTCCACCACGTCCACCACCTCCAGCCTGTTGCCAAACATATCTTCCCCTCCCCTTTTCAGCATTACAAGGGGACCGTTCACTCCGCTACACCCTGGTCCAATCACCCACAACACTCCCTCCCCTTTCCATGGTACTTTCCCATGCAAACGTAGGAGATGGAACACCTTCCCTTTTACCTCCTCCCTTCCCACCATCCAGGGCCCCAAACACTCCTTCCAGGTGGAACATTGATTTACTTGTACTTCTTTCAATTTAGTATACTGTATTCGCTGCTCACGGTGTGGTCTCCTCTACATTGGGGAGACCAAACGCAGATTGGGTGATTACTTTGCGAAACACCTCCGTTCAGCCCACAAGTGTGACTCTGAGTTACTGATCGCCTGTCACTTTAATTCCCTGCTCTACTCCCACTCGGACCTCTCTGTCAATACAAAGTTGGGTGGGAAAGTAAGCTGTGAGGAGGACTCAATGATGCAACCAAGAGATATACAGAGGTTAGGTTTTGGGTAAGAACATGGCAGATGGAATATAATGTGAAGAAGCGTGAAGTTTTCCATTTTGATAGGAAAAATAGAAAAGCAGAATATTTTTTAAATGGTGAGAAACTGTGAAATGTTGGTATTCAGAGGGGCCTGGGTGTCCTTGTACACGAATTATAGAAAGTTAACATGCAGGTACAGCAAGCAATTAGGAAAGCAAGTGGTATGTTAGCCTTTATTACAAAAGGATTGGAGTAAAAGAGTAAAGAAGTCTTACTACAATTATATAGGGCCTTGGTGAGCACTTGGAGCACTGTGTACAGTTTGGTCTCCTTACCTAAGGAAGGATACACTTGCCTTAGAGGGAGTGTAACAAAGGTTCACTCGACTGATTCCTGAGAGGAGGGGATTGTACTATGAGGAGCGATTGAGTGGACTAGGCCTATATTCCCTAGAATTTGGAGGAATGAGAGGTGATCTTATTGAAACATATAAAATTATTGAAGGGCTTCACAGGGTAGATACTGGGAGGATGTTTCTCCTGGCTGGGGAGTCTAGAACTAGGCATCACAGTCTCAGAAAAACCATTCAGCCATTTTGGACTGAGGTGAGGAGAAATTTCTTCCCTCGAAGGGTTGTGAATCATTGGAATTCTCTACCCCAAAGGGCTGTGGATGCTCAGTCGTTGAATATATTCAAGACAGAGATCGATAGATTTTTAGATACTAAGGGAATCAAGATTTATGGGGATAGTGCGCGATGCTGGAGATGAGGTAGAAGATCAGCCATGATCTTATTGAATGGCGGAGCAGGCTTGAAGAGCCGAATGGCCTACTCCTACTCGTATTTCTGAAGTTCATATGTCCTCGGCCTCCTACACTGTTCTAATGAAGTTGAACAGAAGCTTGACGAACAGCACTTCAACTTTCAATCGGGCTCTTTACAACCTTCCAGATTCAAAATGGAGTTGAACAATTTCAGATCATAACCACCGTTCCCATTTTTTCGGACAGCGGGTGTTGAAAATGATTTTTCTGTACCATTTACATCTCCACTAGACTCATCTTTTATTTCTTTACTTGCTCCATTATCATCTCCTTTCGCCTTACACCATTATCCCTGTTGTCATTTAATCGCTCCTGCCCTCCACTCTATCACAGACCTTCCCTTTTTGCTTTTTACCCCTCCCCCTCTTCCCCTGCTTAAAACCTGGTACATCTCTCACCTTTTCCAGTTCTGATGAAAGGTCATTGTCCTGAAGCATTGACTGTGATTTCCTCCACCCTCAGCAGGTCCTTGACGGGCAACATCGGGGCTCGTCCGCCGGCTCCAGCTCATTAAGCAGCGTTTACCGGCCAATTGAAGGAAGCGGGTCTGATGACATCATTTGATAACACGTCATCAGCCAGTTTCCTTAAAAGGACCCTGCGCAAATTTATTTTGACATTTGTGTTGTCCGTGTTCTACAGCATTGAGGTGCTGCAAACACTGACAAGCACTGATCAAAGGCACAGGGCTGCACCCAGGTTCTCCCATGACTCCCTCCATGTGATTATGGAGTCATAGCATGCAGGGAGGTCCTCTTTCCTTCCCATGGATGGAAGCGACCTCCCCAGGAGATCAACTCAGCCTGGTTGCACATTGCACAGGAGGACATGAGCAGGGATGTCGTCAGGAGGACCAGGCTGCAGTGGTGCAAACCTTTCAATTATCTCAGTAGGTCACAAAACGTTACTGCAAAGCCACACTCAACCTCATCCTGCTGTGCCACTCATCACATCCCCATCACTCTACCTTCCCTACCCTACTCCTGCACATCCTTAATCACACCAACTTACCTTGCACCTCCCCTCATCCCTCTCTCTCTATCTACATTATCACTTCCCCATCTCACTAGCCACCCCTCACACTCTCCCTCATCCTAATGCAATCATACCAACTAACAACACACAAGGGTAGACACTTGGGCATTTTATGCAATGTTCATGTAAAGTTTCTGTTAATGTGGAGTCAAACCTAGAAACCTTTATTTTCAACACTTTGCATTCTTGGACAGATATGTGTGCATCTTTGGAAGTGGCTTAGTAAGTTCCAGTGAATGGTGAGACATAGAAAATAGGAGCAGTAGTAGGCCATTCGGCCCTTCGAGCCTGCACCACCATTCAATATGATCATGGTTGATCCTCTATCTCAACACTATATTCCTGCTTTTTCCCGACACCCCTTGATGCCTTTTGTGTCTAGAAATCTATTTATTTCCTTCTTAAATATATTCAGTCACTTAGCATCCACGGCCTTCTGTGGTAGAGAATTCCACAGGTTCACCATCCTCTGAGTGAAAAAATTTCTCCTCATCTCGGTCCTAAATTTCCGACCCCGTATCCTGAGAATGTGACCCCTTGTTCTAGACTTCCCAGCCAGGGGAAACACCCTCCTCGCATCCAGTCTATCCAACCCCATCAAAATTTTCTGCATTTCAATGAGATCCCCTCTCAATCTTCTAAACTCTAATGAATACAGGCCTAGTCAACCCACTATCTCCTCATTCGTCAGTCCTGCCATCCCAGGAATCAGTCTGGTGAACCTTCGCTGCACTCTCTCTATGACAATTATATACTTTCTTAGGTAAGGAGACCAAAACTGCACACAATACTCCAGGTGCGGTCTCACCAAGGCCCTGTATAACTGTAGTAAGACATCCTTGCTCCTGTACTCAAATCCTCTTGCAATGAAGGCCAACAGACCATTTGCCTTCCTAACTGCTTGTTGCACCTGCATGTTTGCTTTCAATGACTGGTGTACAAGGACACTCAGGTCCCTTTGTACATCGACATTTCCCAAGCTATCACCATTTAAATAATACTTTGTCTATATGTTTTTCCTACCAAAGTGGCTAACTTCACATTTATCCATGTTATACTGCATCTGCCATATGTTTGCCCACTCACTCAACCTATCTAAATCGCCTTGCAGCGTCTTTGCATTCTCCTCACAACTCACAATCCCACCTAGTTTTGTGTCATCAGCGAACTTGGAAATATTACATTCGTTCCCTGATCCAAATCATTTATATATATTGTGAATAGCTCGGGCCCAAGCACTGATCCCTGTGGTACCCCGAAAAAGACCCGTTTATTCCTACTCTCTGTTTCCTGTCAGTTAACCAATTTTCAATCCATGCCAGTACATTACCCTCAATCCTATGTGCTTTAATTTTGCACACTAACCTCTTATGTGGGACTTTATCAAAGGCCTTCTGAAAATACAAATGCACTACATCCACTGGTCCACCCTTATCTATTCTATCAGTTGCATCCTCAAAAAACTCCAGTAGGTTTGTCAAACATGATTCTCCTTTCATAAATCCATGTTGACTTTGTCTAATCCCATTGATATTATCTAAGTGTGCTGTGATCACATCCTTTATAATAGACTCTAGCATTTTCCCTACTACTGATGTTAGGCTAACCGGTCTGTAGTTCCCTGTTTTCTCTCTCCCTCCTTTTTTAAATAGTGGGGTTACATTTGCCACCCTCCATTCTGCAGAAACTGTTCCATAATCAATAGAATTTTAGGACATAACGGTACAATGCTGATACATGTGAAAGGAATGGCTTGGGCATTGTAGGGATGCTTTATGGTGTTGGTGTGGGGTGGTGCCAACATGGTGCATCATGTGACAGCCAGGTTGTACAGTGACAAGTGAAGTAAATCTGGCCATGGTAAGACCGTCCTGGTGTCCCGGGCAGCAATGTGGTCAGGTGCTGATGCCCTGTGTCCTGTGCAGCATCAGGTGATTGTGGAGAAGGTTGGTGTTGTTGGTGCTGCTGGTGTCCCTGGTACTGCTGGTGTTGGGGCTGATCATGGTGGGATTCTGAGGACCAAGGTGAGATAGTTTCAAGGGCACTGATGCTGATGTAATAGATGGCAGCTGAACTTGAGATGACAGAAGTGATCTGTCAATGGTGAGAGAGGTTGTTCCAATGAGGTGACACTGGATACAGAGTTTGCTCAAAACACTTGCAGCCTGCATAAAGCTCAATGTGTGTTCCAAATGCAGTAAGCAACAGCTTTTGAGCTTGGAAAGTGAACAGTTGTGAGATGGGAGCGTTTATAGCACATTTGCAGCTGTCAGGTAATGAGATGATTCCATGGTCACACAACTCCCGACCTGCTTAGCTGACGTGATCCCCAAGCAGTGTGGACCCCGTGGGTGCTTTCCGAAAATGTAAAACTGAGCTCAAAATACTTCTAAATGGGCTGTTAATAAGGTCATAATGACCTGAATTGCTTCCTCAGCTGCTGAGTGTTTGGTCTGTTCAGCACTGACAGATCCGACGTCTGGGAAAGGTGCCTGGTGGCGGGTTGACAGTGGGGTCCTGACCTGCAGTCAAAAAAAACATTTTCCCACCCGACCCACCACCAACCGTGCCCACTGACCCCCCCCTCCACTGAAAAATTCCCCCCGTTAAATCTGTTTCTCTCTCCATAGATGTTGTCTGACCTGCTGAGTATTTCCAGCATTTTATATCAACTAGTAACTTTAGGTTCTAGCCCTTGATGGATCAAAAACTCAAATTGTAAATGCTGGAAATCTGAAATAAAATATTGTCCTGTGATGAGCAAGGGAGGTGTTGGGCCTGCTCCACTCAGGATTCTCCAGAATTCACTGCTCCCTACGCAGTGGCTGCCAATGTAAGGCTAGTGTTAATTTGAAGAATTTTTCCTAAAGGTTGCTGCAGAGCCAGTCAGAGTAGGTGTGGTCCCCGACTCCACAGTATTCACAATCGCCCCGCCCCTTCGCTGCTGCACCCCGCTTGTCCCGTTCAGGGACATACTTGCATTTGTGCAGACAAAATGGGGGGTCTGCATGCGGAGGCAAGGCAGGCACCGGCAGCTTGCTCAAGTTAAACATACGCTGTCTAAGGCCCAATTCCAGGTGAGCCTCGGACCTCCCCGGTTAGGCTACATGCTCTGGTCATGGTCAATTTCTACCCCTTGTTTTACCCTCCAATGCATTGCTCCTTTTTTCAACACGCTGGGGTGGAAATTTGGTCGCGCCTCCATTGGGGTGGTGTCTCGGGCGGTGCAGTAAATTTTGCGCTGGCAAATGTTTTGCGTCTGCCACCGCAAAAGTCATCAGCTGGGCCCGGTGTTTGGAGCGGGGCGCTAAAGGGAGGCGTTGAATGCTTCTTTTAGGGCGCTAGGCCGGCTGAGCAAGGGAAATTCCCGAGTTGAAGCGCCATAACAGAGGCCTGGTGGCGGTGGGAGGGGGGGCCAAACTGAAAAACACCAAAAACGTTCCCAAAACATAGCTCATGCCACCACAACGTAAGTCACAAAAAAACAAATGCAAAATCCAACCACACTTACCTCAGGTCGACATTATTTACCTCACTGTGGCCGCTACAGCTTGGAACGACCGCTTTCACAGGCGTTTCCAGCAGGGCACGCTACGGAGCGCTACTGGTCAGGCGGCAACCAAAAATCGAGCCGGTGTCGCAACCAGGGGCGTTGCACACTGGCTCGCCTCCCCCGGGCGGCACTGCCCCGCAGCCCCCCCCACCCGTCGATATCAGCACCGAATGTCCCACGGGGCGCTGGAAGCTGTCCGCCTGGCTGCAAATGCTTTACTTCGCCATTGCCGCTCCTCCAGGGCGCTAAGAGGGGCGGCAGAAGACCAATTTTCCACCGCCCTGACTTTCAGCTGCCTGCCCCTTGCACTTGCCTGTGGAGCTGCAGCAACACCTGTTCCTTCATCCCTTCCACCATTGTTCAGGGCTCCGAGCACTTCTTCCATGTAAGATAGCAATTTACTTCCTCTACTTGAGCACGTGGAGTGCTCTCTTCTATGCTGGGGAAACCTAAAGTGGGTTCGGTGACTGCTTTGCAGAGCACTTCTGTTCTGTCTATAGATGTGACCCTAACTCATCCCTTTTCCTTTCTCCATCTCTCACTCTCCTTTCTTTTTTTCAGTTCTATTTGAAACCAAACGTAAAATTCCAGCTTCCAGGTGTGATGAAGAATCCACCAGACCTAAACTTTATTTGTTCTCTACAGATGCTGATTTAATGGCTCTATTTACAGCTTTTTCCTGCATTCATTAAATGGTGCTTGTGCCCTCAACTTATAGAAATTCAAGGCTGTGTCTCTGAACTCCACAACTAAGTAATGTATGTATTATTTGTCTCAATGTTTGCCACTTCACTCTGAAGATACTGATACTGAATGGATAAAACTGTTTGTGTAACTGCTCCGCAGAGGCACGTGTATAGTATTCATGATGAAGTGTATTGAACTGGATCCATTTTCATGTAGGTGGTGTACATGCTTATTGGAAGTGCTCGCAAATTGGTTCGACGTCATTTATGGTTTGAAGATTGGATTTTCTCACAAGGGCACCTTTATGCTTGAGAGCAAAGACTTGCAAATGGCTGATCTGTGCAGAACTTTCTACAAGGTATCACATTCGAACATTCTATGGAATCGTGAGCCTTTGGGATTGTGTAGGGAACCCTGAGAGTTTTATTATGTATTAAGATTAATGTTGCAACAATTATTGTGAGCCTATCAGTAATACACATTTGTGAGTTGGGTCGAGAGGGGGTAGAAAACACAGGAGAAGAAGCAGTTAACCTGTGTTGCGATCTTTATCTGCTTGACATTCATCTTTCTCTTGTTAGTTGCAAATACAAGGCAGTCGTACAGGGCCTTGGTGAGGCCACATCTTGAATATTGTGTACAGTTTTGGTCTCCAAGGACATTCTTGCTATTGAGGGAGTGCAGCGAAGGTTCACCAGACTGATTTCCGGGATGGCGGGACTGACATATGAAGAAAGACTGGATCGACTAGGCTTATATTCACTGGAATTTAGAAGAATGAGAGGAGATCTCATAGAAACATGTAAAATTCTGACGGGGTTGGACAGGTTAGATGCAGGAAGAATGTTCCTGATGTTGGGGAAGTCCAGAACCAGGGGTCACAGTCTAAGGATAAGGGGTAAGCCATTTAGGACCGAGATGAGGAGAAACTTCTTCACTCAGAGAGTTGTGAACCTGTGGAATTCTCTACCACAGAAAGTTGTTGAGGCCAGTTCGTTAGCTATATTCAAAAGGGAGTTAGATGTGGCCCTTACGGCTAAAGGGATCAAGGGGTATGGAGAGAAAGCAGGAATGGGGTACTGAAGTTGCATGATCAGCCATGATCATATTGAATGGTGGTGCAGGCTCGAAGGGCCGAATGGCCTACTCCTGCACCTATTTTCTATGTTTCTTTCTTCTATAAATACATTTTTTAAATGGAAAATCTGAGGCATGACTTTTAAGGATATGTGATGATAGATTTTTTTTTTAAGGTCTTTGTTATTTTTTAAATGGAAAATCTGAGGCATGACTTTTAAGGATATGTGATGATAGATTTTTTTTAAGGTCTTTGTTATTTAATATCTGAAAATCAGAAATAATAATTCTATATTCAGGTGTACTTCCATCAGAGACTATCAGGCCCACCAATAACTTTTATATGGACTTTGTTAATTTGCCCCAAATAGACCACCAAGTATGAGAAGTATTTAAATGAAAATAGCATCTGCGATGCCATGGATTCAATTACAGGTGCCAGCTGTTACCCAGAGTGATCATGAATCAGTGGAGGATGTGAAAAGTGGCATTGCACATCTACAGAGAAGCACTTTGTTGTTCACAAATTAAACCCCATTTCCATTTCCCAAATCCCTTAATATGAACCTGAATGAAGATGCTATCCACTGGTGAAAATCAAAGTATGAATCCTTCATTGCTCAGCCCAGTGATAAGGAATTCAAAGCAAGCTGCTGCCTCCAGCCATAAAATACTACATTTATGTGCAGTGTCTCTCAGCTACACTGTCACAAAGAATTCATTCCAGTTCAATTACAGGAAATAGTCTGGCCCACCATCTTTTAAAAAAATGCATGCAGTAGTCCTAACCTGGCTCGCAAAGTGAAGTGAAGTGGAGATTGCAGTTTGATTATTTTCCGATTCATTCTTCAACTTGTTTCTACTGGAGGTTCCATTTTGTAAAAAGGGGGTACGGTCTGTGAGAGTCCGGCGCACCCGGGGACCTGGAGTCTTAACGGGTTGGTCGCGTTACCATGACTACCATTGAAAACACACCCAAACCCGGCCTGATGCCAACAGGTGGGAGCGGAAAATCACCGGCAGGAGCCCACAGCCAGTGACTCGCGGTCCCCAGCATTGCATTGAGTGGTACAGGCCAGGGGAGTGGAGGTGGTTGTCCGGGGGCAAATGCGATCAGGGGAATGTTGGGAGCTCGGGGCAAGAGAGGCCGGAGGCTTCTTTGTGAGGCCCAGAGGGCCACACCCGCTCTTGCTGGCCCACAGGGAAACCCGAAAAGCAATTCTTCCAGCCCACGATCCAACTCCCGACAGGTTGGGCATGACGGGGAAGCCATCGCTGCTCCGCCCTCTCAAGCTTTGGACGGAAATACCAGATCGGGGTCCCGAAGGCATCACCGGGCCCGATCTGCATAGTTAAAGAGGGCAGCACCAGCTTGGGACGGCTACAACAACACAAAAGTAAAATACTGCGGGTGCTGGAAATCTGAAATAAAAACAGAAAATGCTGGACATACTCAGCAGGTCTGGCAGCATCTGTGGAGAGAGAAACAGAGTTAACCTTCCAGGTCGATGACCCTTCGTCAGAACTGGAAAAAAGTTAGAGATGTAACAGGATTTTAAGCGAGTACAAGGGCAGGGAAATTGGGGAGGGCAAGAAAGAACAAAAGGGAAGGTCTGTGATAGGGTGGAAGGCAGGAGAGATAAGAGAGACAAAAGGGATGATGGTGCAAGGCAAAAGGAGATGGTAATGGGACAAGTTAAGAAACAATAGATGAGTCTAGATAGGGTTTTAATCGAGATGGAAGAATAGCTTGGGACGGCTGTGTTGTTCACCTGCTCAAAAGAGCAGGTTAATATCAGGATGCAGCGGGATCGGAGGGGGCAAGTTGCTCCCCTCATATTAACTGCCCTTTTCTGCCAGACGGGGGAAGTCAAAATTGGGGCCTGAGTATCTGCACTTGTGTTCAACATTATTTATTTCATGAAATCATGTTTTTTTGCTGATGAATAGTGAATGATTAATGCTTTCACTGTAAATCACTTCATGTCTGTGGAAAGACGTGAAAGTGAATCTCAAGCTACAAGACGGTTACAGGTGGGGAGAAGGGCAGTATGTTGCTCCTTCACTGATTTCTGCTCGTTTGTCCAATGGTTTTCTTCCTGCTTCTTTTTGCTTCACTGGCAGTGAGGCAGTAAATCAATAACTGAACATTAAATTTAAAAAGAAAAACAGTTCATGATCTGATTTAAGTTTAAAAACAAGATGCTTTATTGGTAAAGAAACTATGATGTAGGATAAGGGTTACAGTACTGGGTGTCCAACTCTTTTTATATGCCGGCAATTAAGTCAACGACCAATAAAACTGTAAATTACCCAAAATTTTTTTAAAGAAAACTTAATAAATCAAATTAAAATGTTGTTTCCGGTTGTGATGAAGCACTCCAGTCCCTCCGGTGCCTGCCGGTTACGGAAGGCCTCGAGCGTGTTGTTGGGCACCGCGCGCTCCATCTCCCGGTACCGGGTATCCAAAGCGCCGACCTATTTCAGGTGATTGGCCCCCTTTAATGTGTAAATCGGGGTCCTAAAAGGACCCTAATTGCCATTTCAGGTGGGAACTGGTTGGAGCCCGTGCGCTTCTATGGGTGAAGGAAGAGGTCCACTAAAGCAAATCTTGAATTATTTTTGCGGGCCCCGGAGGAGCAGGATAATAATCCGGTTGGCTTCTACCCTGAGATCCCCACCCTCTGCGATTGCGACCAAATCCCCCTTCCACAACTTACTTCGTTGATGGCAGCTCCGGCCCGATTTCCACTCTTCAATCTGGCGAGCTGTGTTGGCTCACCTGTTTGGTGCCCAGCAGCTTGCCTGGTATATTTAAATGAGATCGGAGCCTCAAAATCGCGGAGGACTCTTCATCGCTGGAAACGTACAGACGATGAGCTCCAATGCTGATCGGTTGCTCCAACTCTCAGTCTACCCCACAATGTGCTAATTCAGTATTCTAGAAATCAAGTTACCATAAAGTTATGTACAAGAAGAGCATACCATTTTGAAAATGAATCCAATTAGCACGTCGATATCAAGAATGAAGTGAGAGGTACATAACTTTTTCAGTTTTACAGACTGGACTTTAAATCCAGACCAGTAATGGGACAAGCAGATCACTTATTGCTTGAACCTTGTAACTTGAAGTCTAGAGAATGAAAGTGCACACTGGCACAGCCTTGGAAATTTGGCAGCTCCAAAGATGTGGGAGCACGAACTCCTCAGTATGCATTTAACTTCCATTTAATTTTGTCGCTACAGATACAACTATGAACGGTTTCCGTTTAAACTTCATTAGAGTTCATTTCAATTATATTAATAGTCAGATATTATATTTGATATGAACCCTACGACAATAATTATTTTTTCCATTTCCTTGGGCTTCACAAGCCTGAGTATGACCATTCACAATCAGGCACAGTATATTTATCTTAACTCTTGTATGTTACCAACTGCCAAGGGCTCCTCATCACCCAGTGCCTGAATGTCAAGACCATGATTGTTTTCAAACCTTTCATGGCCTCGCCATCCCAACTGAGCAATCATCTCCAATCATACATCCCGGCATGCACCATGTCAGACTGGATTATTACTTGTTTTCTGCTCTGTTGCTGATTTTCCCCACCCCCATTTTCCTCTTCCTGTGCAGTGACCTCTTCCTTGTTATTGCTAAGCACCTTGAGATGCTCTACTATATGAGGGTGTGTTAGGAAAATAGAGATTGCAGTACTTAGTATAAACTCTATCAGGGCAAATGTCCCAATGCCAAGAAGCAAGCAATAAATTAAGTACTTGCACATAAGCAAAATAATTGAGGTAACTAAATATTATATTTACTGCACCCACAAAGAGTAATGAATTACAATAACACACTGAACAAACAAATTATACATGAGTCAGGATGTTAAGTTTCAATCGATGAAGTTTATTTCTTTGTCCATCAAGCCAATAAAAACAATGTTGAAGGTTGTTAAAGGAGGGGAGGACTTATCATCCATGAGAACCTTATTGGGAATGGGAAAGAAATTGTAAGCAAACAAAGTACTATTTCTGCTGGATAAAGGATAGAAAAGATTGCTGAAAAGGTACACCAATGTAAGAAGTTGAGCACTAGAAAATGGAGCAAAAGTAAAATGCTTTATAGGAATCTTACAGGGTGGATCTTCAGTTGATATTAATGTAAGTAAGGAGAAATTGCCCCAAGGCTTCTGGTGATGACACATGGATCAATGGAAACACATACAGGGAAAACACTAACAAAAACATTCTAATCTTCATACTATCAGTGGCCTAGTGTTCATGGGTAGTCCACTATTGGAAGGGTGGTCCTGGGATTTAGGAGCACTAGGAGAGGAGTGGTAGGTGTGGGAATCTGGGAATACTGGGCAGGGGAGATCCTTCAGTCAGAATCGTGAGGGGATTTCAATTGTGGAAACGAGGTATTAGGGTCAAACAGCATTCTGGGAGCACCAGGTGTGTGTGTGTGTGTGTGTGTGTGTGTGTGTAGGTATGAAGCATTGGGTAGGTGTTTCAGATACAGGACTAGTGTGAGAGGGTGTCAGGAATGAGATGATCTGAGAGCAATAGAAGGGAAATTGTGGGTTTCCAGTAGCAAATAGGATGCTAGGATCTGGGAAATATCGGGAAGGCGGTGCATGGGTGTGAGGTTGCTCAGAAAGAGGTATTAGAATCTGGAATCATTGATAGAGGCTTTTTAGGTATCTGGTCACGTGGAGGGAGGTGGGCTAGAGGGGTATTGGGGAGGAGGATCCGGAAGGATTGGGGAGAGGAGTTTAGGATTTTGGGAGCATTGAGGGAAGGCTCGGGTTTCGAACTATTGTGGGGGTTGGTTAAGACCTGCATTGTGGACAGAGATTGTCTGGCAGTCATTTTATGAGGAGAGGGAGTACAGAATGGAGGCTCTAAGCCTTCATCTATTTTGCTTTTTCCTTTTCCCCTTCCCTTCCTCCCTCCCTCCCTCCCCCACCCGCCCCTCCCATTTCCTAGCACTAATCGGAAACCATTTTTTAGTGAAATGCAATAAATAATGCATGTTAAACACCTAAAATATGGCTCCAAGCTCAACTTAAATCGTGGTCACAAAAAGTTAAAAAGCCACTGACAGATGCGCCGAAATTACTTCCGGGTTGCTCGCGAAATATCAGACCATCCCACTCCCCACCCCCGATCCAACACATCTCTCAATGAATATAGGAACCAATGTCTCTACCATAGTTAAAATCCTTGGCCAGAATTTTCTGCATGGTGGCTGTGCTGCTGGAAGTCTAGGGGTAGCAGGACTTCTGCCTGTCTCATATGTCTATCACTGACTCTGGCACATTTTTACATAGGATTACATAGGATGTACAGCACAGAAACAGGCCATTTGGCCCAACCAGTCTATATCAGCGTTCAAGCTCCACTCAAGCCTCTTCCTGTCTTTCCTCATCTAAATCTATCCGCATAATCCTCTATTCCCTTCTCCCTCATATGCCTATCTAGCCTCCCCTTAAATGCATCTATAACTATTCACTTGTGGTAGCGAGTTCCACATTCTCACCACTCTCTGGTGAAAGAAGTTTCTTCCAAACTCCCTCTTGGTGATTATCTTACATTGATGGCCTCTAGTTTATGCATTTCCCCTCAAGTGGAAACATTCTCTCTGTATCTGTTCTATCAAAAATCATAATTTTAAAGACTTCTATTAGGTCACCCCACCCCCCCACCCAGTCTTTTTTTTTTCAAGAGAAAAGAGACTCAGCATGTTCATCCTTTCCTGATAAGTATACCCTCGCAAATCCTCCCTTGTAAATCTTCTCTGCAATCTCTCCAGTGCCTCCAGGGGTTAGAATCTCCACTTTTTTTGCCTGCTTAATGCCCACTTAACTCCCATTTTAACATTGAAATGATGTATAACGCCCATAATTCACCCATTTTGGCACAAAATGGAAACTGGCAGGCATTTTTCAGAAACTTATCGCCGAGCGTTACTTTCCCCATGTGCTTAATGCCAAAAAAATATTACTGCCCGTCCACATTTTTTGGGTGGAATCAACAGAATGGGGGAATTCAATAATATCGCCCAGCGTTACTTTCCACACGGAATTAACGACGAGATTCAATATTAACGCCCGGCCACTGTTTTTTGTTGTAAAGAGCATATTTACCCAAACTAGTAGCCATGGAGATCGCCCATCGTCAATTTCACCACCTCGCACACATTTCGCCCACAGTATCGCTCGCTCAAAAAAACACCCACAAAATGTGGACCTAACCGGAACGAATCACAGCGTTATGGACACCATGTTGTAGATCACATGTTGCGTCCTTTGAAAGGCTGCTGTGCTTCAACCTCGGCGGAGTTCGGATGTACTCCGCAGGTCGTTGGAGTTGATGTGAACATCTCTAAAAGCATCTTGACCACACTGTGACCAATTGGAATTGAAGAGGTGTGTTCATCGGGACTGTTATGTCTGTGATGTACTTATGAATGACTCCACGAGGCAAAGTGTTGTACTCAGGCTGTAGTGACCTTGGTCCTTTATTCCAAACTCCAGAGTGAGGCAGCCGCATGGTGGTTCCCCTTTTATACAGCCCCTCCACCAGTCGCACCCACTAGTGGTGCCAGCATGTATATACACAGTGTAAACCTTATTGATAGTACATCAGACAAACAAGTCTCCATCTTATGCAACCATACAGTGACCACACAGAGAGCACATCCACAGTTTGCATACATAACAGGGACATTTCTTGTTTGTAAGTAATCGGTGGAAAACAGAGAGCTACTGCAATGGGGCCTGTCCTTTGTCACTCTCTCTTTGTGACCAAATACATGCAGCAGACTCGACATCACCGAAGGAACACTGCACTGCATTATGTGACCAATATAAGATGTGACAGACAAATGAGGAGGACCAGATGTTACACGCCCCACAAGTATAAGGAGAAGCTTTGTTACCTCGACTTGCACGACACCACCTGTCTTCGGAGACTGTGCTTCCACAAAGAGGTTATCACTGAGGTATTCCAGCTGATAAGAGCAGATCTATGGCCTGCCAGCACCATCAGAGTTGCACTGTCCGTCGAGGTCAAAGTCACCATGGCACTGTTGTTCTACGCCTCGGGTTCTTTTCAGTCCACAGCTGGTGACATTTGCGGACTTTCTCAGCATGCCACACATCACCGCATTAGACAGGTCACTGAAGCCCTGTACGCATGCAGGAGGCACTTGATCAGCTTCCCTATGAACAGGGAGGCTCAGAGTGAGAGGGCTCTAGGATTCTCCAGAATTGCAAACTTCCCCAAGGTGCAGGGAGCAATTGACTGTATGCACATTGCGATGCAGGCACTCTTTCAGGATGCTGAGGTTTTGAGGAACCGCAAGGGATTCCACTCCCTGAATGTCCAGCTGATTGTCGACCACCAGCAAATTATACTGGCAGTGAATGCTAAATTTCCGGGCAGCATCCATGATGCTCACATCCTGCGTGAGAGCACTGTATCTGATTTGTTTAACAATGAGACACAAGGTCAATGCTGGATGCTTGGGGACAAACGATATGACCTCGCCACCTGGCTGATGACCCCCCTGCATGACACCCATACCGAGGCCGAGAGGCGATACAACGAGAGCCACAGAGCAACTTGCAATATCATGGAGAAAACCATTGGAGTGCTGATGAAGCACTTTAGATGCCACTCAGGAGACAAGCTCCAATACCACCCTGAGCAGGTAACTCAATTTGTGGTGGTCTGCTCCATGCTACACATCTTGGCTATCAGGAGGGGACAAGAATTGCCTGATGAGTCTGACAGTTCACCTCACCAGAGAGCAGAAGAGGAGGACGAGGAGGCGGACACTGACATCAGGCCAGACAATCAGGCTGATGCTGAAGCCATGCCCCCGCCCCCCTGTAGACCGCATGAAAGGACCCATGGTGGCACGATAGCTGCAAGAGCCTTACATCAGGAGCTCATCAATGATAGCTTTGCCTGAAAGAACGTTGGTATTATTTACAAGTCTGACACACTGCTGGGTGTTCAGGTCATACATCAATGGTGGGCATCACCTTGGTGACAGTTTAAGTTGATTGAATTTAAGTATGATTATACCCTTTGATGTTAAGGAATCACCAGTATGTAATGGTGCAGCTATCTGAGCCAATGTGCTGCAAGGTTTTGTTGAATAAAAAACATTTAAACTCAACATTAGTTTGAAATCATCAGTATTTCTATACAAACCAACCCTTCCCCCCCCCCCCCCCGCTTCTCCTCCCCACCTCTAACCCTTCCCCTTCCCCTCCTGACTCCAAGCCGCCTGGCCGAGGAGGTCCTCAGGCGATGCTTCATTGGCGGGGGGGGGGGGGGGGGTGGGGGCAGCGGTGGGACTACTGAAGCGCTGCTTAGACTGATACAGGAGAGGACGGTCCCGAGGTGGGAGCATGCTCCGAGCCAGCAGCAAGATGTCGCTGCTGGCTCTCATGTGTGATTGGCAATGAGGGTGTGTCACCTTGGGGTGCAGTGCAGCGCTCCAGGATCACTGGGAGCCCTCTGCCACCAGTGTTCTTGGCTACCAGCTCCAGGGCCTCCTCCATCCCATCCAGTTTATATGTTATTTGTTGGACAAAAACTCGGTGCCGACTATGTTCTTGTTGCTCAGTGGGCTTTTTGCTGCTGGTGAATCTCTGTCGTTCCTCCCACAACAGCCAAACAAGCACACACCACAGCCACACACGCTTTCAGTGCCTCTGAGCTCCCTCTCTCTGTCTCCTCTTCTGCGCCTGTCGTCTTGACCCTTGACCTTCTGAATTACAGGAATTGAGTGTTGCCATGCCGTTGCTAAGGCCGGCCACACTTTACGGCAGAAGGTCAGAAAAATTTTACGCTACCGCCCATTTAATATCGCTCGTGGTAACGCCCATTTTCAAAAGTGTAAACTAGGTGTTTTGAGAATGGGCAAGAAGTCGGCGATCTGAAAATCCTTTTTTACCACCCACGCCGGAAATAACGCCCATTTTTGGGCAATAAGCTCAAAAGTGGAGGTTCTAGCCCCGGATCCTTTTTATAATATGGCGAGCAGAACTGTACATAGTACTCTAAGTGTGGTTGAACCAAGGTTCGCTACAAGCTCAGCATAACTTCCCTACTTTTTAATTCTATCCCTCAGAAATAAACCTGAGTTTGCCTTTTTATGGCCTTGTTAACTGATGTTGCTACTTTTAGTGATTTGTGTACTTGTACTCCAAAATCTTTTTGTTCCTCTACCCCATCCAGACTTGCACCCTCCTAGCAAAATGTAATAGCTCACATTTATCTGTGTTGAATTTCATTTTCCAATTATATGCCCATTCTGGAAGTTTATTAATGTCTTCCTGTAAATTGTTGTGGTCCTCCTCAGTATTGGGGCTGAAATTCCGAGGAGGACTTCCCACAGGCAAATCAATAAAGAATAGAAATAAAATGCGCACATACCTGAAGCTGCTGTGCCCGCTTGAACTCCCGATCCACAGGTCTCCTCTCCCTGCGACGCTCAGCGCATGCACGTTGGGACGTCCGCAGGAGTCACATGTGCCTGGACACCCAATCACATGTAAGTATTTTCTCATTCATTGTAATAGGAATTTCGGAAGTTACGAAACTCCTATTACAATGAATGAGAAAAACCCCAAAACTCACAACAAACACATAAAACATTTAAAAAACACCTCATACATTAAACTAATAGAAATTAAAATGTTACACATGTTTTTTAAAGAAAAAAAATTGCCGATTCAAAAAATGTTAAGGTTAGGGTTAAAAATGACATTATCTGAGTGGGCAGGGTTTTAACATAAATATGTTTTTAAAATTTTTATTTTAATCATGTTTTTTCTATGTTTTTAAACTCTTATGCCTGTAAAAGTAGGCTATGTGCCTGCCTTTTCAGGCGCAAGAGTTTTGAGGACATTTCTGTCCAAGATATGGGTAAATAGCCCAAACTTCCATGCACAACTGTCCCCGCTCCTGATCTGGCTACGATCGGTCAAGCTCCAGCTTGACAGATTGGAAAAGCCGGTTTGCAGCGCATGCTCATTGCGCACTGAAAACTGGCTTTTCCGATGCCTTCCCAGGTCCATAGAAACTTTGTACGGGAGATCGGAAATTCTGCCCCATTAACTAACTGTTTGGTGTCAACCGCAAATTGAGAAATTGTATTTTTGATTCCAAAGTCTAAATCGTTAATATAACTTGTGAACAACAGTGGTCCCAGCACTAATCCTTGTGGAACACCACTACCCACCTTCTGCCACTGTGAATAGCTACCCTTTACCTGACCTCTCTGCTGTCTGTATTGAAGCAACTAGCTATCCATTCTACTGCTTGTCCCCTGACTCTCCATTCTCTGACCTTGTTCATCAGTCTATTATGTCATCATCATCATAGGCAGTCCCTTGGAATCGAGGAAGACTTGCTTCCACTCCTGAAGTGAGTTCTTTGGTGGCTGAACAGTCCAATACGAGAGCCACAGTCCCTGTCACAGATGGGACTGATAGTCGTTGAGGGAAGGAGTGCGAGGGACGGGTTTGCCGCACGCTCTTTCCACTGTCTGCGCCTGATTTCTGCATGCTCTCGGCGTTGAGACTCGAGGTGCTCAGCGCCTTCTTGGACGCACTTCCTCCACTTAGGTAGATCTTTGGCCAGGGACTCCCAGGTGTCAGTGGGGATGTTGCATTTTATCAGGGTGTCCTTGTAGTGTTTCCGCTGCTCACCTTTGGTTCATTTGCTGTGAAGGAGCTCTGAGCTCCGAGTAGAGCACTTGCTTTGCGAGTCTCGTGTCTGGCATGCAGACTATATGGCCTGCCCAGCGGAGCTGATCGAGTGTGGTCAGTGTTTCAATGCTGGGGATGTTAGCCTGAGTGAGGACGCTGATGTTGGTCCGCCTGTTCTCCCAGGGGATTTGTAGGATCTTGCGGAGACATCGTTGGTGATATTTCTCCAGCAACTTGAGGTGTCTACTGTACATGGTCCATGTCTCTGAGCCACACAGGAGGGCAGGTATTACTATAGCCCTGTAGACCACGAGCTTGGTGGCAGTTTTGAGGGCCTGGTCCTCAAACACTCTTTTCCTCAGGCGGCCGAAGGCTGCACTGGCGCACTGGAGATGGTGTTGGATCTCGTCTTTGATGCCTGCTCTTGTTGATATGGGAAGTGGTCCACGGTGTCCAGGGCCGTACCGTGGGTTTTGATGACTGGAGGGCAGTGCTGTGTGATGAGGACGGGCTGTTGGAGGACCTTTGTCTTATGGATGTTTAGCGTAAGGCCCATGCTTTCGTACGCCTCAGTAAATACATCGACTATGTCCTGGAGTGCAGCCTCTATATGTGTGCAGATGCAGGCGTTGTCCGCGTACTGTAGCTCGAAGACAGAGGTTGGGATGGTCTTGAATCTGGCCTGGAGATGGCGCAGGTTAAACAGATTCCCACTGGTTCTGTAGTTTAGTTCCACTCCAGCGGGGAGCTTGCTGACTGTGAGGTGGAGCATGGCGGCGAGAAAGATTGAGAAGAGGGTTTGGGCGATGATGCAGCCCTGTTTGACCCTGGTCCGGACTTGGATTGGGTCTGTGATGGATCCATTGATATGGATCACGGCCTGCATGTCATCGTGGAGCAGGTGGAGGATGGTGACGAACTGTTGGTTGCATCCGAAACGGAAGTGTACACTCCATAGACCCTCGTGGTTGACAGTGTCAAAGGGTTTTGTAAGGTCGAAGAAGGCCATGTAGAAGGGCTGGTGCTGCTCCCTGCATTTTTCTTGTAGCTGTCGCGTTGCAAAAATCATGTCCGTTGTGCTCCGTAGGTGACGAAATCCGCACTGTGACTCCGGGAGGAGCACCTCGGCCACGGTGAGGGAGGACTCTAGCGACGACTTTCCCAGTGGCTGATAGCAGGGAGATTCCTCTGTAGTTGCCGCAGTCGGACTTGTCCCTTTTTTTAAAGATGGTCACGATTACTGCATCTCTGAGATCCCCTGGCATGCTCTCCTCCCTCCAGGTGGGAGAGATGAGGTCGTGTATTCGCGCCAGCAGTGCCTCTCCGCCATACTTCAATGCCTCAGCAGGAATTCTGTCCGCATCCATAGCCTTGTTGTTTTTAAGCTGTCTTATGGCTTTTTCTACTTGTGCAGTGTTGGGGTCTTACTGAGGTGGCGGCAGGTAGTATGCTGCAGGATGGAGTCGATAACACTTGAGTCGAAGGCAGAGTCTCTATTGAGGAGATCTTCGAAGTGCTCCTTCCAGCGGGCCCTGACTGCCTCGGTGTCCTTGATGAGTGTTTCCCCGTTCTTGGTCAGCAGTGGGGTGGGGCCTTGGGAAATTGGACCATAGCTAGCCTTGACTGCGATGAAGAATCCTCGCACATCATGGTTGTCGGCCAGCTGCTATATCTCCTGTGCTTTCTCCATCCACCACCTGTTCTTTAGGTCCCAGGTTTTTTGTTAGATCTCAGCCGTCTGTAATGCTGCTTTGTTGCTCCTGTGTTGGGTTGTTGTTTAAGGCTCAGAAATGCCCTGCGCTTGCGATCTATTAGCTCTTGGATCTCCTGATCATTCTTGTAAAGTCCTGCCCCTGCAGTACAGACTCACACGAGGCACATACTGAAGTCAAGGTCACTCAGGACCTGCACCTTTATTACACAGCTCTCGAATGCCACACTTGCCTGAGACCTGTCCTTATATACCTGTCTGGGACAGGTATCCAGTGTCTCCTGCAAGTGCACCCCTGGTGGTAAGGTAAGCTTGTGGTTACAGGTCATCTCTGGTTACAGTCATGTATAGCATGGTGAGATACAGTTATATACAGTAGTGTGAGATACATGACATCACCCTCCCCCAAGGTCTTATTGTCTTTATAGGTTCAGTCTCTCAGGTGGTCTACGCTCTCATGTGGAGCATCTTAGTTGTGGTTCAATTGTTTGCCTTGGTGCCTGTTGTTCTTTCGGGGTGATTGCTGGTATCTCGCCTGGGCTGTCTGTTTCGTTCAGTATGATTGTTGGTGTCTCGCCTGGGCTGTCTGTTGGGATTGCCCTTTCCTTAATTTGTTCCCTCTGTCTGTCCACCAGGTGTGGTGTGAGTTCCACATTGTAGTCTGCCTCTGGTTCAGCAGTGTTGTTGGTAAATCTACTTTTGACTTGGTCTACATACCTCCGGCAGGTTTGACCATTGTCCATTTGTACCACCAGTAGCCTGTTTCCTTCCTTGCCTGTTACTGTTCCTGCAAGCCATTTGGGACCCCTGCCATAGTTTAGCACAAACACTTTGTCCCCTATCTCATTCCACCTCCCCCTCGAATTTCGGAAATGGTACTCGGTTAGCTTACGGTGCTTTGCCTCAACGATTTCATGCATGTCTGGGAGGATTAATGAGAGCCTTGTCTTTAAGGTCTGTTTCATTAATAGTTGCGTGGGGGGAACTCCAGTCAGTGAATGCGGACGAGATCTGTATGCCAGCAGCAGTCGCGACAGGCGGCCCTGCAGCGTGGGACCTTGAATTTTTAGCATGCCTTGTTTAGTGATCTGCACTGCTCGCTCCGCCTGGCCGTTGGAGGCCGGCTTGAATGGTGCCGTCTTAACGTGATTTATGCCGTGGTCACTTATAAAATCTTGGAATTCTGTGCTGGTGAAGCACGGACCATTATCACTGACCAATATGTCAGGAATGCCGTGCGTTGCAAACATGGTTCCAAGGCTCTCCACACTGGTGGAGGTGGTGCTTGAGTTGAAAATGTTGGATTCGATCCACTTAGAAAATGCATCTACAACTACGAGGAACATTTTGCCCATGAATGGGCCCGCATAGTCTACGTGCACCTGTGACCATGGTTTGGTGGGCCAGGGCCAGGGGCTCAGGGGAGCATCCTTGGGGGCATTACTGAGTTGGGCACAAATGGTGCAGCGTCGGATGCAGAGCTCCAAGTCCGCGTCAATGCCAGGCCACCAGACGTGGGATCTGGCTATGGCCTTCATGAGAATGATCCCCGGGTGCTCGCGGTGGAGTTCCCGGACAAATGCCTGTCTGCCTCGCAGAGGCATAACTACTCGGCTGCCCCACATCAGGCCGTCTGCTTGAAGTGACAGCTCATGCATGCGCCTATGGAAAGGTTTGATCTCCTTGGGGCAGGCATCGCGAGCCTCTGCCCAGTCACCGGTTAGGAGACATCTTTTTACTAGGGATAACGTGGGGTCGCTGGTCGTCCAAGCTCTGATTTGGCGAGCTGTCATGGGCGAACCTGTGGACTCAAAGGCATTGATTGCCATGACTATCTCACAGTCCTGTTTGTCAGACCCTTTCGTGGTCGCCAGGGGTAGCCTGCTAAGCACGTCGGCACAGTTGTCTGTGCCTGGTCTGTGCCTTATGGTGTAATTGTAAGACGCCAGCATGAATGCCCACCGTTGAATGCGTGCCGAGGCGTTGGCGTTTATTGCCTTGCTTTCCGATAGTAGGGACATGAGGGGCTTGTGGTCGGTTTCTAATGTGAACTTGGCTCTGAAAAGGTATTGGTGCATCTTTTTGACACCGTACACACTGCGAGCGCCTCCTTCTCCACCATTCTGTACCCGCGCTCCGCCCACGAAAGTGACCTGGAGGCATAAGCTATGGGTTGTAATATACCCGCACTATTGACATGTAGTAAAACGCACCCGACCCCGTACGCTGACGCATCACATGTAAGAACTAGCTTTTTACCTCGATCAAAGAAAGCCAAAACACTTTTGGAACACAGAAGGTTGCGTGCCTTATTGAAGGCGCGTTCCTGGGCATCACCCCAAAACCAATCGCACCCCTTTCTGAGTAGCACGTGGAGAGGCTCCAGCAGCGTTCTTAAGTTCTGCATAAAATTCCCAAAGTAATTGAGTAGCCCGAGAAAGGCGCGCAGTTCTGAGACATTCCGGGGCCTGGGTGCTTCAGTTTTGGACTCTGTGGGGCGGATTCCACCAGCGGCAATCCTTCTGCCCAAAAATTCAACCTCGGGCGCGAGAAACAGGCACTTGGATTTCTTAACTCTTAGGCCTACCCGATCCAACCACTTTAGTACTTCCTCCAAATTGCGGAGATGGGAGTCGGTGTCCTTGCTCGTGATAAGTATGTCGTCTTGAAATACAACCGTCCCCGGGATGGACTTGAGCAGACTCTCCATGTTGCGCTGGAATATAGCAGCTGCTGACCTGATGCCGAATGGGCATCGATTGTACATGAAAAGGCCTCGACGTGTGTTGATGGTGGTGAGTCGCTTGGACTTCTCGGTCAATTCTTGCGTCATATAGTTTTGAGAAAGGTTTTCCTCCAGCCAATGTGGCAAATAAGTCCTCCGTTCTGGGCAGCGGGTACTGGTCCTGTAGGGAGACTCTGTTTATGGTAGATTTGTAGTCCCCGCAGATTCGTACGGATCCGTCAGGCTTCATGACTGGGACGATGGGACTTGCCCAGTCGCTAAATTCCACGGGTGAGATAATGCCTTCCCGCAGAAGCCTGTCCAGTTCATGTTCAATCTTTTCCCTCATCACATAAGGTACAGCTCTGGCCTTGTGATGGACTGGTCTAGCATCCTGTGTGATATAGATTTTGACTTTAGCCCCTTTGAAGGTGCCCACACCTGGCTGAAAGAGATGTTCAAATTGACTTAGAACTGTTGAGCAGGAGGTCCGTTCTTCTGATGACATGGCGTGAACATCATCCCATTTCCAGTTTAGTTTTGCCAGCCAGCTTCTCCCCAGCAGTGCTGGGAGATCTCCGGGGACAATCCACAGGGGAAGTCGGTTCGCTGTCCCTTTGTGTGTGACAGAGAGCATGGTGCTGCCGAGGACTGGGATGATTTATTTGGTATAGGTCCTTAGTATGCTGTCGACCCTTGTGAGTTTTGGTCTGTCTCTTTTGTGCGGCCACAGCTGTTCAAATTGTTGAGCGCTCATGAGAGATTGACTCGCTTCCGTATCCAGCTCCATGTTGACGGGTATCCCGTTGAGTAGGACCCTCATCATTATAGGAGGCGTCTTGTTGTCGGAGCAGCGGCCATTGATCATGTGGACCTGCTATACATCGGTGTCCCGGGTACTGTCCCCACTGTTTTCTGGTCCGCTTTCCGACCCTTCCGATTCGTATACCAGCCGAGCTGCCATTTTTCTGCACATGCGGGCCAGATGCCCTGTATAGTCGCAGTTTCTGCAAACAGCATGCTAAAATCAACACCCCCTTGATGAGTGCCTTCCCCCACATCAGCAGCACAGACCGCTTCCATTGTTTCCAAAGAATGAGCTGCGTCTAGCTGATCTCTCTTAAGCTTCTCTCAGTTTGTAGTTGATTGCTCGCATTGTGGGTTGATGAGGTGTGAACGGCCGTTCATGTGGCCCTTGATGGCTTCTGGCACCACTGCCTGCTGTTGTGGACCTGCTCTCTTGCTTGTCTGTGTGTGGGGGTAGCAGCTTGTTTCATGCTGTGAACCCCTTGTTCCGATGTTTCGTTTGTTGCCGTACCCGCAGTGTAGATCAACCTCGTTTCTTCATCTCCTGCCAATAATGTCTGTGCAACCAGTGCTGCTGCCTGCAGCATCAAGTTCTTGGTTTCTATGAGCTTTCGGAATATGCCTTTGTGGCCTATTCCTTCAATAAAAAAGTCTCTCAGTACTTCTCTCCTCAGTTCATGGGAGAACTCACATAAACTAGCCAACCTCCGAAGTTCCGCCACAAAGTCGGGTATGCTCTGGCCCACACAGCGTCTGTAGTTGTAGAACCTGTGTCTGGCCATGTGTAGGCTGCTCGCTGGCTTCAGGTGGTTTCTTACCAGTGTGTTCAACTCTTCAAACAACTTGCTTTCTGGTTTCTCGGGTGCCAGCAGGTCCTTCATTAAGGCGTATGTTTTCGAGCCACAACTGGTCAAGAGATGGGCTCTTCTCTTGTCTGCCTTGTTGTCACCTAACCAGTCTTTGGTTACAAAGCTTTGCTGGAGCCTTTCTATAAAGTCCTCCCAATTGTCTCCAGCATTGTATTTTTCATCTAAGCCGTTGTTCGCCATTCTGTGGATTCTGTAATCCCGTAACTCGTCGCCACTGTAAAGTCCTGCCCCAGATTCACATGAGGCACATACTGAAGTCAACATCACTCAGGACCTGCACCTTTATTGCATAGATCTCGAATGCCACACTTGCCTGAGACCTGTCCTTATATACCTGTCTGAGAGTGCACCCCTGCAAGTGCACCCCTGGTGGTAAGGTAAGCTTGTGGTTATAGGTCATCTTTGGTTACAGTCATGTATAGCATGGTAAGATACAGTTATATACAGTAGTGTGAGATACATGACAATTCTCATCAAACCAGTCCTGGTGCTTCCTGGTTGAGTAACCGAGCGTCTCTTCACAGGCACTGGTTATGGAGGCCTGGAGGGCAGACCAAGCGCTGTGGGCATTCTGCGTCTCGGGGTCATCAAGGTACGCCAGGTTAGCTGTGAGGCACTGGCTGTATAGGGCTCTCTTAGCTGGGTCCTTAAGTGCTCCGGCATTGACTTTTTTGCGGCACAGCTGCTGCTGCCCCCTTTGGGGCTATGTTAATGTTGATGATGGATCGGATGAAGCGATGGTCCATCCAGCAGTCGTCGGTTCCTGTCATGGCATGGGTGATGCGCATATCCTTGTGATCCCTGGCTCGGACGATGACATAGTCGAGCAGGTACCAGTGCTTGGAGCGAGGGTGTTGCCACAATGCCTTGTATTTGTCACTCTGGCGGAGCAAGGTGTTGATGATGACAAGTTCGTGCTCTAGACATTTTGTCAGGAGTAGGGTACCACTGGAGTTGGCTTTCCCTACCCCCTCTTGACCAATCACGCCCCCCAACCCCCCAGAGGTCTGTGTCCTTGCCAACCCTGGTGTTGAAGTCACCGAGGAGGATCAGTTTGTCGCACGCAGGGACGCAGGACAGGGATTTTTCGAGGTTGGTGTAAAAACCCTCTTAGGCCTCATCAGCTGCATCGAGTGTTGGGATTTATGCACTGATGACTGTGGCGCACTTGTTCCAGGATAGGGTGAGTCGATGAGTCATGAGGCATTCATTCGCCCCGCAGAGGAAGTCTTTGAGGCAGTCAACCAGCTCGTTTTTGATGGCAAAGCCAACTCCGTGGAGGCGGCGTTCTGCCTCTGGTTTCCCTTTCCAGAAGAAGGTGTAACCTCCACCTTGTTCCTTGAGCTGGTCTTCCCCTGCCCGCTTGGTCTCGCTTAGGGCGTGTTGATATCAAAGTGTCTAGGTTCCCAGGCAACTATGGCGGTGTGGCGTTCCGGTCTGTTGGAGTTGTCCATGAGGGTCCTGACGTTCCAGATCCCGAACTTCATGTTAACGGAGTGGAAGATGCCTGTGCGTGAGTTCTTTTAACGTGGGGTGGTCGTTGCACACCAGCTACCACACGGGCTTAGCTGAGCGAGGTCTTGATCCAGTGGCAAGGGGGCCAAGACGACTGGAGACCAGGCAGTGCTATATGGGCCTAATTGCCTACGGCAAGGTGTTGGCTGCAGGCTTGGGCTGGATAGCACCCATGGTGGTAGGTGATTCGAGGCCTGGGTGGGGGCAGACATTGGGAGGGTCGGTGGCCCACCGGGTTTCAGGGTGGGAGGGCAGGGGGGGTCACAGCCATGGAACTCACCTCATGTTGGAGGTGGAGAAGAGACCAGGTCATCGGTGGGGAAGGAGAGCTCCAGTCGTCGCTGAAGGAGGAGGGGAGGCCAGTCACCGACGTGGGAGAGGGGGACCTGGTCGTTGTTGAGGAGGAGGTCATCTGTCACGACGGGAGGTCCAGCCGTCATCGAGGAGGCACAGACTCTGTCGTGGAGGAGAGACCCACCTACTGCCGCTGGAGGTGTTCCGATCGCTGCTGGAGGGGGAGGGGGGTGGAGGCCTGATAACCAGGTTCAGGTTGAGAGCGCCACCTCCGGAGGTTGCCGGGGGACGCCGGAGGTCATCGAAGGTCACCAAGGGACGTCGCTGGAGGTTGCCGGATGTCGTCGGAGGTCGTCGGAGTACGTCGGAGGTCGTTGGAGATCGCCGATGGGTGATGCCGTGGGAAGCCTCCGGTAGGCCCGGATGGCCTGAACTCGTGGGATTCGCCGGAGGTCGTCGGGGGTTGCTGGAGGTCATCGGAGGTCGCTGAAGGTCGCCGATGGGTGAAGTGGTGGGAAGCCTGAGGTAGGCCCGAATGGCCCGAACTCGTGGGACTCGCAGTGTTGGGACTAGGGTAAGGGGTAAGGGTTTGGGTTTATGTGCTTAGGCCCCCTATTAGGGGCTATTTGGTTCAGGGAGTTTTAGGCAGTGGGAGGGGAGGAGGTTGGGTGTGGATGGTCGTCGGGGTGGTAGGTCCCTAGGGAGCTCCCTTGCTCCAAACAACTTCCACCAGAAAATACAACACACGCATCGTCTCCTCACCCATGCAGTGACTGAAACTCACCTTATCGAAGGCCTTTTGAAAATCTAGATAATTTACATCTACTGCATTACCCTTGTCCATTCTCTATTTTAAAAATTCAATGAAGTTTGTCAAGCAAGACTTTCCCTGAAATCCATGCTGACTATTCATTATTATGGGGTCGAAATTCGGTGCCGCTGTTTTTGAGGTGGTGTTGCCCGCTGAGTGCTGATTTTACCGCTGGGCGTTAGATGCAGGCCCCAACTGCCAAAAGATGAGAGAGCAGCTGAAAAAAGTGGCGTCGCACACTCAGCCTCAGGCGGGAGCACAGGAGGCCGACTGAATTTCGCATCGGGAGGCTGCCGCCATGCTAGCTGGAAAACGGGAAGATAAGGAAAGAGAGAAAAAAAAAAATCAAACTTCTCTGACCCACACACAAACTTCCCCACTGTTACAACTCATTAAAAAATTAAGAAATAATTAAAGAAAAAAACGTACCTTGTTCTCTGGCCGATTCCGCTCGAGTTCCACTGTTTACTCACCACTTTTCCAGACTGTAAGAATGCCTGCCAGGAAGGCCGACGTTCAAACTAAATATCGCGATAGAGGCGCCAAGGAAGCGTTGCATGCTGGATGACGTCATCACGTGGGTGGCGTTAGGTGCCACAGCGTTAGCTCTTGGCGCCTCTGTCAAAGAGCCGACTGAATTTCTGCACAGGTGTGGATGCCGCTTACTGCCGAAGGTAGGCTTTTGCTGCCCGTTAGCCACCTCCCGCACGGTAACGAGTGGCGGTAGAAACTGAATTTCGACCCCTATAGTTTTGGCTTCTAGATGTTCTTCTATTTTCTCCTTTAGTAGGGATTCCATTATTTTTCCTACCACCGACGTTAAGCTGACTGGTCTATAGACAGGCTAAGTGAATGGGCAAAAATTTGGCAGATGGAATATTGGCCCCAAGTTTCGCGCCGCGGTGAAAACGGCGCACCTCCGAGCTGGGCGCCTGTTTTTCGCGCTGAAAACTGCGCCTAAAAAAAAATCCGATATTCTCGAGCTCCTTGGAGCTCGATGTCTGCTTGGCGCAGCGCACTCTTCGCAGCAGGGGGCGGAGCCTAACACTCGCGCCGATTTTCTAAGCAGCAGGGGGGCGGGTACAATTTAAATTAGCCTTCGTGGTGCCGGCAACCCTGCGCGTGCGCGTTGGAGCGTGTGCGCATGCGCAGTCTCACAAACATTGGCACTCGGCCATTTTTAAAAATACTGCAGAAAAAGTGAAGATTTGTTTCTTGGACCCCTGCAAAGGCTTGTAATTTAATTTTTTTTGATATTTCTGTGTGTGAGGGAGTGCTTTTAGCAGCACTGCTGAATAAATCACCTGCTGAAATTAGTGAGTTCAGCTTTTCACTGCTAAACTTACAGAACCGGTGCTGCATTGGTGCATGCAAATTAAGGACTGTGTGTTTGGAGAAATAAGAGTGCCAATTCAACTTTGCAATGGATCAACGTTCACCAAGAACAAAGAATTTCTTGCATGAGGAAGTGTAGATATTAGTCAACGTAATTGAGCAGAGATGGCAGGAGCTAGATACCAGCAACAGAGGTCGCATAAAAGTGCCACCAAAAGAAAAGAAGAAATGGTGGAACCAAGTTGCAGAAGATTACTGCGCAGTGGTGCATACCAGGAGATCGGGAAGTCAGTGTAAAAAGAAATGGCACGACCTTGGTCAAGTAGTTAGTGTAAGTAATATTTCTCATTTTTAATTTAATCGTAATCGTTACCTGGCTATCTGTATGTCCCACCTTGCAGACTGACGCACTCTGTAAAAAGTTATATTTTACTCTTTGCAGAAGAAATTGGCCCACAACAAAAGCTAGGCAACTCGGACAGGAGGAGGTGTGCCCAATCTGCATCCACTGACACCCTTGGAACAAAGGGTAGCTGCTATGATGAGTCGTACATGGAGAAAAGCAATCGGTACAGCACAAGCTGGGCCCGCACGCGAGGAAGAGGGTAAGTCCTGAAAATGCATCATGGCCCTTTAAATCAACCTGCTGCCTGGCCTGCTATGTGTGAGAGTGCTCATGCCACCCATCCGGCCCCCTCCCTTGTTGTTAAGCTTTTGACTGTTCTGATGTATTTTGCAGAACATGATGATGATGATGATGATGATGATGATGATGATGATGATGATGACTATGCTGCTGCTGCCAACCCTGAGGATCCTGAGGGTACAGAACAAGAACCAGTACAACCAGCTGCGGCCAATCCAGACTGGATGATGGCAGCGATGACTGAAATGTCTGCAGGGGAGAGCTTCCAATTTAATGTAGATGAGCCCCCATCAAGGGGCATTAGAGTTTCAACCCCTAGCATAGGTCTTGGTTCCACCTTCCATGGTTTTGCTTCCGATGTTGCGGGTCCCAGTGGTGCTGCTGGTATAATGCAGCATTCTACAGTCAGTGCACTACCGTCCCAGCCTGCGCCTCCCTCTCGCATAGGCTCTGGTTCCACCTACTATGGTTTTGTTTCTGACACTTCGGGTCCCAGTGTTGCTGCTGATATCATGGAGCAGTTTACACCCCTTCGTCCAACATCCCAGCCCACGGCTCGCACTCGAGTGCTGTCGTCTGGAACACCGAGCGTCCTACCGTTCCAGCCCGAGCCTCTCGCTCTAGTTCTGCCGTCTGCAACACAGAGCATCCCACCATTCCAACCCGAGCCTCTCCCTCCAGTTCAGCCGTCTGGAACACAGAGCGTCCCACAGTCCCAGCCCGCACCTCCCTGTGTAGTGGTGCCGCTTGCAACACTGAGCATCCCACCGTCCGTGCCCGCGCCTCCCAGTGTAGTGGTGCCACAAGGCAGACCCAGGCAGAGGAGAAGGAGATTGGAGACACGCTCTCCTGAGATGCAGTGTGCAACAGATGCGACTCAGGTTGTGGCATTGGGTATGGAGACCAATGAGCTTACCCGATCACTCATCGGTGACGTCAATGCAGTAGGTGAAGAGTTGATGGTCCTGACGGGAGAAATAGCAGTAATGACACGGGAACTTAGGGAGGGAATGTGGGAGGGAATGTCCGAGGGAGTGCAATTGACGGCACAGGCCGTCAGGGAGGGCATGCAAGTGTCGGCACAGGCCGTCAGGGAGGGCCTGGTTGAGGTAGCTGCTGCAATAAGGGCACACAGCCCAGCCAATCAAATGACACCCCCATGAGGAAGTGAACATTCACTGAGATATGGATGAGACATGGTTGCAGCCTTTGTTCTTGTTCTTGATGTAGCTGTAGTAGCGTTTTTCAAATTGAAATTGTTTTGTAAGTTTTGTAACTTTACAACTTATAAGGGATCTTATGGTTTTTAAGTGATCTTATAGTGTAAATGCTCTCACATTTTTTTGTATCATATTTAATTTTGCACCTAAAAAGTGATCCTGAAGTTTAAGTGTTCTTCAGAGTGTAAGATTTTTCACAATGAAACTGTTTTGTAAGTTTTGTAACTTTACAACATATAAGTGATCTCAGGGTTTTCAAATGATCTTATAGTGTAAATGCTCTCACATTCTGTAAATTATTTAATTTTGCATCTAAAAAGTGATCTTGAAGTGTAAGTGATCTTAGAGTGTAAAATTTTTCACATAGAAAGTGTTTTGTAACTTTTGTAACTTTACAAGTTTATAAGTAATCTTAAAGTTTTTAAGTGATCTTCAAGACTCATTTTAAAAAGTATAGTTTGATACAACAAATATTTTATTAGAGTGACGTTAACTTTTTAATAAAATATTTTTTCATTAAAACTGTTTCATGTTCCATTAACACAACACAACGTAGGAACAACTGCAAAGAATAAACATGTCTATGCGCAAAAGTGGTCGCAGAACCCTCAGGCATCAGTAGTTGAAGCGTTCACGGATGAGCTGCTGGCGCAAGTCTCGAGCAATCGTTAAAGGGGCACGATGGACAGCCCTCCTCCGACCTTGTGCTCCGGCATCAGGCACTTGCATGCTTTCCTGATTGTCGTTATCATCCACATCCTGGTCTTCCGTAATACTATCATCATGCACTGGACCCTCACGTCGGTCTTCGGGTTCCACTACCAGCTCCTGCTGCCTCATGATGGCTAAGTTATGAAGCATGCAGCACACAACAGTGAAGTGACCGACAATCTGAGGAGAGTATTGCAACTGTCCTCCGGAATGGTCCAGGCATCGGAATCGCTGTTTCAATATGCCAATGGTCCTCTCAATGATGCTGCGCGTCGCAATGTGCGCCATGTTGTATTGACGGTCAGCTTCTGTCCGTGTCACGTGTATGGGCGTCATGAGCCAGGTGGTCAGGCCGTACCCTTTGTCTCCCAGTAGCCAGCTCTGCCCTTCTGGCTGCTGCTCAAACATGTCAGATAGAACGCTGTTGCGTAGGATGAACGCATCATGGGTGCTGCCAGGGTATCTCGCATCAACTGACATGATGCGCTGCTTGTCGTCACACACGAGCTGCACATTGATAGAGTGGAAACCTTTCCTATTTCGGTACTGCTCAGATTCCTCCACGGGTGCTCGCAAGGCTATGTGGGTACAATCAATGCAGCCCTGTACCTTTGGGAAGCCGGCAATCCTGAAGAAGCCCACAGCCCTCTCATGGATCGCTTGTGCGGTCATTGGGAAATTGATGAAGTCATTCCTTTGCGCATAAAGTGCAGCCGTGACCTGGTAAACGCAGGCATGTATTGCACGTTGAGAGATGGCACACACATCTCCAGTTGTAGCCTGAAGCAGTTGCCCTTCTGCTTCTGGGCTGCAAATCTGCTCTCACCATATCACAGATCTCAGTGACAACTTCTCTGCGAAAACGCAGCCTTTTCACACAATCAGCCTCGCTCATGTCCAGGTACGAGCGCCTGGTTCGATATTGTCGACGTGGGTAAGGTCTCCTGCCCATCAACCTACGGGCTACGACGTTCCTGGTGCGGTGAGCTCTAATCAATTCTCTCCTATGCAGTGAATTGATGGCAAACCATTGCATAATATGTGGTGTTGACAATGCAGCACCCATTCTGCAAATTTAAATATAAAACTGTCGATGTGGCTGCCTCTCCCTGTCCAAATGGTCTCAGTCCCCCTCACAGCTTGAAGGCTGCTGCTGTATCTTTGGCTGCCGGCCAGCCACTGACGCCGCTCCTAAAGCATGGCCGAATGGCCTCAAGAACCTTAATGAGCTGCGTGTGTCCTGCGTTGATTCTTCGGCTGCCGGCCAGCCACTGACGCCGCTGCTATCTCATGACCGAATGGCCTCGGGTCCGTCCGGTGCTGCTTCTTCGCGGCCAGCACTGCAGCTCAGTTCGAAGCTTGCTGCCACTGCCGTCGAGACACTGACGCCACACCCCTGCCTGTCTCCAACATGAAAGGCCTGCCTGAAGCACTTTCACACAGGTAGGAACATGGTTTATTTAATCTTTTCTTTGCTTATAAATTTTTATTCAGGTTGGATTTATTTGTATAATATTTGTACAAGTATAACTAAGGATTGATTATAGAATTTAATGACTTCCCTTCCCCCCCTTCCTCCCCCCCCACCTCGTTCCCGACGCCTAATTTGTAACCTACGCCTGATTTTCTAAAGTGTAGACAAGGTTTTCTCGAGCGTATAAAAATCTTCACTTACTCCATTCTAAGTTAGTTTGGAGTAAGTTTTCACTCACGAAACTTTGAAATCAGGCGTAAGTGGCTGGACATGCCCCCTTTTGAAAACAAAATTCTGTTCCAAAGTGAAACTGTTCTACCTGACTAGAACTGGAGCAAACTAAATGTGGAGAATTCCGATTTCTAAGATACTCCGTTCTACATCAGTTGCTCCTAAAAATCAGGAGCAAATCAGGTGGAAACTTGGGGCCATAATGTGGGAAAATGTGATGTTATCCACTTTGGTAGAAAAAATAGTAAAGCAAATTATAATTTAAATAGAGAAAAATTGCAAAGTGCTGCAGTACAGAGGGACCTGGGGGTCCTTGTGCATGAAACACAAAAAAGTTAGTATGTAGGTAAAGCACGTCAGGAAGGCAAATGGAATGTTGGCCTTTATTGCAAGGGGATAGAGTATAACAGCAGAGAAGTCCTGCTACAATTGTACAGGGTTTTGGTGAGGCCACACCTGGAATACAGTTTTGGTCTCCGTATTTAAGGAAGGATATAGTTGCATTGGAGGCTGTTCAGAGAAAGTTCACTAAGTTGATTCCGGAGATGAGGGGGTTGACTTAAGATAGGTTGAGTAGGTTGAGCCTATACTCATTGCAGTTCAGAAGAATGAGAGGTGATCTTATCAAAACATGTAAGATAATGAGGGGACTCGACAAGCTGGATGCTGAGAAGATATTTCCACTCATAGGGGAAATTAAAACTAGGAGACACAGGGCTAGAGTTTCCTTAACCTGTTTTTCTGGCGCCCTCACCTGAGGTGCGCCATTTTTATCCGCCTCCAATCGCGCCGAAAAAAGACGTCGGTATTCTGGCCGCTCCCCAGCCTCTCTTCGGTCGTGGCGCAACGTAGCCCAATGAATTGGGGGTGGAGCCAGGTCCCAGCACCGAAAACAGTGCCGGGACCTCTGCATATGCACGCTAGAGTCTGCGCGCATGTGCAGTAGCTCCTGGCAGGTCGTTTCTGCAAACGCACGCTGCAGGCTGTGTGGGAGGGGCCCGAAGCACGCCGCCCCTAGCCCTGGCCGAATGGGCTCCCTCATCGGTGGCCAGAGTGTGCTCTGTAGGCTGTGTCAACTCTGGCCTGATTGTAAAACACCTGAAGAGTTTTTGAGGGTCTGGGTTTGTAACTCTCGAGCAGATGAACCGAGGATTCATGCGGGTGTTTGATGCCATGCCGGACAACAGTCTAGACGTGCCAAACTCTTTCAGGATTCTGAAGGGGTTTGTGGACCATTGTCATCAGCAAGCGGTCATCACCAAAGCCCTCCAAGATCAATGCCCCAAGCGTGAAGCCAGGCTCTCTGTGAGCGAGGACGGGAGTAACTGCGTCGTGCAGGCAGCCCCGTAAACGGCCCCGACAGCAGGAACAGATGCGCTTGAGCGGAGGGAACGTCCATATCTCAGGCGAACAAGATCCTCAGGATACTGACGTCCAAATGGCTGGCTCCAGACCTTCCAGAGGATTTGTACCATTTGATCAAGAGGGTACTTCCACCTCCCCCCCCTCCTCTCCCTCTCTCCCCCCTCTCTTCCCCCCCTCTCTCCCTCCTCCTCTCCCCCCTCCTCTCCCCCCCCCCTCCCCTAGCCCTGGCCGAATGGGCTCCCTCATCGGCGGCCCACTGCGTTCACTAAGGTCGGACTTCTATTTTTTATTTGTTATTTACTGATTGATTTTGATGCTTTAGGTGCAGGGCTCCTTATATTTTTTTACTTGTTATTTATTGATTGCTTATTACTTTGGTCTTAGTGCTTTAGGGGCAGGGTTCCTTCTATTTTATTTGTTAATTAATTGCTTATTTCTTTTTGTGCTTTGTTTGGTGCTTGGTGGTGCTTTAAATGTAGTTACTTGCGCCGATTCCTTAACTGTAAGTAAGGTCTTTCTGTGCGGACAAAAGTGGACACATACGCTGCCCTAAGTTAGTTTAGTACAACTTTTTTCTGGCCACATTGGCATAACTGGTGTAAGTGGCTGGGAACGCAGCCTTTTGAAAAAAAAACTGACCTAACAAAACCCGTAACTAACTCACTTACACTGGCGCAAATTAAATGGCCATATTTGCAACTAAAAAGATACACCAGAAAAATCAAGTTACACCAAAAAAAAGGTGCAACTCATGGGGAAATTTGGGCCCATAGTCTCAGAATAAGGGGCCGCCCATTTAAAACTGAGATGAGAGGAATTTCTTCTCACAGAGGGTTGTAAATCTGTGGAATTCTCTGCCCCAGAGAGCTGTGGAGGCTGGGCATTGAATATATTTAAGGCAAAGAGATTTTTGAGCGATAAGGGAATAAAGGGTTATGGGGAGCGGGCAGTGAAGTGGAGCTGAGTCCATGATCAAATCAGCTATGATCTTATTAAATGGTGGAGCAGGCTCGAGGGGCCAGGTGGCCTACTCCTGCTCCTATTTCTGATGTTCTTAAGTTTGTATAGTTCCCTGGACATGTTCTATCTTCCTTCTTAAATATGGGCATTATGTTAGCTATCTGGCACTATACTTTTTCTAATGAATTATTAAATATGTGTAGTAATGCCTCAGCTATCTCTTCCTGGACTCTTTTAAAATGCAAGGATGTAATCCAGAGTTTTTTTCCTCTTTGAGTTTGATTAGTTTATGTAATATTTCTCCTCTTTTCATTTTAAATTCAGTTATTTCATTATTAATCTCATGATCCACTGTCCGCCTGTTCTATCTCCCTAGTAAATACTGAGGCAAAGTAATTATTTAATATTTCTGCTACTTCTCTATCACTGCCTGTGGTATTATCCTGTCCATCCCTTAATGGCCCTATTCCCATCCCAAACTTCCTTTTTTTAATTGATGTGCCTGTAAAATATTTTACTATTTTGTTTTATATTCCTTGATAATTTAATTTCATAGCTCCTCTTTGCCTTCCTAATTGTTTTTTTTTTTTTACTTCTATCCTAATCTCTTTGTATTTTCCTTTATCATGCTCTCCCCTGCTGTCCATGTACTTAATGTATGTCTCTTTCCTTACCCTCAATGTTCCTCTTATGGCTTTATTCATCCATGGATTCTCATTAGTGTTTAGCTTGTTCTTGTTTTTTAGCGGAATATATTTTTCCTGGACTCTGACCCCAAGTATATTAGTATACTGGTGGCAGACTCTCCCCAAGAAACAACTACCCAAGTGGCCTCCACCAACCTTTGAATGCTGGATACCAGGGCCTTAGCAGCAACTCTTGCATCCAATGTTCAGTCGAGGCAAACAGTAGGAGATGTGATCGAGGTTTAAGTGCCTGCACCCACCCACGAATGAGCAGGCACATTTCAGGCTGCCCAACACACACACTGGGAAATAAGGGGAGATGGGTTACAGCAGAGTGTGTTCTAAAGTACATTTATGCCCGTACCCACCAATTGCCGTGAGACAATTGTGAAATCTGGCCCTCTATTTTTAAATGCTGTTTCTTACATGTGCTTCTTACAAAAACAACAACAACTTGCATTTACATAGTGCCTTTAACATCCCAAGGCACTTCACATGAGTGCAATCAGACAAAATTTAACACCAAGCCAACTAAGGAGATATTAGGTCAGGTCAGCAAAAGCTTAGTCAAAGAGAGAGTTTTTAGCAGGATGAATGTAACACATGTCTACCCTGTCTGAGCCTAACAGTATATAGAGTTCGGACCCATAGTGGAACAGACAACTTGAGACAATAGACTTCAGGGTAACTTTTATTTACTTTAAATCAATCTATGATTACAAACAAGTACAAGCATACATACGTACTAACACTAATGAGTGACCAGTTCGGCGGTGACTAGAAGGCCCTTCTGTCTGTGCGACCGGTCAAGTCCCCCGACTCACTGCAGCAGTCCCAAGCATTTTTCTAACTGTTTCCTTTATACCCCAAACTTGGCAGGGCTCCCAATGCATACGTGCCTCAGACCAGATTCACTATTGCTCAATCATTGGCATCTCTTCTGTCACAGACCACGTTGACTATTGTTCAATCATTTTACAACAGCTTAAAGGTTTGTTTTGCGAAACGTTCAAGATCATGCAGATTGTCCCAACCATAGATTTGCAAACCGCAGCTCTTCTATCTTTACAGCAACACAACTTCTTACCCTCTCAAAGCAAGCTGGTACATCAAATTCAACATAGAACATCAGAACAAAAGAGATATGAGCAGGAGTAGGCCATCTGGTTCCTCCAGCCTGCTCCGCCATTTAATAAGATCATGGCTGATCTGATCTGAGCCTCTCTTCCTTGACAACTCCACTTCCCTGCCCTCTCCCCATAACCATTGACTCCCTTTTTGTTCAGTAATCTGTCTATCTCCACCTTAAATATATTCAAGGACCCAGCCTCCACAGCACTCTGGGGTAGAGAATTCCAAAGATTCACCACCCTCTGAGAGAAGAAATTCTTCCTCATTTCTGTTTTAAATGGGCGACCCCTTATTCTGAAACTATGTCCCTTAGTTCTAGATTCCCCCACGAGGGGAAACATCCTCTCTGCATCTACCCTGTCAAGCCCTCTCAGAATCTTATACATTTCAATAAGATCACTTCAGTCTTCTAAACTCCAATGAGTATAAGCCCAACCTACTCAACCTTTCTTCATATGACAACCCCTTCATCTCGTGAACCTCTTCTGAACTGCCTCCAATGCAAGTATATCACTCCTTAAATAAGGAGACATAACTGTACACAGTACTCCAGGTGTGGTCTCAACAACACCCAGTACAGTTGGAGCAGGACTTCCCTACTTTTATACTCCACCCCCCTTGCAATAAAGGCCAACATTCCATTTGCCTTCCTAATTACTTGCTGTACCTGCATGCTAACTTTTTCTGTTGCATATACAAGGACCCCCAGATCCCTCGGTACCACAGCATTTTATAATCTCTCCCCATTTAAATAAGAATTCGCTTTTTTATTTTTCCTACAAAGTGGATATCCTCACATTTACCCATGTTATACTCCATCTGCCAAATTTTTGCCCACTTACATAGCCTATCTATATCTCTTTGCAGATTCTTTGCATCCTCCTCATAACTTGCTTTCCCACCTATCTTTGTATCATCAGCAAATTTGGCTACATTACACTTGCTCCCTTCATCCAAGTCATTAATATAGACTGTAAATAGTTGAGGCCCCTGCACGGATCCCACTAATTACAGTTTGCCAACCTGAAAATGACCCATTTATCCCGACTCTGTTTTCTGTTAGTTAGCCAATCCTCTATCCAAGCTAATCCTGTGATTTCTTATCTTGTGCGGTAACCTTTCATGTGGCACCTTATCGAATGCCTTCAGGAAATCCAAATACACGACATCTACTGGTTCCCCTTTATCCACCCTGCTCATTACATCCTCAAAGAACTCCAGCAAATTTGTCAAACATGATTTCCCTTTCATAAAACCATGCTGACTCTGCTTGACTGCATTATGTTTTTCTAAATACCCTGCTAGTACTACCTTAATAATGGACTCCAGCATTTTCCCAATGACAGATGTTAGGCTAACTGGTCTATAATATCCTGCTTTCTGTCTCTCTCCTTTCTTAAATAGGGGTGTTACATTTGCGGTTTTTTGATTCCTCTGGGACCTCTCCAGAATCCAGTGAATTTTTGTAGATTACAACCAATGCAGCTACTACCTCTACAGCCACTTCTTTTAAGACCCTCGGATGCAGGCCATCAGGTCCAGGGGACTTGTTCACCTTTAGTCCCATTAGTTTGCCTAATACTTTTTCTATAGTGATAGGGATTATTTTAAGTTCCCCCCCCCACCCCAAATAGTCCCTTGATTATCAATTATTGGGATGCTTTTAGTATCTTCTACCATGAAGACCGATGTAAAATATCTGCCATTTCCATGTTTCCCATTATTAATTCCCCAGTCTTATCCTCTAAGGGACCAACGTTTACTTTAGCTACGCTCTCCCTTTTTATATACCTGTAGAAGCTGTTACTGTCTGTTTTATATTTCTTGCTAGTTTACTTTCATAATCTATCTTCTCTCTCTCTGTATCATTTTTTTAGTCGTCCTTTGCTGGTTTCTAAAAATTTCCCAATCCTCTGGTCTTCCACTATTCTTCGCAACATTGTGTGCCATTGTTTTCAATTTGATACCATCCTTTACTTCCTTACTCAGCCATGGATAGTTCATCCTTCTCTTAGAGTCTTTCTTTCTCACTGCAATATGTAAAGTTACAATGAACAGCGCACTTCTTACAGGACAGAGAGAATGAGAGGCAGAACGGTTTAGGGAGAGAATTCCAGAGCTTGGGGCCGAGACAGCTGAAGACCATGGCCACCAATGGTAGGGTGAAAGAAATTGAGGAAGTACAAGAGGCCAGAATTGGAGGAATGTGGAGATCTCAGGGGATTGTAAGACTGGAGGAGATTACAGAAATGGAAAGAGATGAGGCCATGGAGGGATTTGAAAACAAGGATGAGAATTTTAATTTTGTTGCTAGTCCAGGTGAACAGGACTATGTGCGAGGATAGCATATGGGCAGCAGGGTTTTGGATAAGCTCGTTTATGGGGGGGTTGAAGATGAGAGGCCGACCAGGAGAGCATTAGGTATGGAGGTAATAAAAGCATGGAAGAGGATTTCAGCAGCAGTAGATGTGCTGAAGAAGGGCAGATATAGGCAATGTTACGGAGTTGGATGCAGGCCGACTTGATAATGGAGAGGGTATGGGTCGGAAGCTCAGCTTGTGATCAAATAGGGCGGCCAGGTTGCAAACAATCTCATTCAACCTCAGACTGAATGAGATTGTTTGCAACCTGGCCACGGAGAGGGATGGAGTTGGTGGCCAGGGAATGAAGTTCGTGGCGGGGGCCAAATACTGAGTATTTCTTGCCACATTCCCCGGCGATTGATTAAGCCCCTTCAATTGCCACTGTGCACTTGCCTGACTTTCACTGGCGAGTTTCAGGAAGCCCGGGAAACTCATGGACCCGACGGTGTAGTCAGAAGTGAGTTGAAAAATTGCTCTAATTGAGCGATTAACTTATGCTGCTTGGCGACCAGCCTCTCTTGAGGGAGTTGCTCGCTTGCAGCCCAACGCGCTGGAGTGAAATGCTGGAGTCGGCGGGTTGGAGTTGGCTTCCCGACTTTCCCCGGATTTTACCCTCTGCCGTCACCCAACTCCACGCACTCCACCAGTTTAAAATTCACACCAGTCCTATGGACTGGAGGGTAGCTCCTATGGACTGGAGGGTAGCTAATGTAACACCACTTTTTAAAAAAGGAGGGAGAGAGAAAACAGGGAATTATAGACCGGTTAGCCTGACATCAGTAGTGGGGAAAATGTTGGAATTAATTATTAAAGATGAAATAGCAGCACATTTGGAAAGCAGTGACAGGATCGGTCCAAGTCAGCATGGATTTATGAAGGGAAATCATGCTTGACAAATCTTGTAGAATTTTTTGAGGATGTAACTAGTAGAGTGGACAAGGGAGAACCAGTGGATGTGGTGTATTTGGGCTTTCAAAAGGCTTTTGACAAGGTCCCACACAAGAGATTTGTTAAGTCCTGACTCTAATGTACTAACTTACACAAGACACATGTTGAAGTCAAGGTCACTCAGGACCTGCACCTTTAATTCCAGCTCTCCAGTGCGGCACTTGCCCGAGACTTCCCTTTATATACCACAGTGGGACAGGTATGGAGTGTCTCCTGCAAGTGCACCCCTGGTGGTAAGGTATGCTTATTGTTACAAGTCATATCCAGTTACAGTCATGTATAGCTTGGTAAGATACAGTTATGTACAGTAATGTGAGATACATGACAAGATTAGTGTGCAAAATTAAAGCACATGGTATTGGGGGTAATGTATTGACGTGGACAGAAAACTGGTTGGCAGACAGGAAGCAGAGAGTCGGAATAAACGTTCCTTTTAAGAATGGCAGGCAGTGACCCGTGGGATGCCGCAGGGTTCAGTACTGGGACTCCAGCTATTTACAATATACATCAATAATTTAGATGAAGGAATCGAATGTAATATCTCCAAGTTTGCAGATGACACTAAGCTGGGTGGCGGTGTGAGCTGTGAGGAGGATGCTAAGAGGCTGCAGGGTGACTTGGACAGGTTAGGTGAGTGGGCAAATGCATGGCAGATGCAGTATAATGTGGATAAATGTGAGGTTATCCACTCTGGTGGCAAAAACAGGAAGACAGAATATTATCTGAATGGCAACAGATTTTGAAAAGGGGAGGTGCAACGAGACTTGGATGTCATGGTACATCAGTCATTGAAGGTTGGCATGCAGATACAGCAGGCGGTGAAGAAGGCAAATGGCATGTTGGCCTTCATAGCTAGAGGATTTGAGTATAGGAACAGGGAAGTCTTACTGCAGTTGTACAGAGCCTTGGTGAGGCCACACCTGGAATATTGTGTTCAGTTTTGGTCTCCTAATCTGAGGAAGGACATTCTTGCTATTGAGGGAGTACAGCGAAGGTTCACCAGACTGAGTCCTGGGATGGCAGGACTGACATATGAGGAGAGACTGAATCAACTGGGCTTGTATCCACTGGAGTTTAGAAGAATGAGAGGGGATCTCATAGAAACATATAAAATTCTGACTGGATTTCTGTTGGTCCCTTAGAAGATGAGAAGGGGGATTTAATAATGGGAAATGTGGAAATGGCTGAGACCTTAAACAATTATTTTGCTTCGGTCTTCACAGTGGAAGACACAAAAACTATGCCAAAAATTGCTGGTCACAGGAATGTGGGAAGGGAGGACCTTGAGACAATCACTATCACTAGGGGGGTAGTGCTGGACAGGCTAATGGGACTCAAGGTAGACAAGTCCCCTGGTCCTGATGAAATGCATCCCAGGGTATTAAAAGAGATGGCGGAAGTTATAGCAGATGCATTCGTTATAATCTACCAAAATTCTCTGGACTCTGGGGAGGTACCAGCGGATTGGAAAGCAGCTAATGTAACGCCTCTGTTTAAAAAAGAGGGCAGACAAAAGGCAGATAACTATAGGCCGGTTAGTTTAACATCTGAAGTGGGGAAAATGCTTGAAACTATCATTAAGGAAGAAATAGCGGGACATCTAGATAGGAATAGTGCAATCAAGCAGACGCAGCATGGATTCATGAAGGGGAAATCATGTTTAACTAATTTACTGGAATTCTTTGAGGATATAACGAGCATGGTGGATAGAGGTGTACCGATGGATGTGGTGTATTTAAATTTCCAAAAGGCATTCGATAAGGTGCCACACAAAAGTTACTGCAGAAGATAAAGGTACGCGGAGTCAGAGCAAATGTATTAGCATGGATAGAGAATTGGCTGGCGAACAGAAAGCAGAGAGTCAGGATAAATGGGTCCTTTTTGGGTTGGAAATCGGTGGTTAGTGGTGTGCCACAGGGATCGGTGCTGGGACCACAACTGTTTACAATATACATAGATAGAAACATAGAAACATAGAAAATAGGTGCAGGAGTAGGCCATTCGGCCCTTCTAGCCTGCACCGCCATTCAATGAGTTCATGGCTGAACATTCAACTTCAGTACCCCATTCCTGCTTTCTCGCCATACCCCTTGATCCCCCTAGCAGTAAGGACCTCATCTAACTCCTTTTTGAATATATTTAGTGAATTGGCCTCAACAACTTTCTGTGGTAGAGAATTCCACAGGTTCACCACTCTCTGGGTGAAGAAGTTCCTCCGCATCTCGGTCCTAAATGGCTTACCCCTTATCCTTAGACTGTGACCCCTGGTTCTGGACTTCCCCAACATTGGGAACATTCTTACTGCATCTAACCTGTCTAACCCCGTCAGAATTTTATATGTTTCTATGAGGTCCCCTCTCATTCTTCTGAACTCCAGTGAATACAAGCCCAGTTGATCCAGTCTTTCTTGATAGGTCAGTCCCGCCATCCCGGGAATCAGTCTGGTGAACCTTCGCTGCACTCCCTCAATAGCAAGAATGTCCTTCCTCAGGTTAGGAGACCAAAACTGTACACAATACTCCAGGTGTGGCCTCACCAATGCCCTGTACAACTGTAGCAACACCTCCCTGCCCCTGTACTCAAATCCCCTTGCTATGAAGGCCAACATGCCATTTGCTTTCTTAACCGCCTGCTGCACCTGCATGCCAACCTTCAATGACTGATGTACCATGACACCCAGGTCTCTTTGCACCTCCCCTTTTCCTAATCTGTCACCATTCAGATAATAGTCTGTCTCTCTGTTTTTACCACCAAAGTGGATAACCTCACATTTATCCACATTATACTTCATCTGCCATGCATTTGCCCACTCACCTAACCTATCCAAGTCGCTCTGCAGCCTCACAGCATCCTCCTCGCAGCTCACACTGCCACCCAACTTAGTGTCATCCGCAAATTTGGAGATACTACATTTAATCCCCTCATCTAAATCATTAATGTACAGTGTAAACAGCTGGGGCCCCAGCACAGAACCTTGCGGTACCCAACTAGTCACTGCCTGCCATTCTGAAAAGTACCCATTTACTCCTACTCTTTGCTTCCTGTCTGACAACCAGTTCTCAATCCATGTCAGTACACTACCCCCAATCCCATGTGCTCTAACTTTGCACATCAATCTCTTGTGTGGGACCTTGTCGAACGCCTTCTGAAAGTCCAAATATACCACATCAACTGGTTCTCCCTTATCCACTCTACTGGAAACATCCTCAAAAAATTCCAGAAGATTTGTCAAGCATGATTTCCCTTTCACAAATCCATGCTGACTTGGACCTATCATGTCACCTCTTTCCAAATGCACTGCTATGACATCCTTAATAATTGATTCCATCATTTTACCCACTACCGATGTCAGGCTGACCGGTCTATAATTCCCTGTTTTCTCTTTCCCTCCTTTTTTAAAAAGTGGGGTTACATTGGCTACCCTCCACTCCATAGGAACTGATCCAGAGTCAATGGAATGTTGGAAAATGACTGTCAACGCATCCACTATTTCCAAGGCCACCTCCTTAAGTACTCTGGGATGCAGTCCATCAGGCCCTGGGGATTTATCGGCCTTCAATCCCATCAATTTCCCCAACACAATTTCCCGGCTAATAAGGATTTCCCTCAGTTCCTCCTCCTTACTAGACCCCCCGACCCCTTTTATAACCGGAAGGTTGTTCGTGTCCTCCTTCGTGAATACCGAACCAAAGTACTTGTTCAATTGGTCCGCCATTTCTTTGTTCCCCGTTATGACTTGGAAGAGGGGACAGAGTGTAGTGCAACAAAATTTGCAGATGACACAAAGATTAGTGGGGAAGCGGGTTGTGTAGAGGACACAGAGAGGCTGCAAAGAGATTTGGATAGGTTAAGCGAATGGGCTAAGGTTTGGCAGATGGAATACAATGTCGGAAAGTGTGAGATCATCCACCTTGGGAAAAAAAACAGTAAAAGGGAATATTATTTGAATGGGGAGAAATTACAACATGCTGCGGTGCAGAGGGACCTGGGGGGGTCCTTGTGCATGAATCCCAAAAAGTTAGTTTGCAGATGCAGCAGGTAATCAGGAAGGCGAATGGAATGTTGGCCTTCATTGCGAGAGGGATGGAGTACAAAAGCAGGGAGGTCCTGCTGCAACTGTATAGGGTATTGGTAAGGCCGCACCTGGAGTACTGCGTGCAGTTTTGGTCACCTTACTTAAGGAAGGATATACTGGCTTTGGAGGGGGTACAGAGACGATTCACTAGGCTGATTCCGGAGATGAGGGGGTTAACTTCATAGATTGAGTAGACTGGGTCTTTACTCGTTGGAGTTCAGAAGGATGAGGAGTGATCTTATAGAAACATTTAAAATAATGAAAGGGATAGACAAGATAGAGGCAGAGAGGTTGTTTCCACTGGTCGGGGAGACGAGAACTAGGGGGCACAGCCTCAAAATACGGGGGAGCCAATTTAAAACCGAGTTGAGAAGGAATTTCTTCTCCCAGAGAGTAGTGAATCTGTGGAATTCTCTGCCCAAGGAAGCAGTTGAGGCTAGCTCATTGAATGTATTCAAGTCACAGATAGATAGATTTTTAACCAATAAGGGAATTAAGGGTTACGGGGAGCGGGCGGGTAAGTGGAGCTGAGTCCACAGCCAGATCAGCCATGATCATATTGAATGGCGGAGCAGGCTCGAGGGGCTAGATGACCTACTCCTGTTCCTAATTCTTATGTTCTTATGATTGGACAGGTTAGAGTCAGGAAGAATGTTCTCATTGCTGGGGAGTTCCAGAACCAGGGGTCACAGTTTAAGAATAAGGGGTAATCCATTTAAGACCGAGATAAGGAGAAAATTCTTCACTCAGAGAGTGGTTAACCTGTGGAATTCTCTAACACAGAAAGTTGTTGATGCCAGTTCGTTAGATATATTCAAAAGGGAGTTAGATATGGCCCTTACGGCCAAATGGATCAAGGGGTATGGAGAGAATGCAGGAAAGGGGTACTGAGGTTGAATGATCTGCCATGATCTTATTGAATGGCGGTACAGGCTCGAAGAGCCGAATGTCCTGCTCCTGCACCTAATTTCTATGTTTCTATGGGCCCAAGTTTCCACATGATTCGCGCCTGATTTTTAGGAGCAACTAGTGGAGAATGGACTATTTTAGAAATTGCAATTCTCCACATTTTTTTTTCTGCAGTTCTAGTCAGGTAGAACAGTTCTAGTTTAGAACAGAATTTTTTCTTCAAAAGGGGGCGTGTCCGGCCACTGACGCCTGATTTGAAAGTTTCCACAGTGAAAACGTACTCCAAACTAAAGTAGAATGGAGCCAGTGAAGATTTTTGTAGAACTGAAAAAACCTTGTCTACACATTAAAAAATCAGGCGCAGGTTACAAATTAGGCGTCCAGAACGAGGTGGGGGGGGAGGGGGGGGGAAGGGAACTCATTAAATTCGACAATAAATCCTTATTTATACTTCTACAAATATTATACAAATAAATCCAACCTGAATAAACATTTATAAGCCAAGAAAAGATTAAATAAACCATCTTCCTACCTGTGTGAAAGTGCTTCAGCCAGGGAGAATTCTGCAGCCGTTCGTGCCGCTGAGCGGGAGGGGGAGAGAGAGAGAGAGGGAGGGAGAAGAGAGGAGGGGGGGGGAGGGAGAAGAGAGGGGGGGGGAAGGGAGGGAGAAGAGAGGGGGGGGTCGAGAGAGAGGGGGGGAAGAGAGAGAGGCGGGGGAGAGAGAGAGGGGGGGGGAAGAGAAAGGGGGGGGAAGAGAGAGGGGGGGGAAGAGAGAGGGGGGTGTCGGGGAACAGGAGCGGGTGTCGGGTCGGGGCGGGGCGGGGGGGGGGGAGCGGGCCTCGGGTCAGGGGGGGCGGAGCGGGTCTCCGGTTGGGTCGGGTCAGGTCTGGGGGGGTGGGGGGGGAGCGGGTGTCGGGTCGGGGCGGGGGGGGGGGGTGGGAAGCGGGTCTCGGGTCGAGGCGGGAGCGGGTGTCGGGTCGGGGCGGGGGGGTGGTGGAGCGGGTGTCGGGTCGGGGCGGGGGGCGGGGCGGGGGGGGGTGGAGCAGTAGCTGGCCGTGGGAGGAGGCTCATTAACGCAGCCCCAGTGAGGCCATTCAGCCAGGGCTAGGGGTTGCGTGCTTCGGGCCCCTCCCACACAGTTCGGCGCCTGGAGCTACTGCACTTGCGTGCCGACTGTAGCGCGCATGTGCAGAGGTCCTGGCACTGTTTTCAGCGCAGGGACCTGGCTCCGCCCCCCCTACAGCTCGTGCTGGCTGCGCTGAGTGCCACAGGACCTGTAAGTCGGTGGAGAATACCGAGGATTTTTTTAGGCGCCGTTTTAGGCGCGAAAAACGGGCGCCCAGCTCGGAGGGGCGCCCGTTTTTTTTCTTGTGGAAACTTGGGCCCTATGTTTCTACCAGTCAGTCTGTGCTAGAGGCAGAACTTTTAGTGTACCAACATATCAAAATATATGCACTTGCTGGAAAGAAGCTACTTTACTGAAAATTTCTACAGGTTTTTTTTTACTGATAATTTGAAAGCACATAAGCATCAGTTCTGGATCAGTTCCTATCGAGTGGAGGGTAGCCAATGTAACCCCACTTTTAAAAAAAGGAGGGAGAGAGATAACAGGGAATTATAGACCGGTCAGCCTGACATCAGTAGTGGGTAAAATGATGGAATCAATTATTAAGGATGTCATAGCAGCGCATTTGGAAAGAGATGACATGATAGGTCCAAGTCAGCATGGATTTGTGAAAGGGAAATCATGCTTGACAAATCTTCTGGAATTTTTTGAGGATGTCTCCAGTAGAGTGGACAAGGGAGAACCAGTTGATGTGGCATATTTGGACTTTCAGAAGGCTTTTGACAAGGTCCCACACAAGAGATTAATGTGCAAAGTTAAAGCACATGGGATTGGGGGTAGTGTGCTGACATGGATTGAGAACTGGTTGTCAGACAGGAAGCAAAGAGTAGGAGTAAATGGGTACTTTTCAGAATGGCAGGCAGTGACTAGTGGGGTACCGCAAGGTTCTGTGCTGGGGCCCCAGCTGTTTACATTGTACATTAATGATTTAGATGAGGGGATTAAATGTAGTATCTCCAAATTTGCGGATGACACTAAGTTGGGTGGCAGTGTGAGCTGCGAGGAGGATGCTATGAGGCTGCAGAGCGACTTGGATAGGTTAGGTGAGTGGGCAAATGCATGGCAGATGAAGTATAATGTGGATAAATGTGAGGTTATCCACTTTGGTGGTAAAAACAGAGAGACAGACTATTATCTGAATGGTGACAGATTAGGAAAAGGGGAGGTGCAACGAAACCTGGGTGTCATGGTACATCAATCATTGAAGGTTGGCATGCAGGTACAGCAGGCGGTTAAGAAAGCAAATGGCATGTTGGCCTTCATAGCGAGGGGATTTAAGTACAGGGGCAGGGAGGTGTTGCTACAGTTGTACAGGGCCTTGGTGAGGCCACACCTGGAGTATTGTGTACAGTTTTGGTTTCCTAACTTGAGGAAGGACATTCTTGCTATTGAGGGAGTGCAGCGAAGGTTCACCAGACTGATTCCCGGGATGGCGGGACTGACCTATCAAGAAAGACTGGATCAACTGGGCTTGTATTCACTGGAGTTCAGAAAAATGAGAGGGGACCTCATAGAAACGTTTAAAATTCTGATGGGTTCAGACAGGTTAGATGCAGGAAGAATGTTCCCAATGTTGCCCAATGTTGGGGAAGTCCAGAACCAGGGGTCACAGTCTAAGGATAAGGGGTAAGCCATTTAGGACCGAGATGAGGAGAAACTTCTTCACCCAGAGAGCAGTGAACCTGTGGAATTCTCTACCACAGAAAGTTGTTGAGGCCAATTCACTAAATATATTCAAAAAGGAGTTAGAGGAAGTCCTTACTACTAGGGGGATCAAGGGGTATGGCGAGAAAGCAGGAATGGGGTACTGAAGTTGCATGTTCAGCCATGAACTCATTGAATGGCGGTGCAGGCTCGAAGGGCCGAATGGCCTACTCCTGCACCTATTTTCTATGTTTCTATGTTTCTAAGCATTATTTTGAATACGGGAAGAAATTTGATAAATTCATCATGATTGTCAAATATTAATGTAGTTGAATATTGGAACAGAGTCATTTAGCTGTAGGTGTAAAGTAAGGGCATTGTAAAAGCTGAGAGAATTTAACCTTGTTATGGCATAATAGGAAAATAAATAAGTATTGATTTTGCCTGAATACAGGCTTTGCAGATCAGATACAATGACCAAGTTCCCATTCCGATGTAGTTAATTAGACCCGCATAATTTAACAGTCTTAATGTGTTTTTTGTTCGACAGCAAAATAATGAAAAAGATATGAAAGGTTTTTTAGTAAATTGATTTTATGCTACCATGGCTTAAAAATGGTCATTGATTAAAGACTTTACTATATTTCCCTCTGGAATGCTTTAACCAATGTGATAATGAAACCATTCGTTACTGTCAGAATATAATATAACCTTAGAGTGGAAGCACTATAACATAAATGGTACTTCACAATTTTGCAGATGAGTCTGTACACTTATGGCATTATAGTGCAAATGTAGAGTTCAGCAAAGTTTACCGCATCACTCCACACTGGGCCAAACTGCATACAGCTGTGTAGATAGATTAAAAAGTACAAGTGAGTGAATTATGTATGAAATTACTTGAGCAAAAAATTCATCTAGTAGTAATTATTATAGCTTCTGACACCGAGAATGTGAAATTTCTCCGTGTAATGATGTTTTTGGTGCCCTGAGGTATTGGTACAATGTTTAATCTTCTAGCTGGCGGGGTAAATAGAGCAGATGTCATCAAATTGCCACATTAACTTGCGACAAAGTAATGGCACTCTTTTTGAAAACTACCTCTCCAGAAGAATTTAAACTAAATTTGATATACTGCATGCCAAGAATTCAATTAATTTGAACTATCAACAAATACACACTTTTTAACTGGATTGAGTACCAAGGCAATAATAATGTCGCATCCTCAATGGTATTGGCTTCAGTTAATTTGCCAAATAGATAAAATTGGACACTTCGGTTTCCATTAAATTAACTGTGCGATGCCCCATGCACACCATCATTTTAACTAGCATACTACGATTGTCCACATAGAAATAGCAATTGAGAGCCAAAGACTTGCCAACTGGAAACACAGTAAAACATGCGTGTGTGTGGTCCAGCAGGGGAAGGATTGATGCCTCACTAGTCCTTCCGTGTCGAGTATGTGGCTGGCTAACTCTGTTAGGCTGTGCGGAAGAGGCTCCCCTGTTTAATGTGGCAATACAACTGTCACGTCTTCCACTTAGGACAAATTTTGTGGTGTAAATTAGGTGCACACATTCTACTTATAATCCAGCAAAATATCAGTGATTTGGCAGCTCCACCTCCAGTGAGCTCCATCCAGGGATGTTGAGGATTTTGCACATGGAAGGAACACTGCAAAGAAGTTGTAGCAGAACATAAGAACATAAGAAATAGGAGCAGGAGTAGGCCATTTGGCCCCACGAGCTTGCTCCGCCATTTAATAAGATCATGGCTGATCGGATCATGGACTCAGCTCCACTTTCCTGCCCTTTCTCCATAACCCTTTATTCCCTTATTGCTCAAAAATCTCTCTATCAACTGTGATATATTTAATGACCCAGCCTCCGCAGCTCTCTTGGGCAGAGAATTCCATAGATTTACAAACCTCTGAGAGAAGAAATTCCTCCTCATCTCAGTTTTAAATTGGCGGCCCCTTATTCTGAGACTATGTCCCCTAGTTTTAATTTCCCCTATGAGTGGAAATATCCTCTCTGTATCCACCTTGCCGAGCCCCTCATTATCTTATATGTTTCGATAAGATCACCACTCATTCTTCTGAACTCCAATGAGTATAGGCCCAACCTACGCAACCTATCTTCATAAGTCAACCCTCTCATCTCTGGAATCGACCTAGTGATCCTTCTCTGAACAGCCTCCAATGCAAGTATATCCTTCCTTAAATGCAGAGACCAAAACTATACACAGTACTCTAGGTGTGGCCTCACCAATACCCTGTACAGTTGTAGCAGGACTTCTCTGCTTTTATACTCAATCCCCCTTGCAATAAAGGCCAATATTCCATTTGCCTTCCTGATTACTTGCTGTAGCTACATACTAACATTTTGTGGTTCATGCACAAGGACCCCCCAGGTCCCTTTGTACTGCAACATTTTGCAATTTTTCTCCATTTAAATTATAATCTGCTGTTCTATTATTTCCGCCAGAGTGGATAACCTCACATTTTCCCACAAAATCTGCCAAATTTTTGCCCACTCACTTAGCCTGTCTATATCACTTTGCAGATTTTTTGTATCGTCCTCACAATTTGCTTTCCCACCCATCTTTGTATCATCAGCAAATTTGGCAACATTACACTCGGTCCCTTCATCCAAGTCATTAATATAGATTGTAAATAGTTGAGACCCCAGCACCGATCCCTGCGGCACCTCACTAGCTATTGTTTGTCATCCGGAAAATGACCCATTTATCCCGACTTTCTGTTGTCTGTTAATCAGCCAATCCTCTATCTATGCTAATATATTACTACCAACACCATGAACTTTTATCTTGTGCAGTAACCTTTTATGTGGCACCTTATTGAATGCCTTCTGGAAATCCAAATACACCACAACCACTGGTTCCCCCTTATCCACCCTGCTCGTTACATCCTCAAAGATCTCCAGCAAATTTGTCAAACATGATTTCACTTTTATAAAACCATGCTGACTCTTCTTCATTGAATTATGCTTTTCCAAATGTTTTTCTTTGCTTCTTTAATAATGGACTGCAGCATTTTCCCAACGACAGACTTTAGGCTAACTGGGCTATAGTTTCCCGCTTTCTCTCTGCCTCCTTTTTTAAATAGGGGCGTTACATTTGCACTTTTCCAATCTGCTGGGACCGCCCCAGAATCCAGGGAATTTTGGTAGATTACAACCAATGCATCCACTATCTCTGCAGCCACTTCTTTTAAGACCCTAGGATGTAAGTCATCAGGTCCAGGGGATTTATCTGCCTTTAGTCCCATTATTTTACTGAGTACTACTACTTTACTGATAGTGATTTTATTAACTTCCTCCCTCCCTATAGCCCCTTGATTATCCACTATTGGGATGTTTTTAGTGTCTTCTACTGTGAAGACCGATACAAAATATTTGTTCAAAGTCTCTGGCATTTCCCTGTACCCCATTATCACTTCCAGGTTGGTCAGCATCATGCCACATCCAAATATGAGATAAGAACATTAACGTAAGCTGTATTCAGGAAAAGTTTAGATTTTGAAATGAATCAACGTAATCACAAATAAGTTGCAACATTTACTGGACCTTTCATTTTAACATCCCTCATACTTCAACTTCTCCCTTCAAACAATGTTCTTGTAATTTCTGGATTTGTCACATTTTCAAGCAGTGAATAGCAATACAGCTAATCATCAGACCTAGCTAGTAGGTGTGGAACAAATTTGTTCAAAGTTAATGGGGCTGTATATACTACCACTGTGTGCTGATAGTGGGAATAGGCTTCGGGGCAGAAGGAGCAGAAAACTGGGACCATTGACAATGTGTCTAATTAGCATTGGTTGACTTGCGCCTGCCCTGAGTGTTTGGATGGTCGTAAACTGAGGACACACGAGCCTTGTGCTGATCCATGGCACAACCCTCATTAGAGCATTCATTTAGGGTGTGCTGGGGAGTGTTCTTGCTGCACAGGGAATTCGAATGCAGGTGCCTAGAAGGTGCTGTATCCCTTTAAAACTTGGAGCAAAGCGCACTCTTGCAGATACACAACAAACGGAAGTCATTGTACAACTGTCCTGTCTGACCTTTTGATGAGGCTACTGATACGTCCTTACTATACCGTATAAATGTACACGAGGCCCATGCTTGAGAGAAGGTCAGTCTGTGACCTGTCCTTTATTCCATAGCACTCAAGTGATGGAAGTGGGTGGAGCTTCCCCTTTTATATCTGAAGGTCCAGGTTAGGAGTGTCTCCCACAAGTTCACCACCTAGTGGTCATTGTTCTCACAGTGTACAACTTAGGTCAGATTATACATGGGTTACAATGCTGGTTGAATATATGACATCATCTCCCCGCCCAAAGTCTTATTGGGATCACAGGTTGAGTCTCTCTGGTGCTTTACGCTCTCTTGTCGAGTGCCTGAGTTGGGGCTCCGGTTGTTGGGCACTGGCTTGAGTGTCTGCTGTTTGCGGTGCCTCAGGCCTATCCGGACTGCCCACAGTGACTGGGCTCTCCTCCCTTTGGTTCCTGTGTTCGGTCACCTGTGATGGAGTGAACTCTATATCGTGTTCTTCCTCTGCTTCTTCTATGGGGTTGCTGAACCTCCTTTTTGTTTGATCCATATGTTTGCGGCAGATTTGTCCATTGGTAAGTTTAACTACTAGAATCCTATTTCCCTCTTTGGCAACCACAGTGCCTGCGAGCCATTTGGGCCCTGCAGCATAGTTGAGGACAAAAACAGGGTCATTACATCAATACATCGCGCCCTCGCATTCTTGTCATGGTAGTCATATTGTGACTGACGCCTGCTCTCGACAATTTCTTTCATGGTGGGGTGTATAAGGGATAACCGGGTTTTGAGCGTCCTTTTCATTAGCAGCACTGCGGGTGCAACCCCTGTGAACGAGTGTGGTCAGGATCTGTAGGCCAACAGGAGGCGTGACAAGCGGCGTTGTAGGGAACCCCCTTGATTCCGAGCAGCCCCTGTTTGATTATCTGTACTGCTCGTTCTGCCTGGCCGTTTGAGGCCGGCTTGAACGGTGCCATTCTGACATGGTTAATTCCATTGCCTGCCATGAAGTCCTGCTTGTGAAGCACGGGCCATTGTCGCTGACCAAGATGTCCGGTAGACCGTGGGTGGCGAACATTGCCTGTTGACTTTCTACTGTGGCAGAGGATGTGCTTGAATTTAAAATGTCACACTCGATCCATTTGGAGTAGGAGTCTACGACAACCAAAAACATTTTTCCCATGAAAGGACCTGCATAGTCCACATGGGTGCGTGACCAAGGCTTGGCGGGCCATGGCCAGGGGCTAAGGGGGGCTTCCCTGGGCGCATTGCCAAGCTGGGCACACGTGTTGCACCTGCGAACACAAAGTTCCAGATCTGCGTCTATCCCTGGCCACCAAACGTGTGACCTGGCATTTGCCTTCATCGTGACAATGCCCGGGTGCTCATTGTGGAGTTCTCTGATGAACACCTCTCTGCCCATCTGGGGCATGACTACGCGGTTTCCCCACAGTAGGCAATCGGCCTGAATGGAGAGTTCGTCCCTTGCGCCTGTGAAATGGTTTAAATTCCTCAGGGCATGCCCTGTACGTGGCTGCCCAGTCCTCATTCAGGACACATTTCTTGACTGGAGACAATAGCGGGTCTCTATTTGTCCAGACTTTAATCTGACGGGCTGTCACGGGTGAGCCTTTGCTTCCGAAAGCTTCAACAGCCATGACCATCTCAGCAGCATGCTCGGTAGCCCCCTCAGTGGTGGCTAGTGGGAGCCTGCTGAGTGTATCGGTGCAATTTTCGGTGCCCGGTCTGTGCCGAATTGTGTAGTCATAGGGGCTAACGTGAGTGCCCACCTCTGTATGCGGGCCGATGCATTTGCATTTATGGCCTTGTTGTCACCAAAAGGGACGTTAGGGGTTTGTGATCTGTCTCCAGCTCAAATTTCCTGCCAAACAGGTACTGGTGCATTTTCTTTACCGCATATACACATGCGAGCGCCTCCTTTTCTACCATCCCGCAGCCCCTTTCTGCCTGGGACAGACTTCTGGAGGCATAAGCTACCGGCTGTAACTGACCCTTGGCATTGACATGCTGCAACACACACCCGACACCATAGGACGACGCATCGCACGTTAACACAAGTTTCTTACATGGGTCATATAGCGTTAACAGATTGTTGGAACATAACAAATTGCGTGCTCTATTAAAAGCCCTTTCCTGGCTGTCCCCCCAGACCCATTCGCGACCTTTGCGTAGGAGCACATGTAGCTCAGGAGCTCCAGGAATGAACGCAGCTCCGTCGTGTTACGGGGTCTGGGTGCTCTCTGGATCGCTTCCGTCTTGGACGTAGTAGGGCTGATCCCGTCTGCTGCTATCCTCATCCCCAGGGATTCTACCTCTGGAGCTAGGAAGATGCACTTCGCCTTTTTCAGTCGCAGACCTACCCGGTCCAGTCTGCGTAGCACCTCCTCCAGGTTGTGGAAGGGTTCTTCAGTATCGTAACCCATGATGAGGATGTCGTCCTGAAAAATCACCGTACCTGGAATCGACTTGAGGAGGCTTTCCATATTTCGTTGGAAGATCGCGGCGGCTGAGTGAATCCTGAACGGACATCTGTTGTACTCAAACAACCCCTTGTGTGTCATGATGGTGGTCAGCTTCTTCGACTCACTCGCCAGCTCCTGGGTCATGTAAGCTGAGGTCAGGTCCAATTTTGAAAAAAGTTTGCCACCGGATAGCGTCGCAAAGAGGTCCTCCGCTCTCGGTAGCAGATACTGGTCTTGGAGTGACACCCGATTGATGGTGGCCTTGTAATCGCCACATATCCTGACGGACCCATCCGCCTTGAGCACCGGCACAATCAGGCTCGCCCAGTCACTCAATTCGACTGGCGAGATGATGCCTTCCCTCAGCAGGTGGTCCAATTCGCCTTCTATCTTTTCCCGCATCACGTACGCACCGCTCTGGCCTTGTGGTGTACTGGTCTGGCGTCCGGGTTTATGTGAATCACTACCTTGGCCCCCAGGAAAGTGCCAATGCCGGGTTGAAATAATGAGTCAAATTTGTCCAGGATCTGTGAGCATGATACTCGCGCCACAGAGGAAATTGAATTGACATCGCCCCATTTTCAGTTCATGACAGCAAGCCAACTCCTCCCCAGCAGTGCGGGACCGTTCCCCGGGACAACCCAGAGTGGCAACCTATTCTCTGAATCTTTGTGGGTCACGACTACCGTGGCGCTGCCTAGCACCGGAATGATCTCCTTTGTGTCTGTCCGTAGCTGTGCGTCAATCGGCGATAATTTTGGCCTCCTGGCCTTGGACGCCCACAACTTTTCGAACTGTTTGATACCCATCAGGGACTGACTGGCCCCCGTATCTTGCTCCATTGATACTGAGATGCCATTGAGGAGCACTTTCATCATTATCGGTGGTGTCCTGGTGTATGAACTGTATACGTGCTCCACATGAACTCGCTGAACTTCAGCTTCCAGCGATTTTCCTCAGCGTTCATTTCTGCAATTTCTGCAGGTATTTTGCTCAGCTCTGCAAACTCCGGCTGAGTGTATGCCTCCACGCCTCCAACATGAGCTGCTGTTTGAAACAAAAGGTCCCTTGCCAGTCGATCGTCCCTGACTGCCCCTGTTATTGTCCTTGAGTGCGCCATTAACAGATGTTGATGGCCCCATTACTGGCCGCATTGTCCCCCTCTGGATTCGACTACATGTTGGGGCATGCCTGATTGTCCTTGTCTGCCTGGAGAACTGTGTGCTGCTTTAACAATGTTGAATCTCTGTCCCAACCATTCTTTAACACAGTACCTCTCGTCTGTTCTGCTTGTGGCCATGCTCGCGTGGTTGAAATCCCAGTTTCTCGTCGCCATTGATACGTCCTTACTATACAGTATAAATGCACACGAGGCCCATGCTTGAGAGAAGGTCAGTCTGTGACCTGTCCTTTATTCCATAGCACTCAAGTGATGGAAGTGGCTGGAGCTTGCCCTTTTATATCTGAAGGTCCAGGTTAGGAGTGTCTCCCACAAGTTCACCACCTAGTGGTCATTGTTCTCACAGTGTACTACTTAGGTCAGATTATACATGGGTTACAATGCTGGTTGAATACATGACAGCTACTTCTCGTCTTTTGCTGTTTGAGTATTCATGATGTTAAACCGTTGCTTGCTTTTGTATTGGTTGTTTATTTGTTCCCTTTTGGTTGTTTTCAACTTAATACTGCTGGACGGTTTGGTGCCTAACATGGGCTGAGCTGTCCGCCCTTGGACATCAGCATCTCAGCACATAACATAGCAGAGAAAGACCAATTACAAATATTGGCGGTAATACCTTCAGCTGCCAAGGCCCTAGGCTCTGGAATTCGCTCCCTAAACTTCTCCGCCTCTCTTTCTCTCTCTCCTCCTTTAATATGCTCCTTAAAACCTTCTCCTTTGACCACATTTTTTGTTACCTGTCCTAATTGCTCATGTGGCTCGGTGTCAATATTTTTTTGATAACTCTCTTGAGAAGCGCCTTGGGAGGTTTTACAATGTTAAAGGCGCTATATTAATGCAAGTTGTTGTTGTTCTTGTCTGCTGCCAACAAGAAGTATAGGTGCCACTTTAGGAAGCTGATCAGCTCATTTATGCTCCTGCCGAGGAAATGCTGATCTCTGTGTTCCCAGTACACGATGCAAATTATGCTGGGAATACTGCAATAAATGAGGAGATAATAGAAAAACCCAAGGGCGTCTGCTCCATGCACCCGCAGTAACTCAGGGAAGGTTCCTCTGTGACCCCTCAGTAACCCAGAGAAGGTTCCTCTGTGACCCCTCAGTAACCCAGGGAAGATTCCTCTGTGACCCCGCAGTAACCCGGGGAAGGTTCCTCTGTGACCCCTCAGTAACCTGGGGAAGGTTCCTCTGTGATCCCGCAGTAACCTGGGGAAGGTTCCTCTGTGACACCACAGTAACCCGGGGAAGGTTCCTCTGTGACCCCGCAGTAACCTGGGGAAGGTTCCTCTGTGACCCCGCAGTAACCCGGGGAAGGTTCCTCTGTGATCCCGCAGTAACCTGGGGAAGGTTCCTCTGTGACCCTGCAATAAGCCGGGGAAGGTTCCTCTGTGACCCCTCAGTAACCCAGGGAAGATTCCTCTGTGACCCCTCAGTAACCCAGAGAAGGTTCCTCTGTGACCCCTCAGTAACCTGGGGAAGGTTCCTCTGTGACCCCGCAGTAACCTGGGGAAGGTTCCTCTGTGACCCCACAGTAACCTGGGGAAGGTTCCTCTGTGACCCCGCAGTAACCTGGGGAAGGTTCCTCTGTGACCCCTCAGTAACCTGGGGAAGGTTCCTCTGTGACCCCGCAGTAACCCGGGGAAGGTTCCTCTGTGATCCCGCAGTAACCTGGGGAAGGTTCCTCTGTGATCCCGCAGTAACCCGGGGAAGGTTCCTCTGTGATCCCGCAGTAACCTGGGGAAGGTTCCTCTGTGATCCCGCAGTAACCCGGGGAAGGTTCCTCTGTGACCCCACAGTAACCTGGGGAAGGTTCCTCTGTGACCCCACAGTAACCTGGGGAAGGTTCCTCTGTGACCCTGCAATAAGCCGGGGAAGGTTCCTCTGTGACCCCGCAGTAACCTGGGGAAGGTTCCTCTGTGACCCCACAGTAACCTGGGGAAGGTTCTTCTGTGACTCCACAGTAACCTGGGGAAGGTTCCTGTGACCCCACAGTAACCTGGGGAAGGTTCTTCTGTGACTCCACAGTAACCTGGGGAAGGTTCCTGTGACCCGACAGTAACCCGGGGAAGGTTCCTGTGACCCCGCAGTAACCTGGGGAAGGTTCCTCTGTGACCCCGCAGTAACCTGGGGAAGGTTCCTCTGTGACTCCACAGTAACCTGGGGAAGGTTCCTGTGACCCCACAGTAACCTGGGGAAGGTTCTTCTGTGACACCACAGTAACCTGGGGAAGGTTCCTGTGACCCGACAGTAACCTGGGGAAGGTTCCTGTGACCCGACAGTAACCCGGGGAAGGTTCCTCTGTGACTCCACAGTAACCCATAAAGGTTGCTCTGTGACCCCACAGTAACCCGGGGAAGATTCCTCTGTGACCCTGCAATAAGCCGGGGAAGATTCCTCTGTGACCTTGCAGTAACCCGGGGAAGGTTCCTCTGTGACCCCACAGTAACCCGGGGAAGGTTCCTCTGTGACCCCACAGTAACCCGGGGAAGGTTCCTCTGTGACCCCACAGTAACCCGGGGAAGGTTCCTCTGTGACCCCACAGTAACCCGGGGGAGGTTCCTCTGTGACCTGCAGTAATCAAGAAGGTTTCCCTGTGCATTGGCAGTAATCTTTTCTTAAATTCATTCTGGGGATTGGACATCATTGGCAATGCTTGCATTTATTACCCACCCCTAGTTGCCTTTGAGAAGGTGAGCCGCCTTCTTGAACTACTGCAGACCGTATGGTGATGGTGCTCCCACAGTGCTGTTAGGGAGGTAGCTCCAGGATTTTGATGCAGAGCGATGAAGGAACGGTGATATATGTCCAGTTCTGGATGTTGCATGATTTGGAGAAGAACTTGGAGGTGGTATTCTCATGCACCTAATACCTTTGTCCATCTAGGTAGTGGAGTTTGGGAGGTGCTGTCAAAGAAGCCTTGGTGAGTTGTTGCAGTACATCCTCTAGATAGTAACACTGCAGCCACAATATGCCTATGGTTGTAAGACTTACCTTAATGAAAACAGGTTTTGGCCTGTAAGATTTATGTCTTTTCTCTATAGTTTATAGAGTTCGGACATGCGAGACAAAACAGCACAGACACAGGATGTTTCTTCATTCACCCCTATCCAGGGGTTATCTTTACTTAGAATAATCGAAAGAGATACAAGCAATCATGATAGCATCAAATGCACAAGTTATTAGCCTGCACTAACCTATTCCATTAAAGTACTTCTTAACAGTTAAAATTGCTTATTCCTGAAGTGATTACAAAGCAACGACACTCACACCTGAGAGTTAACTCCAGCCATCGTCAGCAATTGGAAATTAACCTCCTGATTCTCTTGGTAACTGACCAGGTCACTACTCACTTGACTGCAGTGTTGACCTCATATGTTACAGCCATTATATACCATTTTTCTGGATGGTTGCCCACCGTGTACGCAATTGTCTAGGTTTAAAACAAAGGAATAGTCTTTCATGATGAATAGGTCTATCATCCTCTTATCTCCTTGTTGCAGCTCTTTCACAGTTCCAAGACAATTTATTTTTGTAGCTATGAGATGTTAAAACTCAGGAGAAAGTCTTTTGAATTTGCAAAGCCTTTTGGGTCACGCAAAAAGGTCAACCCATGTTTTAGCCATCTTGGAGCAGTTTGCAAGCACAGTTATTAGCAAAAAATGAGACAAAAAGATGCTGTAGTCTTACAGTGGAGTGAGTGGATGTTTAAGTTGGTGGATGGAGCGCCGATTAAGTGGGTTGCTTTGTCCTGGATAATGCCGAGCTTTCCGAGTACTCACACCTTCATACTAAAAGTTAACCGTTGACTGTCTCGATCATTTTAGATGCTGAACATGTTGATGCCCCTGTGCAACTTTAGGAGCAGGAGGCCAGCCTTTGTGAAGATGCACCATTCCTCGATCTCACCCTAGCAAACACCAACTCAAGGGCTTGCACCACACGTACTTCAGAGGTTAGGCTGAATGAGAGGGTCTTCACCAGCAACAAGAGTGCAGGACATTGGGCAGGGAGATAGGATGCCACTGGTCCCAGCTCGCCAGAGGGTGAGATCATTTACTAGCAATACTGCAGAGGACTCCAATGATGATTTTGAGGGCCTAGGCTACCGAAGAAGACTGATGGGCATATTCCAGAAAGTGCAAGGTGCACTGGGCAACCTGCCTGTGAGCTTGCACACAATGGTGCAGAGTTTGGAGGAGTCCAGCTCCAACATGTGTGGAGTTTTGCACAGAGCAGGATCTTCTATCCAACATGGAACGAGTGGTAAGCTCAATGAATGCGACAGTGGTTGCCATCATGATGGAGCCTCTGCTGCCAGCTTCCAGGACAGCTCACAGTGTTGTCATAGAAGTTCAGACAGTGATCTGCCTGGCTCTGGGAAAGAGTGTTGACAAGGGCTTCCACAGCGTCACATCACTCCTGCACTCATGCAGAGCCCCAGAGGTGCTGAGGCGCAGTCCCAGGAGAGCGGCCTTGGCTTCACGGAAGAGGCAACTGCTGCCCTCCCTCAGGATGGCAACATGCCTGCTCCCTCTTCACCCACTCCGCTAGTGCCTTTGTTAATACCACACAGCCAGCTGGACCAGACTTCCCTGGCCCACGTCGAGGTGTTGCAGTCTGTAGCAGAGCCCTCAAAGCCCAGAACTGCTCGAGGACACCCACCATGGCCATCTGAAGGGTCCTCAATGGAAGCTCAGCAGCCTTCCAACTCCCAAGCTGTAGCCACTGGGAAAACATTTTGCAGGAGCACTAGGATATCAGTAAACAAAACAGATAGTAAGGAGTTGCACAGAGCAGATTCTTAATTATTTCAGTTGACTGCTAGATAGAGATGGAATTGAGTTGTTTGATAAATGTATTTTTGTTCTAAATTTGGTGTTAATATTGTACTGAAGTGAAGGCAAACCTATGAGGCTGGACTGAAGGAAGGCAATCTGGATGATGGTAGTGAGGGTGGTGGTGATAATGATTGCAGGACTGTTGGTGTACTGAGGATGGGATGGTTGGTTCACATGAAGTGTTATTGGATGAGTTGCTCTCTGAGAGCTCTGGCAGCAAGGGGAACTGCTGGTCATGTTACTCCTGCTTTACCTCCTACTGCACTTGTTGTGCACACATGGCGATGGGGCTGGCACCTCATTATCAAAAGGTTATGCAGGACATGACCACAAATCTGGATACCTGCTCAAGGCTGTAATGCGAAGTTCCCAAATGGTCGAGGCAGAAGCATTGTTTGAGCACGTAGACTGTCTACTCAGCAATGTTTCTGGTGGCTGCATTCTCTTGTTGTAGGCCAGCTCTGCAGCTATGCCCGGGTTCTTGGCAGGAGTCATGAGCCAACTCTGACGAGAATACCTGTAATATATATAGCGCCACCTGTGGACTACTGTGGCACTGCAGCCAGTGCGATTTACAACAATAAAGAGGGAACAGGTTACCTGACTAGAGTTCCTGATGTTAGAAGCCATCTTAAAGCTGTGTGTGTTTGTGTGTTGTACTGAATATATAAGAATACCCATTGTTGCCCAGTAGCCAGCCTGTTTCCTGTTGGCACAGAGGACTGGTGCAGGATGAATGAAACATGTCAGCTGCCAGGAATCCATGCACTGCCTGGACATTGAGGGAGTGGGACCCTTTCCTGTTCATAAAAGTGCCGGGTTTGTGGTGGGGAGCACACAAGGCTATGTGTGTGCAGTCTGTGGCACCTTGCACCTCAGGGAAGCTTGTGAGCAAAGCCTAGTGCTCTTGTCTTGCTTCGCTCTGTCCATTGGGAAGGAGATATAGGTGTTCCTCTTGGTGTAGAGAGCCTTGGTGATCTCCCTGATACCATGGTGCACTGAAACTGTGAGATGCGGCTGATGTCGTCTGTTGCAGCCTGGAAGGAGCCTGTTGCATAAACGTTAAGGACCGTGGTGACCTTGACAGCCACAGACAGTCCTGTCCATGCCCTGGTGCGAGACTCGAGTTGTGGCTGCAGCAGGTGACATATTCTGGTACTAGCCTCCTTTGTGAAGTGAGGGCACTTGACAGATTGCTGCTCAGTCAAGTTGAGGTATGAGAAATGCTCTCTGAAAACCCGCTATGGGTCTGGACTCTTGCATTGTGCCTTCTTCCTCACTCTTGTTCCAGCTGCTCCTGCTCTTTTCTGTCTTCTTCTCTGCTCCCCCTCCTTCTTGCCCCAAAGGCAGATCTACTAGACCACCCATGACTGCAATAAAACTGTTTTGCAGGCAGATAAAAGCAGTTCAGCATCAGCAACATCTTGTTAGCAGTAGTCAGAATTAAGTTGTTGAACACAGAAAATAGGCAAAAAAATCGGCCAGAAGTTTACCAGCAGTTTAAAAGGACAAACCAGCAACTGATGTGTATGCAGTGGCTGAGCCCTTTAAATAGCCCTGCTGTAGGGTCCTTGCTGCGTGTTAGCACCATGATTCGCTGAGCGAGTTTATCACATGGCGATTCAAGCCACCTGCCATATTGGAGCCTGAGGCACCCATTTTGCGCCTGTAAAACAGGCGCAGCACATTGTTTTCCTAAGCTTTTAATTTAATAACTATTATATTTTAATTTAATAACAATTTTATTCAATGGACTCTTCAAAAGTTATTTTTAAGCAAGTACTTCAATTTTCTGTAGCTCTAAGTTTTAAGGAAGTTTTTGCCCGTGGAAAGGGATTTAGTTTTAATTTTAATGGTCAATTTGAAATAATCATTGTGGACTTTCACAGAGCAGTATTGCAGCTTCAAAATTCCAGTAATAATGAATATATTAAAGAGAAGCATTGGTAACATACTGCCTTGTGTACAGGATGGTCTGCTGGTGTCCTAGTGGTTGTCAGTCGGTGTCAGTGGGAAAACCTGAGCTCCTCAGAGATGATTGCCATCCTGTTGAGATGTGCATCTGCAATTAGCAGATTGGTTTCATCTATCTCCAGAGCCCAAAGGAGGAGGCTGTCAGCTCCACTCCAGCTGGTTTCATAAAGTTGGAACCTGCTAGCTAAAGGTTAAGGCTCGTATAACCACATTTACACACCTCGGGGGGCAGACTTTGTTGGGCCTCGTCACAAATGGCCAAACTCACGGGAAGCCTTTGTGTTGAAGGCACAAAGAGAATAGATACGCTGCGGGCAGCAAGGAAAATTGACACAATCATTTGAAGAACTCTATGCCCAAAGGAAATCCGTTCGACTCCCAATAAAGGCAGGAGTGCTGGTCAATAACTGATGGCCCAGAATTTGCTGGAAAAGTAACAGTGAGTTTACAGCGTTCTGCTTTATTACTGCATAAAAATCGCAGCAATTTATGCCTGGGAAGAGATACATCATGAATTGTGACTGAGTCCACGAGGCTAACAGCGGAGCGACACAAATCATCCAGCAATTTGTGGCAATTCACAACTCTTGAGGTATCTCTTCCTTGCCACAACTTGCTGGGTGATTTGCACAGCTTTGCGAACTCACAGCTGGTGAGAATGGGAGCTCGCTGACAGCCTCCCTGTGAGCTTGAAGACATTTCTGGATTTGTAAATATGAATGAAACTCACTGCAAAAAGTTAATGCTGTTATTTCATGGTGTAAGGTTCCTGTTAATGGGGTGATTTATGTTCTTGACATGAAACTCAAATTTGGAGGACCAGAAAGGGAACTATTGAAACTGTGGAGTCTCACTCCTGCAGGCAGTAAATTGTTCCGAGCGGTTATTTTACATTTTTCTTTACTATTCCTTTTTGTTTCTTTTTGCTTTCTCTCTTTCTTTGTTCCCCATGATCAAATCTATACCCACAGTATTAACTGTGGTTCAGTGGTAGCACTCTCGCCTTTGAGTTAGAAAGTTATGGGATCAAGCCCCGCTCCACAGACCTGCACGCACAATCCAGGCTGGTACTCCAGTTTAGTATGAGGGAGTGCTGCACTGCCGGAGGTGCCGTCTTTCAGATGAGAGGTTAAATTGAGGCCCCGTCTGCTCTCTCATGTGCATGTGAAAGATCCCATGGCATTATTTTGACGAAGAGCAAAGGAGTTATCCCTGGTGTCCAGGCCAATATTTATTCCTCAATTAACATCCCTAAATAAGATTATCTGGTCATTGCTGCTGGTGGAACCTTGCTGTGCATAAATTTCATAGGATTACATAGGATATACGGCACAGAAACAGGCCATTCGGTCCAGACAGTCCATGCCGGCATTTATGCTCCACTCGAGTTTCCTCCTATCTTTCCTCATCTAAATCTATCCACATAACCCTCTATTTCCTTCTCCCCCATATGCTTGTCTAGCCTCCCCTTAACTGCATCTATACTATTCTCTTCAACCACATTCTGTGGTAGCGAGTTCCACATTTTCACCACTTTTTGGGTAAAGAATTTTCTTCTGAATTCCCTATTGGATTTCTTGGTGACTATCTTATATTGATGGCCTCTAGTTACGCTCTTCCCCATAAGTGGAAACATTCTCTCTGTATCCACTCTATCAAAACCTTTCATAATGTTAAAGACCTCTATCAGGTCACCTGTCAGTCTTCTTTATTCAAGAGAAAAGAGAGCCATCCTTTCCTGATATGCATACGCTCGCATTTCTGGTATCATCCTTATAAATCTTCTCTGTACCCTCTCCAGTGCCTCTATATCCTTTTTATAACATGGCAATCAGAATTGTACGCAGTACCCCAAGTGTGATCTAACCAAGGTTCGATACAGGTTTAGCATAACTTCCCTACTTTTCAATTCTATCCCTCTAGAAATAAACCGGGTTTGCTTTTTTTTATGGCCTTGCGAATCTGTGTCGTAACTTTTATGATTTGTGTATTTGTACTCTGACCACATTTCCAACATTACAACAATGACTACACTTCAAAAGTTCTCCGTTGGCTGTAAATCACTTTGGGAAGTTCAAAGGTGCTACATAAATCCAAGTTTTTCTTTTTTCTTTATGTATCTGATGAATTGGAGTAATGTGGTGAAAGATTAATAATGGTCCTTTCACTGCAATATTTCGCACCAGAAGTTTTCTTCATCATTTTCACTCCATTCAGGCTAAAACTAGTATTTGAATTTATTTACAAAATGTTATAATTATGCAGAAGCTAACTAAGTACAGTTGGAAATTAGTTGTACAAGGCTTGAATTACACAATATCTTACATTGTCTCAAAAATAATAGTGGCATAAGTGAATTTTTCAGAATCTTTTGTTTAGGACCCCGATCAATCTCCAATCAACATGGGCGTTCCTTGGTTCCCCTGTTGTAAACTAGAAACAGAGAGTTGAAGCAAGGAAAGCAAAAAACATTTATCTTACTCCAAGCCAGCTGTTGACCATCCTACATGAGAACACCAAGCATTAAATATATTTCTGTTGATTGTATCTTTCAGGCAGTTAGTGTGAGCTAGTGTGTGAACTTCTGATATTTGGATACGTTTTGCTATTTTGAAAAACCTAACTTGCACATAAAGTAGCTTGGTCCTCAGAACAATCCTTAGTGACCGTTATCTGTCACATTTCAAAGACTGGAGAGAATTTGTGTTGCAATTAACATGTAATGATTTCTCCTTCCCCAGGGAGACTAGCATGACTGGCTATCCCCCCTTGAAATGCATATATCTGACTGTATTTGTAAAAGACTTATTTAACAGCATATAGCCAACAATCGATGAACTTTAAAGCCTATCTATGATTTTGTATAAAGATAGGATAGATTTCACAATTTCAAACAGGACAGGATTCTAATTCTTTAACAAAGAGTACTTAACATGGTTGCAATTTATTGTCCTATTTTCTAGGAATCTTTATGAATTTGATATGACCTCGAAGTGTGAAACGGAATACCATTTCAGGTTTCACTTCCAGTGGTTCAGTTTTCTGAGAAGCACTCCACACAGTTTTATTTGAATCCATAATTGTATGATGAATTAATAAATCATGTTGTGTGCCTCCCACTTCCAATGTCTTACATCCTTCCAACCCATGCCAACCATTCTGGCATAATAATAATGATTGTGTCTATATCGTATAATCCCAAAGGTGATTCAAATGTATTTTAATGTTTGTTACCCTAATTCTCTCCAAAATACTTCAAAGAAATGGAGAGCTTGATCGAGGAGAATCTATAACTCTGGACACTGAGCTGTAAATATGTAATATCACAGGGCAGGAGCATATGAGCTCTATTTTTGAGTGGTTGGTACTTTTTAACAATCATTTTTAACCTGTCAAGGGTAATATTAAGCAAGCAAAATTAAATAGGCATTGCAGCCATTTTTCTAGACAGAAATTTGGGGGGGAAAAGTTTGAATAAACTATTATCAAATTAAAGATGTAAATATAGTAAAGCACTATTTTAAGAAATAGGAGCAGGAGTAGGCCATTTGGCCCCTCGAGCCTGCTCCATTATTTAATCAGATCATGGACTCAGCTCTACTTCCCTGCCCACTCCCCATAACCCTTTATTCCCTTATCGCTCAAAAATCTGTCTCTCTCCGCCTTAAATATATTCAATGACACAGCTTCCACAGCTCTCTGGGGCAGAGAATTCCACAGATTTACAACCCTCTGAGAGAAGAAATTCCTCCTCATCTCAGTTTTAAATGAGCGGCCTCCTATTCTGAGACTTGACCCCTAGTTTTAGTTTCCCCTATGAGTAGAATTATCCTCTCTGCATCCACCTTGATGAGCCCCCTCATTATCTTATATGCTGCGATAAGATCACCTCTCATTCTTCTGAACTCCAATGAGTATTGGCCCAACCTACTCAACCTATCTTCATAAGTCAACCCCCTCATCTCTGGAATCAACCTTGTAATGGTCGGAGTTTTTTTGAAAGATTGGAGCCACCGTAGGCTGTCTTACCGTTTTACCGCCACAGGCAGCCAGGAAAAGAAAGAGAAAGAGAAATAAAGCCAGCAAGCATGGAGCCAGCATTCGTTTTAGCAAGAACAATCTTTAACTTTTGTTAATCAGAAACGGATCTTCTATATGTACGAACCTTCCTAGAAGTACAATTATGTAAGTAACTTCTCCTTATCCAATCATTCTGGAATTATTGTATTTTATCTTTGATGTACAGTAAGAGATAAGTAACTTCACTTTATTGCTGTTTTTATTTGATTGTTACTGTTGTATTACAAGAATTCCAGATGTGTCTTTATTCTTTGCCAACAGTTTTACACAACATTTATTAAAGGATTTGGATTCTGACGCGCTGACCTTTAGCCATATTTCTTGGTCTAGTGTTGAAGCGAGCTGGAGAATCAGAGTTATGGCTCACTGTATGCTACACTCTGATAGAAACAGTAAAAAGTAAAAATAACTGTGAAACATAACTTAAGAATTACCCAGAGTAATCGCCCAGGTCACTAGGCAGAAGATCATCATGTCAGGCATTCCCGACAATGCAAATTCCCTCCGTGAGGAAACTCTATGCTCAGAGCTCGAGGAGATCTCTCCCTGTAAGCCAGACCCTCTGAGTCGATCATGGAGAGAGAGGTAGCCCACCTTAAAAGTCCTCAACAATGATGTAGAAGTAGGAAAAAAGAAACAACATCATCACTGGCGGAAAACCGAACCAATTCTTGAAGAACTACAAGGTGCCCCAGACGAAGAGACCGCTCTTCAAACAGCCATTGCCGAGGCTTGCTCGGCACTCGCGACATACGAGGAGCTATGGTCTGCGTTCTGAGACCTCTACGCACAAGATAAAATGGGAGCATTCAAGGAAGATGGCCAACAAACTGAATCAATCTTCCAAGAGAACTGTCACCTTGCGAACAGCGCCATCGCCCACGTGACGGAGGGGCTCCACCCTGTGGCCCTAGAATCACAGTCGAGCATCAGCAGATTGTCAGGACACTCGACAAGGAGCTCAAGAACATCTTCCTCAAGTCGGACTAACTGGATCAAGGCTCGAGCTGACGCCGTTGCCGCGGCAAAGAATGTAGACTTTGAGGCGGTCATAGTGAGACAAAAGGCTGAGTGAAAGCGGCAGGAGTGAAGGCCAAGGCGGACCTCCGGAGACTTCAAGCCAGGAAAACTGGCGCCATACAGCAAGCAAGGGTAGAGGAGATGGAGTGAGCCGAGCAAAAGGCATGGAGGCCTTGGGACAGAAACCCACCAGAACAAATTGCAAACGACCATGCCTCGCAATTTCGGCACCTCGCAGACAGGTCAGTTAAGTCTGCCCCTGTATTCTGGCTTTGGACAGCGGCCCCGATCTCTCAGCCAGCCAGAGCGGCACGAAGAGCTATCCCCCAGCCAGTGGCATAGCACTGAACTATTCGAGCATCCGTCCTCTCGAGCCGGCAACCAACAATTCTCAACCTGACAAAGGACATTTCCGACACTCTCGCTCATCAGCACCAGCCTGTACATGAGCCCGATGTCTATGATGGGGACCTGATCATTTTTCAGCCATGGCGCTACGCATTCAAAACCATGGCAGACCAGGCCACCTCCCCAGCCACGCAGAAGCTTGCCTTTCTTGCCAAGTTCGCAAAAGGATACTGGTAGACAGGTTCCGGCGCCGGTACATTTCGGACCCTGAAACGGCCAACCAGGTAGCGTGGAAGGAACTCGAAGAGAGTTTTGGTGGCAAGACGAGGATTACAACATCCGTCCTTAAAAAGCTCAACAGCTTTCCGAAGTTCAGGGCAGACGAAGGCCACGAACTTCTCGAACTTGCCGAATTGTGCACGGACATCGCAGCACAGATGGACGACCTGCCCAACTTGGGGTTGCTTAACTACCTCCACTATCTTCATCCGATGCTCGAAAAACTCCCTACCTACATACACAACGCAGGGAGGAAGCGTGTATCGGAGCATAAGACCGTTACCGGCAGCTACCCTCCTTTTGCCGTACTGGCTAAATTCCTGAAAAACGAAGCCAGACAGCACAGCGACATTGACCTTTACACATTGAGCCAGGTCCGTCAGCCAACCTCAAAGAGGACAGGAAGAAACAGAAGCCCCAGCTCTTCCTTTCGTGTCTTGACAACATGTACACCTACAAAGTTGGCGCCCAGGCTGTTAGCTTCAGAGATGTTTCTCTACCATGACGGATGAGGCCATCATCTGTTGGATTGCATCGCTTTCAGCTGAAAGCCCATTCACGAATGAAGAGAATTCTGCGACCACCACAGAATGCAAGACTGCCAGACCAAGGTGTATTGCAAGGACTGCCAAGGCACAGAGCATGCCTCCCTCATGGATGCGACGCCGAGACAGAATGGCGGGGAGACCCACGGCAATGAGACCCGAGGCGGGGAGACTTGCCACGCACGGCCAATAGACGAGCCACAGGTCACACACAGGTCATACAGGCCAACACAAAGTGCACCAGATAGCTGGCTTGCCCTCCCGCATAATCTTGTCGTAAGATTGCTCTATGCCGAATCTACCTCAGTGATCGTCCCTCAAAACGTATCCTTGGCTACACAGTGCTGAATGACCAATCAATGCCTGTTTTGGGGAGCCCCGATATTTTCAATGCTCTAGCCCTCCCAGGACCAGCTTTCCCCTATGAGCTTTGGGAAACTTTTAAAAGACAGCAAAGAATGACTAATAAAACAATAAAGAGAGGGAGGATAGATTATGAAAGTAAATTAGCATGAAATATAAAAACAGATAGTAAAAGTTTCTACATGTACATAAAAAGGAAAAGAGTTGCTAAAGTAAATGTTGGTCCCCTAGAGGATGAGACCGGAGAATTAATAACGGGGAACAGGGAAATGGCAGAGACTTTGAACAAATATTTTGCATCGGTCTTCACAGTAGTAGACACTAAAAAGATTCCAATAATGGATAATCAAGGGCTATAGGGACGGAGGAACTAAATACAATCATTATCACTAAAGAAGTAGTACTTGGTAAAATGTTGGGACTAATGGCTTGCATCCCAGGGTCCTAAAAGAAGTGGCTGCAGAGATAGTGGATGCATTGGTTATAATCTACCAAAATTCCCTGGATTCTGGGGAGATCCCAGCGGATTGGAAAACCCCAAATGTAACGCCCCTATTTAAAAAAGGAGGCAGACTGAAAGCAGGAAACTATAGACCAGTTAGGCTAACATCTGTCATTGGGAAAATGCTGGAGTCCATTATTAAGGAAGCAGTAGCAGGACATTTGGAAAAACATAATTCAATCAAGCAGAGTCAGCATGGTTTTATGAAAGGGAAGTCATGTTTGACAAATTTGCTGCAGTTCTTTGAAGATGTAATGAGCAGAGTGGATAAGGGGAAACCAGTGGATGTGGTGTATTTGGACTTCCAGAAGGCATTTGTCAAGGTGCCACATAAAAGGTTACTGCACAAGATAAAAGTTCACGGGGTTGGGGGTAATATATTAGCATGGATAGAGGATTGGCTAACTAACAGAAAACAGAGAGTCGGGATAAATGGGTCATATTCTGGTTGGCAAACAGTAATTAGTGGGGTGCCGCAGGGATCGGTGCTAGGGCCTCAACTATTAACAATCTTCATTAATGACTTGGATGAAGGAACTGAGTGCAATGTAGCCAAGTTTGTTGATGACACAAAAATGGGTGGGAAAGCAAATTGTGAGGAGGACACAACAAATCTGCAAAGGGATATAGACAGGCTAAGTGAATGGGCAAAAATTTGGCAGATGAAGTATAATGTGGGAAAATGTGAGGTTATGCACTTTGGCAGAAAAAATAGAAAAGCAAATGATAATTTAAATGTAGAACAATTGCAAAGTGCTGCAGTACAGAGGGGCCTGGGGGTCCTGTGCATGAAACACAAAATATTAGTATGCAGGTACAGCAAGTAATCAGGAAGGCAAATGGAATGTTGGCCTTTATTGCAAGGGGGATGGAGTATAAAATCAATAAGTCCTGCTACAATTGTACAGGGTATTGGTGAGACCACACCTAGAGTACTGCATACAGTTTTGGTCTCTGTATTTAAGGAAGGATATACTTACATTGGAGGCTGTTCAGAGAAGGTTCACGAGATTGATTCCAGAGATGAGGGGGTTGTCTTATGAAGATAGGTTGAGTAGGTTGGGCCTATACTCATTGAAATTCAGAAGAATGAGAGGTGATCTTATCGAAACATATAAGATAATGAGGGGGCTCGACAAGATGGATGCAGAAAGGATATTTCCACATAGGGGAAACTAAAACTAGGGGGCGTAGTCTCAGAATTAGGGTCGCCAATTTAAAACTCAGATGAGGAGGAATTTTTTCTCTCAGAGGGTTGTAAATCTGAGGAATTCTCTGCCCTAGAGAGCTGTGGAGGCTGGGTCATTGAATATATTTAAGGCGGAGGTCGATAGATTTTTGACCGATAAGAGAATAAAGGGTTATGGGGAACGGGCAGGGAAGTGGAGCTGAGGCCAGGATCAGATCAGCCATGATCTTATAAAAGGTCGGAGCAGGCTTGAGGAGGCAAGGTGGCCTACTCCTGCTCCTATTTCTTATGTTTTTTCCACGTGCGGTGAAGACCGAATCACGGCAGAAGGGAGACGAGCAAGCCATCTGGTTGTAGAAGCAGCAGATGGAAAAATCCAACAGCTGCCTATCATCCTCGAGAATTCCCACATCAGGGGACAGAAGCAAGATCTCACTTCTGCGAAAAGTTCCCCCACCTCAGGTCAGTGACGAAAAGAATGCCCGAGCTGAGAGAGGATGCACCCATCATCCTCTTTATTGGAAGAAACTGAGCCGCTCAAGATCAGGGAATCTTGCAATGGACCGAGAGACATTCCCTGGGCACAATGTTTTGCACTACATTTATTAAAGGATTTGGATTCTGAAGCTCTGACTTTTAGCCATATTTCTTGGTGTAGTGTTGAAGCTAGCTGGGGAATCAGATTTATCGCTTGCCGTATGCTACACTCTGACAGAAACAGTACAAACTAGTGAGCCTTCTCTGAACAGCCTCCAATGCAAGTATATCCTTCCTTAAATACAGAGATCAAAACTGTATGTAGTACTCTAGGTGTGGTCTCACCAATATCCTGTACAGTTGTAGCAGGACTTACTGATTTAATACTCTATCCCCCTTGCAATAAAGGCCAACATTCCATTTGCCTTCCTGATTACTTGCTGTACCTGCATACTATCTTTTTGTGTTTCACGCACAAGGACCCCCAGGTCCCTCTGTACTGCAGCACTTTGCAATTTTTCTCCATTTAAATTATAATTTGCTCTTCTATTTTTTCTGCCAAAGTGGATAACCTCACATTTTCCCACATTATACTCCAACTGCCAAATTTTTGTCCATTCACTTAGCCTGTCTATATTTCTTTGAAGATGTTTTGTGTCCTCCTCACAATTTGCTTTGCCACCCATCTTTGTACCATCAGCAAACTTGGATACATTACACTCAGTCCCTTCATCCGAGTCATTAATATAGATTGTAAATAGTTGAAGCCCCAGCACCGATCCCTGCAGCACCTCACTAGTTACTGTTTGGCAACCGGAAACTGAGCCATTTATCCCAACTCTCTGTTTTCTGTTAGTTATCCAATCGTCTATCCACGCTAATATAATACCACCAACCGCGTGAACTTTTATCTTGTGCAGTAACCTTTTATGTGGCACCTTATCGAATGCCTTCTGGAAATCCAAATACACCACATCCACTGGTTCCCCTTTATCCACCCTGCTCATTACATCCTCAAAGAACGGCAGCAAATTTGTCAATCATGATTTCCCTTTCATAAAACCATTTTGGGAAAGGTAATTTGAAAGCTTTGTAATACTGAGCCATTGATAGTGAACAATATTATTTTCCTAACTAAAGGATTGTTGAGAGTGTTTTAATTAAATATTAATTGCCATGAGGTATAATCAGTGATGATAAACAGATGGTTGATAAATATTATCGTGAAATCCACAGTAACTGCCCATTGACTTTCAGATGCAAAGGGTGACAGTCTGATGTCACAGTTTTAGTCCCCTGTAATACAGTGTGTGACCATCAGGCATGATTCAGACAATGCAAAAGGCCATAATTCAAACAGTGTTGCTGCCTCATGCCACAGGACTGTGATAAATGAAGCCTCTGTATATAGGTCCACTGATGTAGTGATCAAGCTGCCTTTTAACTAAACTATGACCTTCCCAAACTGATAACTGTTTGATGGCAGAGAGTGAGCAGCCTGTGTGGCTCAGTCCCTCTTCTTCCATTCAGGGTCATTGCTGATTGAAGCAGGGCGACAGCACCTGGTTACATAATTATAATTGCATACAAATTGAATAGAGATGCATTTCTACAATTGAAATATTTATCATGAATTATAACATTCAACATTTTCAAACCATTGCTATATTTCTACGTTTTCTATACTTATGAAGATGCAGGTTAGAAACATGGATGCAATGCATATTTAAACCTCAGCTTCGTTTTTTAAATTCAAATAATGGATTATTTTCACTAGTACTGAAAAAGATTAAGAGGCGATCTGAAAGGAATACTCAAAATGAAATAGGATTGTGCTAAGATAAATCGGGGCAAACATTTCAGGCTAAAAATTCGATAGCCCTCGAAAACAGGCAATGGGTACACGATGCGCGATTAACCAGCGCCTGTTTAAAGTAATTCAGGCAGCACGCAAACTTCGTGCCGCCTGCTAATTTAAATGATCGTCGCGTGCAGCCCAGTGCTGCTGAGTGGCTGCGTGCTGAACAGCGGGCCAAAGCTTGTGCAAGGACAGCACCGATTAAAGCTAGCCTGCACTTCTTCAAGCCTGCCTGCACCTCTTAAAGGGGTGGTACATTTGACGAAACTGGAAGTAATTGCAGCAGAGAGTTTCACCTGGGAAACATACAGGAATGGCACAACATGCACATAAAGTAGCTTGGTCCTCAGAACAATCCTTATTGGCCGTTAACTGTCTTGTTCCATAGACTGGAGAGAATTTTGACTGCAAATAACATATAATAATTTCCCCTTCTCCTGGGAGACCAACAGGACTGGATATCCCCCCTTGAAATGCATATATCTGACTGTATTTGTAAAAGACTTATTTAGTAAAATACAGCCATCAATCCAAGAACTTTAAAGACTGTCCAAGATTCTGCATAATGATAGGATAGTTTTCAAAATTTGAAACAGGGCAGGAGTCTGATTCTGTAACAAAGAGTACTTAGCATGGTTGGAATTTATTGTCCCATTTTCTAGGAATCTTTATGAATTTGATATGACCTCAAAATGTGAAATGGAGTACCATTTCAGGTTTCACTTCCTGTGTTCAGTTTTCTGAGAAACACTCCGCACAGTTTTATTGGAATCCATAATTAGATGATGATTTAATAAATCATGTTGTGTGCCTCCCACTTCCAATGTCTTACATCCTTCCAATCCATGCCAACCATTCTGGCATAAAAATAATGATTGTGTCTATATTGTAAAATCCCAAAGGTGATTCAAATGTCCTTTAATGTTTGTTACCCTAATTCTCGCAAAATTACTTCAAAGAAATGGAAGGCTTGATCGAGGAGAATCTATAACTCTGGACACTGAGCTGCAAATATGTAATATCACAGGGCAGGAGTATAAGAGCTCTATTTTGAGTGGTTGGTACTTTTTATAATCATTTTTACCCTGTCATGGGTAATATTAAGTAAACAAAATTAAATAGGCATTGCAGCCATTTTTCTAGACAGAAATTTGGGAGGAAAAATTTGAATAAATGATTATCAGATTAAAGATGTAAATATAATAACGCATTATTTTGGCAAAGGTAATTTGAAGGCTCTGTAACACTGAGCCATTGATAGTAGACAATATTATTTTTATAATTGTAGTCTTGTTGAAAATGTTTTAATTGAATATGAATAGTCATGTGGCATAACTAATGATAGTAAACATATGGTTAATAAATATTATCGTGAAATCCACAGTAACTGCCTTTTGTCTTTCAGGTACAAAGGATGACATTCTGACGTCACAGTTTTAGTTCCCTGTTATACAGTGTGTGACCATCAGGCATGATACAGACTTAATGCAAAAGGCCATAATTCAAACACTGTTGCTGCCTCATGCCACAGGACTGTGATAAATGAAGCCTCTGTATATAGGTCCACTGCTGTAGTGATCAAGCTGCCCTTTAACTAAACTATGACCTTTCCAAACTGAAGGCTCTCTAATGGCAGAGAGTGAGCAGCTTGTGTGGCTCAGTCCCTCTTCTTCCATTCAGGGGCATTGCTGACTGAAGCAGGGTGACAGCACCTGGTTACATAATTATAACTGCACACAAATTGAATGGAGATGCAATTCTACAATTTAAATATTTATCATGAATTATAATATTCAAACAATTTCAACCCATTGCTATATTTCTACGTTTTCTATACTTAAGAAGACGCAGATTAGAAACATGGATGCAATGCATATTGAAACCTCAGCTTCGTTTTTTAAATTCAAACAATAGATTATTTTCACTAGTATTGAAAAAGATTAACAGGAGATCTGAAAGAAATACTCCAAATTTAATGGGGTTTTGCTAATGTAAATAGGGGCAAACATTTCAGGCTCAAAATTAGATAGCCCCCGGAAACGGTCAGGGGGTACACGATGCGCGATTAACCAGCGCACGGTTAAAGTAATACAGGCAGCACGCAAACTTCGTGCCGCCTGCTAATTTAAATGATCGTGGCATGCAGCCCAGTGCGAAACGTGCTGCTGAGTGGCTGCGTGCTGAACAGTGGGCCAAAGTTTGTGCAAGGATAGCACCAATTAAAGCTAGCCTGCACTTCTTCAAGTCAGCCAGCACCTCTTAAAGGGGTAGTACATTTGAAGAAACCAGGTGCTGGAAGTAATTGCAGCAAGGAGTTTCACCTGGGAAACATACAGGAATGTCACAACATGCACATAAAGTAGCTTAGTCCTCAGAACAATCCTTACTGACCGTTATCTGTCATGTTCCAAAGACTGGAGAGAATTTCTGTTGCAATTAACATGCAACGATCTCCTCTTCCCCAAGGAAACCAACATGACTGGATATCCCCCCTTGAAATGTATATATCTGACTGTATTTGTAAAAGACTTATTTAGCAAAATGCAGCCAATAATCCATTAACTTTAAAGCCTATCTAAGATTTGGTATAAAGATAGCATAGATTTCACAATTTGAAACAGGACAGGATTCTGATTCTGTAACAAAGAGTACTTAGCATGGTTGGAATTTATTGTCCCATTTTAAGAACATAAGAACATAAGAACATAAGAAATAGGAGCAGGAGTAGGCCATTTGGCCCTTGAGCCTACTCTGCCATTTAATACGATCAAGGCTGATCTGATCATGGACTCAGCTCCACTTCCCTGCCCACTCCTCATAACCCTTTCTCCCCTTATCGCTCAAAAATCTGTATATCTCCACCTTAAATATATTCAATCACTCAGCCTCCACAGCTCTCGGGGGAAGAGAATTCCACAGATTTACAACCCTCTGAGAGAAGAAATTCCTCCTCATCTCAGTTTTAAATGGACGGCCCCTAGGAATCTTTATGAATTTGATATGACCTCGAAGTGTGAAACGGAATACCATTTCAGATTTTACTTCCTGTGTTCAGTTTTCTGAGAAACACTCCACTCAGTTTTATTGGAATCCATAATTGTATGGCGAATTAATAAATCATGCTTTGTGCCTTCTATTTCCAATGTCTTACATTCTTCCACCCATGCCAACTATTCTGGCATAAAAATAATGATTTTGTCTATATCGTAAAATCCCAAAGGTGATTCAAATGTCTTTTAATGTTTGTTGCCATAATTCTCTCCAAAATACTTCAAAGAAATGGAAGGCTTGATCGAGGAGAATCCATAACTCTGGACATTCATCATCATAGGCAGTCCCTTGAAATCAAGTAAGACTTGCTTCCACTCTAAAAGTGAGTTCTCAGGTGGCTGTAAAATCCAATTCGGGAATTACAGTCTCTGTCACAGGTGGGAGAGATAATCGTTGAAGGAAAAGGTGCATGGGGCGTCTGGTTTGCCGCACGTTCCTTCCACTGCCTGTGCTTGTTTTCTGCATGCTCTTGGCGATGAGACTCAAGGTGCTAAGCACCGTCCCGGATGCTCTTCCTCCACTCAGGGTGGTCTTGGGTCAGGGATTCCCAGGTGCCGGTGGGGATGTTGCACTTTATCAAGGAGGATTTGAGGATGTCCTTGAAACGTTTTCTCTGCCCATCTGGGGCTCGCTTGCCATGTAGGAGTTCTGAGTAGAGCGCTTGCTTTGGGAGTCTTGTGTCGGACATATGGATGATATGGCCTGCCCAACGGAGCTGGTCAAGTGTGGTCAGTGCTTCGATGCTGGGGATGTTGGCCTGATGGAGAACACTGACGTGGGTGTGTTTATCCTCCCAGTGGATTTGCAGGATCTTGCGGGAGCAGTGCTTGTGATATTTCCCCAGCCCTTTGAGATGTCTACTCTATATACTGTGGACACAACTGTAAATATATCATAGGGCAGGAATATATTAGCTCTATTTTTAGTGGTTGGTACTTTTTATAATCATTTTTAATCTGTCAAGGGTAATATTAAGAAAGCAAAATTAAATAGGCATTGCGGCCATTTTTCTAGTCCGGAATGTGGGAAAAAAAGTTTGAATAAACAATTATCAAATGAAATATGTAAATTTAGTAAAACACTATTTTGGCAAAGGTAATTTGAAGGCTCTGTAACACTGAGCCATTGATAATAGACAATATTATTTTAATAACTGTAGTCTTGTTGAAAGTGTTTTAATTGAATATGAATAGCCATGTGGTATCACTAATGATAAACTGATGGTTAATAAATCTTATTGTGAAATCCACAGTAACTGCCTTTTGACTTTCAGGTACAAAGGTTGACATTCTGACGTAGCAGTTTTAGTCCCCTGTTATACAGTGTGTGACCAGCAGGCATGATACAGACTTAATGCAAAAGGCCATAATTCAAACAGTGTTGCTGCCTCATGCCACAGGACTGTGATTAATGAAGCCTCCGTATACAGATCAAACTGCCCTTTATCTAAACAATGCCCTTTCCTAACTGAAGTACAGGCCCCGAAATTGGTGACCTGTAAGGTCCGCCCATTTTCCGGCGGTCACGGGGCGGTACCTACCTTTTTTCCACCCGCTGTCGCTGGGGTTAGGCGGGAGTGATTTTCATCGCGGTCGTGTCGGCGACAGTGGCAGACAGCGGGGGCCAGCGGGTGGGTGTGGGCATCAGTGGGCGGCGGCAACAGCTGGCAGCAGGTGCAGGCCTCATGAATCGGAAGACTTCGGAGGCTGTGCACCGTGCATGCGCGAGACTTGTGTTTTTTTTGTACTTTTATTAAGCAGCTGACGTCAGATTTGATGCGAATAGGCCTGCTGGGACATCTGCACATGCACTTAAATTCTGCTCACTCCCTTGCAACTGCCAGTTGGAGAGGGGAGAGTGTTGGAAATAGAGACAACCAAATTTATCATCAGCCATCCACCTAGGGCATTAAAATTAGTTGACGAAAGGCTTCAAGGAAGACTATTAAAACCAAGGCCAGAGCTCCCTGGTTTAATGATGAAGAACTGGAGGGGCTTGTATCAGAGGTTGAGCGCAGGTATAAAGACCTCACCCGGGATGATCGTGGCAAGCCTCCACCACCCCAATACTGATGGATTTGGAGTGAGATTGGTGAGGCCGTGTCCTCAATGGCCAATATTGTGCAGGATGGAGACCAGTGTAGGAAACGGAGCGATGTGTTGGCATCAGCAAGAGTGAGTAACCATTTATTGGAGGCCTCCCAAAAAACACCAATAGGCTCTGTGCCAGATGGGTCTGTGTGTGTGAGTGTGTGTGTGGGGCATGAGCAAAAGGGGTCAAGGCTGGTACTTTTCTTTCTGCAGAAGAAAAATACATCCAGGGCAGCAAGCCTGAGTGCCACGGGTGGGGGCCCAGCAGAGCTGATAGAGTTGAGCAGCCTGGAGGAGCGTGCCTTGGCATTAGTAGGTGACCACTGCCGTGCAATCACAAAGGGTGATGCACATCCTGTGCTAGAGCATGATAAGGTTATACTAATCTCCGCTGGGTGTAACACTGATGGCATGAAAGGTCATGCAATGTAAGTCAAATGGGATTTCTCGCACATTTTGTCAGACATTATTGGTGTGCTCGTGTAGAGATGGAATTCCTTGATGGCACAATGTGAGATGGGACGTCTCACATGTCAGCATCACCAACCCCCCCCCTCCCCCCAGCATAGACTGAAATGTTGGCCTCTAATTGCAGATGGTGATTCGGACAGCACTGACCAATGCACACCATCCACTTCCGGCACACAAAGGAAGAGTGTGGCCCCAACTTCTCCCACCCTGACGTTGTCACCAGCCCAAGACAGCGGCTCCTTCCACCACCTTCCCCCTGCCCCCCACAAGATCACCCATATCCACCGCATCCACCTCCGCCACCCAGAGTCCAGAAGAATAGGAGAGAGATGAGGGAGAATGGCTCGCAGTCGAGCCACTTGAGGTAGAGGAGCTGGAAGAGGAGGACAGCAGCTTCCTGACATGTCCGGAGATCCTCGGCGTTGGGCTCCGAATTCATGGGCTTTGAACCGGAAGAACCAGGAACACGTGCTGGCAGGGGCAGAGGCCGTGGCTCTAAATCAGCCAAAGTGCGTGAACCCACAAACACCCAACAACCGCCTGAGCATGCAGGACTGCTCGCAGCTATTCACGAGATGGTGCAGCTATCGAGGACGAGTGTGGAGAAAGGTCGCGACCTGCTGCAGACCATGGCTGGGCTAGCTGCCACCATCAAGTCCTTTGCTCAGCAGCATACTGACAGCATGGAGCGGTTCATTAGTGTGGTGGAGCGCAACACAGTCTGTCGAGGCAATGAGGCAAGCGATGAGACCAAGTCGTGCAAGCCCCCGAGCCCACATCTTCAAGGCACACAGATCCCGAGGAGCCGGACATGCCGGCTCCATCAGTCATGCCCCCTACCTTCTTGCCAAGACGGACACGTCGGCAGAGATCCGGCTGCCCACCTGCACAACCTGCTCAAGCAGAGGTGCTGAGGGGTGTGGCATGCCGTGTTGAAGGCGGGGCGAAGAAGAGGACCATGGGCCTCACATCATGGTGGGGGAAGAGAGGTGGTGGTAGCGGATAGATGGGTGAGTGTTGGTGGTGCAAATGTTCTTCATGTTATTAAGTTATGTCACATTTGATATGCTGGGATTTTCAATACAGTCACATTGTTCACCCTCTCTTGGTAAGTTTCTCATTTTTACATAATGTGTGGAGCCTTCTGAGAAAAACACAGCTCTCCATCAGGTGTTCTGCTCTGAGGAATATGTTGCCCTACACATATGACTGCACTGTATAATGGGTCCTGTCATCAGGCCATAGCGAAATGACAAGTAAGGGTTACCAATGCTGGAAGGCTGCCATTCAATGCCAGGCAGTTGAACTACTTGCAGGGCACACATTAAGGCTTGCACTTCAACCCACTTTTTATTACAACATATATCGCGGAGTGCCATCCCTGAGATGACATGGTCATCAGTGACATTGCAATCCATTACATGTATTTTTCCGTCTTCCATACCTCATGTCATGCTGTTCTCACTATCACTTGCAGTGTGCGGCCATAGTTTTACATCTTCTAACTGTTGCTTATTCACTCTGACAAAAGCTCTTACCATCTGCACAGTCACAGTCTGTCCCTAAATATGGTCCACCTGAAATGGTGTCAACACTCTTGTAGGGCATCTCCATTGATCCTTTAACATCTCTCGATATTATTGCCGCTTCCCCTACCACACTTTCCCTTCAATGGAGTCATATGGATTTACATTTCCCAACTGTCTGTTTGCAGGTTAAGGTCCACCCCATCAAGATTTCAGAGCCACTGATAATTCTCCAACATCGGCACGATACCCGGGATGTGGAGTGCTGCAGCACTCTCAGCGTTTCTCCCTGCCGCCCGGCTCACAGCCAGCTCAGACCAGCTTTTTGCCGGCGGTCCTTCTGATGGGCGGCAGGATGATCTTAGTGGATCGCGTCTGAGGGAAATGCCGGATATCCCACCTCCGGCATGGGCAGGCGGCAGCATGTCGCTCCAGCGGAATCTCCGCGACCAATCTCCCGCCGGGCGGCAGATGGGCGGCATTGCCACCAATTTCGGCCCCATAATGTGGTAGTTGTTGGGGAGATCTATAATTAGGGGGACAGATAGCATCCTTTGTAAGCAAGAGTTCCACATGGTTGCCTACCTGGTGCCAGGGAGAGGGACATCTCGAACTGGCTTGAAAGGGGACTGGAGAGGGAGGAGGAGGATCCAGTTGTTAAGGTCCATGTTGGGACCAACAACATAGGGAAGAGTAGGCAAGAGGTCCTGTTTGATCTTGAGTGTAATGACTTAAGAGTCTGGTTACTGTAAACTCACTCAGGTGCAACCTGATCCATCTTTATTCCAGCCCAAGAGTGCCAGCGTGACAAAGACACACAGCATATATACAGGTGACCAAGCACACATGCCACATGCGTACAGCCCGATGACCTCTGACCACGGCGCCCTCTGGTGTCTGGTGACTCCCAAACATTAATAGATAACATTGAATACCAGGACCGAGAAGCTAAATTAAAGAACAGGACCTCAAGGGTTATAATTTCTGGATTATTACCTGAGCCACGTGCAAATTGACGTAAAGAAAAGCTGATTAGGGAAGTAAACACGTGGCTAAAGGAGTGGTGTGGGAAAGAGGGGTTCAATTTCATGGGGCAGGAAGGAACTATACCGTTGGGATGGGCTCCACCTGAACTGGTCTGATTCCAGGGTCCTAACGGAAAGGTTAAATAGGATGGTCACAAGGACTTTAAAGTCGTAAATGGGGGCAGTTCTCAGGGGGAAATTGCAGTACAAATAGTCTTTCAAAAACAAATGAAAGGGAAGAGAGTAGATTTGCAGTCAGAAATTGTGCTTTAGGCACTACAGGTAAGAGGAAAACTAATAGATGTAAAGTGATTAAACCAGGAGAGAAAAATAAGAAACATGTGGGTAAAACATCTGAGCTGAAGGACAGGAAAGGGTGTGTGGCTTAAATAAGCGTTCTTTATACAAACACATGGAGTATAAGGAATAAATTGAGTGAACTACAAGCACAGTGAATTGAGAGATATTATAGATGCCGCCTGCTTCAGCTTGAAAGGAGCCCATTGCAATGAAGTTGAAGGCCATCTTCAACCTTCACAGCCACTGGCCATGCCGTCCGCGCCCTGGACTGAGACTGCAGGTCTGTCTGCAGCAGGTGGCACATTTCAGTGAGCACCTCCTTAGTAAAATGGAGACCTTGCACACACTATTCCTCACGGAGGTTCAGGTAGGAGAATTGCTCCTTGAAGACCCTGGGTGGATATGGCCTCCTGCTGAAAGCCCTTCTCCCCCTCGTCCTCCTGTCTCTTCCAGCACCTTGTCCTGCTCTCTGTCGCCTCTGCTCATTCTCCTTGTTGTGCTGTAAGCCAAGGGGGATACAAACTACTGCACCCATGTCTGGGAGCAACTGGTCTGAGCAAAACCCTTGCAAGTCAGTACCAAGTCCTTGGGCATGTGCCACACCACTCCTGTAAAGTCCTGTCCCCTCAGTACAGATTCACACGAGGCATGTAGTGAAGTCAAGGTCACTCTGGACCTGCACCTTTATTTCACAGCTCTGGAATGCTGCACTTGCCTGAGACCTGTCCTTATATACCTGTCTCTTGCAAATGCACCCCTGGTGGTAAGGAATGCTGGTGGTTACAGGTCATATCTTATTACAGTCATGTATAGCATGTTAGGATACAGTTATATATAATAATGTAAGATACATGACATCACCCTCCCACAAGGTCTTATTGTCTTTATAGGTTCAGTCTCTCAGGTGGTCTACGCTCTCGCGTGGAGCGTCTGAGTTGTGATTCAGTTGTTTGCCTTGGTGTCTGTTTTTCTTTGGGTGTGGTTGCTGGTATCTCGCCTGGGCTGTCTGTTTCGATTGGTGTGATTGTTGTTGACTCGCCTGGGCTGTCTGTTGGGATTGCCCTTTCCTCAGGTTGTTCCCTCTGCCTGTCCACCAGGTGTGGTGCGAGTTCCACATTGTAATCTGCCTCCAGTTCCACAGTGTTGTTGGTAAATCTGCTTTTAACTTGGTCTACATGCCTCCGGCAGGTTTTGCCATTGTCCATTTGTACTACAAGTAGCCTGTTTCCTTCCTACATAATAAGAACATAAGAATTAAGGAACAGGAGTAGGCCATCTAGCCCCTCGAGCCTGCTCCGCCATTCAATAAGATCATGGCTGATCTGGCCGTGGACTCAGCTCCACTTACCCGCCCTCTTCCCATAACCCTTAATTCCCTTATTGGTTAAACATTTATCTATCTGTGACTTGAATACATTCAATGAGCTAGCCTCAACTGCTTCCTTGGGCAGAGAATTCCACAGATTCACAACCCTCTGGGAGAAGAAATTCCTTGCCCGTTACTGTCCTTGCAAGCCATTTGGGACCCCTGCCATAGTTTAGTACAAACACTTTGTCCCCTATCTCATTCCATCTCCCCCTCGAATTTCTGTCATGGTACTCAGTCAGCTTATGGCGCTTTGCCTCAACGATTTCATGCATGTCTGGGAGGATTAATGAGAGCCTTGTTTTTAAAGTCCTTTTCATCAACAGTTGCGCGGGGGGGATCCCAGTCAATGAGTGCGGACGAGATCTGTATGCCAGCAGCAGTCACGACAGGCAACCCTGCAGCATGGGACCTTGGATTTTAAGCATGCCTAGTTTAATGATTTGCACTGCTCTCTCTGCCTGGGCGTTGGAGGCTGGCTTGAACGGTGCCGTCTTGACGCGATTTATGCAGTGGTCAATTATAAAATCTTGGAATTCTGCGCTAGTGAAGCACAGAACATTGTCACTGACCAATATGTCAGGGATTCCGTGCGTTGCAAACATGGTTGTGAGGCTCTCCACCGTGGTGGAGGTTGTGCTCGAGTTTAAAATGATGCATTCGATCCACTTTGAAAATGCATCTACAACTGCGAGGAACATTTTACCATGAATGGGCCTGCATAGTCTACGTACACCCGCGACCACGGTTTGGTAGGCCAGGGCCAGGGGCTCAGGGGAGCCTCCCTGGGGGCATTGCTGAGTTGGGCACAAACAGTGCACCTTCGGACGCAGAACTCCAAGTCCGCATCAATACCAGGCCACCAGGCGTGGGATCTTGCTATGGCCTTCATGAGAACGATCCCCGGGTGCTCGCAGTGGAGCTCCCGGACAAATGCCTCTCTGCCTCGCAGAGGCATGACTACTCGGCGGCCCCACATCAGGCAGTCTGCTTGTAGTGATAGCTCATGCATGCGCCTGTGAAAGGGTTTTACTTCCTCGGGGCAGGCATCGTGAGCCTCTGCCCAGTCACCGGTTAGGACACATCTTTTTACTAAGGATAACGTGGGGTCGCTGGCTGTCCAGGCTCTGATTTGGCGAGCCGTCATGTGGACTCAAAGGCATTGATTGCCATGACTATCTCACAGTCCTGTTCGTCAGACCCTTCCGTGGTCGCCAGGGGTAGCCTGCTGAGCGCGTCGGCACAGTTGTCTGTGCCTGGTCTGTGCCTTATGGTATAGTCGTAGGACGCCAGCATGAGTGCCCACCGTTGAATTCGCGGCGAGGCGTTGCCGTTTATTGCCTTGCTCTCGGATAGGAGGGACATGAGGGGCTTGTGGTCAGTTTCTAACGTGAACTTGGCCCTGAAAAGGTATTGGTGCATCTTTTTGACACCGTACACGCACGCGAGCGCCTCCTTCTCTACCATTCCGTACCCGCGCTCCGCCCGCAAAAGTGACCTGGAGGCATAAGCTATGGGTTGTAATTTGCCCGCATTATTGACATGTTGCAAAATGCATCCGACCCCATACGCTGACGCATCGCATGTGAGAACTAGCTTTCTACCTGGGTCAAAGAAAGTCAAAACACTGTTGGAACACAGAAGGTTGCATGCCTTATTGAAGGCGCATTCCTGGGCGCCCCCCAAAACCAATCGCACCCGTTCCTGAGTAGCACGTGGAGAGGCTCCAACAGCGTGTTTAAGTTCTGCATAAAGTTCCCAAAGTAATTGGGTAGCCCGAGAAAGGCGCGCAGTTTTGACACATTCCGGGGCCTGGGGGCCAGGCGAATTGCTTCTGTTTTGGACCCTGTTGGGCGGATTCCATCAGCGGTAATCCTTCTGCCCAAAAATTCAACCTCGGGTGCGAGAAACAGGCACTTGGATTTCTTGACTCGTAGGCCTACCCGATCTAACCGCTTTAGTACTTCCTCCAAATTACGGAGATGGGAATCGGTGTCCCTGCCCGTGATAAGTATGTCGTCTTGAAATACAACCGTCCCCGGGATGGACTTGAGCAGACTCTCCATGTTGCGCTGGAATATGGCAGCTGTCAACCTGATGCCGAATGGGCATCGATTGTACATAAAAAGGCCTCGATGTGTGTTGATGGTGGTGAGTAGCTTGCATTCCTTGGTCAATTCTTGCGTCATATATGCAGATGTGAGGTCTAGTTTTGAGAAACGTTTACCTCCAGCCAATGTGGCAAATAAGTCCTCTGCTCTGGGCAGCGGGTACTGGACCTGCAGGGAGACTCTGTTTATGGTAGATTTGCAGTCCCCACAGATTCGTACGGATCCATCAGCCTTCATGACTGTGACGATGGGACTTGCCCAGTCGCTAAATTCCACAGATGATATAATGTCTTCCCGCAGAAGCCTGTCTGGTTCGTGTTCAATCTTTTCCCTCATCACATAGGGTACAGCTCTGGCCTTGTGATTGACCGGTCTAGCATCCTGTGTGATGTAGATTTTGACTTTGGCCCCTTTGAAAGTGCCCACACCTGGCTGAAAGAGATGTTCAAATCGCTTTATAACTGTTGAGCAGGAGGTCCATTCCTCTAGTGACATGGCATGGACATCATTCCATTTCCAGTTTAGTTTTGCCAGCCAGCTTCTCCGCAGCAGTGCTGGGGGATCTCCAGGGACAATCCACAGGGGAAGTCGGTTCACTGTCCCTTTGTGTGTGACAGAGAGCATGGCGCTGCCGAGGACTGGTACGATTTCTTTGGTATAGGTCCTTAGTTTGGTGTCGACCCTTGTGAGTTTTGGTCTGTCTCTTTTATGCGGCCACAGTTGTTCAAATTGTTGAGCGCCCATGAGAGATTGACTCGCTCCCGTATCCAGCTCCATGTTGACAGATATCCCGTTGAGTAGGACCCTCATCATTCTAGAGGCATCCTGTTGTAGGAGCAGCGGCCATTGATCGTGTTGACCCGCTGTACATCGGTGTCCTGGGTACTGTCACCACCGTCTTCTGGTCCGCTTTCCGACCCATCCGATTCATATACCAGCCGAGCTGCCATTTTTTTGTACATGCGGGCCAAATGCCCTGTATAGTCACAGTTCCTGCAAACAGCCTGCTGAAATCAACATCCCCTTGATGAGTGCCCACCCCCACAACTCCAGCAGACTGCTTCCATTGTTCCCAAAGAATGAGCTGCGTCTGGCTGATCTCTCTTGAGCTTCTCTCAGTTTGTAGTTGATTGCTCGCATTGTGGGTTGATGAGGTGTGAACGGCCGTTCCTGTGGCCCTTGATGGCTTCTGGCGCCACTGCCTGCTGTCGAGAGCCTGTTCTCCCGGTTTTGTCTGTGTGTGGGGGTAGCAGCTTGTTTAATGCTGTGAACGTCTTGTTCCGATATTCCGTTAGTTGTTGTACCTGCATTGTAAATCAACCTCGTTTCTTCTTCCCCTACCAAGAATGTCTGTGCAACCAGTGCTGCTGCCTCGAAGGTCAGGTTCTTGGTCTCTATGAGCTTTCAGAATATGCATGGCCTGTTCCTTCAACGAAAAAGTCTCTCAGCATTTCTCTCCTCAGTTCATCGGAGAACTCACATAAACTAGCCAACCTCCAAAGTTCCGCCACGAAGTCGGGTATGCTCTGGCCCACACAACGTCTGTACTTGTAGAACCTGTGTCTGGCCATGTGTAGGCTGCTCACTGGCTTCAGGTGGTTTCTTACCAGTGTGCTCAATTCTTCAAACGACTTGCTTGCTGGTTTCTCGGGTGCCAGCAGATCCTTCATTAAAGCGTATGTTTTCGAGCCACAGCTGGTCAAGAGATGGGCTCTTTTGTCTGCTTTGTCATCTCCTAACCAGTCTTTGGTTACAAAGCTTTGCTGGAGCCTTTCTATAAAGTCCTCCCAATTGTCTCCAGCATTGTACTTTTCATCTGATCCATTGTTCGCCATTCTGTGGATTCTGTAATCCCGTAACTCGTCGCCACTGTAAAGTCCTGTCCCCTCAGTACAGATTCACACGAGGCATGTAGTGAAGTCAAGGTCACTCTGGACCTGCACCTTTATTTCACAGCTCTGGAATGCTGCACTTGCCTGAGCCTTGTCCTTATATACCTATCTCTTGCAAGTGCACCCCTGGTGGTAAGGTATGCTGGTGGTTACAGGTCATATCTTATTACAGTCATATATAGCATGTTAGGATACAGTTATATATCATAATGTAAGATACATGACAACTCCTTGTAGACTTTAGACAACTTTAACGAAGTCTAGAAAGCACCAAACATGCCTACAAACTCTGGAACAGCTAGTAGAAATCAATCAGCAACTCACGTGTATGATCCCTTTTAGTATCGCTAGTGAGGGGTCCTTCCTGCTGATGAACACATGTTCGGCTGTGTCTGTTTAAGAGAGGGCGTTAGCTCCAGCGTTGAGGTTGTAAATGGCAGTGCTGTTGTCAAATCAGCATTACACATTGATTGATGTCATGATCTACACACTTTGCAGACTACCCCGCACGCTCCCAGTGCCGACGCAAGGCAAACTCTCACCAAAATGGCATCTGGTGCGGCCTGCACCAGAAGTGTGCATGTGCTGCTCGTTTTCGACCCAATCCGGCACCTGTAGCGCCCAACCAATGTGCGCTATGCAAACAAACTTTGAGCCCTTCCACTTCCACTTTTTTCTTCTGGTAACTAAAAGGTAAAATCGTTACCAGAAGAACAAAGGGAGAGGTTAGAAATCTATTTTTAAGCAGAGTTGAAAGGACATGAACGCCTTAACAGAAACAGTGATGGACGCAGGAATCCATAATAGCCTTTGAAAGGCAACTGTGTAAATATTTGAAAAAGAAAAACTTAAAAGGATATGGGGAAAGGGCAGGGGGTGGAGCTAAATGGACATCTGAACCGGCACAGGCCAAATGATCACTTTCTGTGCTATAACATTCTATGATTACATAAGAATATAAAATGGAAAAGGACATTCTGTCCATCTAGCTTCTTTGCCATTTTTAGATTGTTCTTTAGGATGTCTGTCCATTAAAAGTGCTTTTTTGTTGATTTGTGTTGTGAAATTGGTGAATTTTAAACTTGAAAGTGTCTGTTGACAGCTACGAGGAACGCGCTTTGATTCCTTTTCAAACTGCAGTGACTATTTCTTCTTGCTGATACAGTAAGCTGCTTTTTCATAATTGAAAATCATTGTACCTTTTCAAAAATATATGCGGCCATGGCTTAAAAATCAGTCTCTTGCATGAGGATTACATATTCTTTAACATTTAAAACATAAAAAAAGTCCGCATTCAATAATTTCATTTGGTAGAGTTAAGGAGCCGTATACTTGAATTGAAGTTGGTTGTAAAATCATTAGTAGAGCAAGTCGACCATGAACAACCTGCCAATTAAAAACCATAATTCAAACAAGTACAACTGAGAGAGATAAAGGGGCACATTCTGCCGTAGATCTTATAGAGATGACCAATATTCACAGCTATAACAGACTCCTCTAAAATTGCCTAAGGAACTATATAATTATATACAGATGCCCCAAACTTTAGAGATAGTTATTGACATTGCAGTTTTATTATACCCTGCAGTACAACTTAGAGGAAATTGCAATTCAACAGCTGATTAAATGATTTCAAATATATTATTCTGTGCCCGGGAATGTATCCAATGTATGAGTTGAAGTAATTGCTCCATTGTAAAATGGAAAGGACATGTTTATTCAGTATTGCTCAAGACGATTAGTTTGAAATAGAAATAAATAATAAAATACTCTGTTGTTCATGGTAGAATGCTGTACTAATGATTTTGCAACCAACTTCAATTGACGTATACTGCTCCTTAATGCCACCGAATGAATTTATTCGGACTTTGTAGCTTTTGATTGTATACATTGTTCGGCCTCAGAAATATCCCATTTTGCACATTTAGCAAGTTAAATAATTAAGTAATTACATGCAAAAGTGTAAACCTGAATATTAACTAAATTCTTGAGAGGTTAGCACTGATGTCATGGCATCATCTGGTCTACCAGGAGATTAAATAACATAGAACCACATCGAATGGGAGATCGGAACTGTGCATCACATTAAAGATCAAGTACGTGCTGTGTATAAAAAATCATTAGAATATTCAGATTTTTTTTTGGCTTGGAGAGTTTAGTCCAACATTAATTAGAAATTTGAAAACAAAAGGTCATAGTTTAAATTACTAATGCTGTTATTTAGGTTGGGTTTGTGGCTGGTAATACTCATGTGACATGATCAGACAGCAATAGATTTTGACAGGAATCATTTGACATGAACAAGGATGTTCATTTGTAAGTTGTCTTAGAATATTCAACAAATTCAAAAATATATCCTGCTAACTCCATGGTGCTCAATGGCGGTGTCGCTGTATGATGTTCACCCCATCTACTACTTGGTCCATCAATTTCTTAATCACTAATGCCAATATCAGGATGGAGGCAAAATGAACAAGGGAGGCAAAATGAACAAGGGAGGAAATTCTATGGCCTTTTTCAGTAAATCTCAGTTCCAACCTCATTTAAGATGGAACGAATTGATAAAATTGGACAATCACAAAAACCTCTGGGTGTATTGCAGAGGTCTCTTTATTTACCTTGACATTTCAGCCAATGATGTGCCATATTTCCAGTCAATGAGGAAGAAATTCCACTTGTTTCCGGTGTGAAGTGGGCAGTATTGGGCAGGACCATCTGAATGTCGCCTGATAATGTCAGTGAGAGGCACGTGTGGTATTGGAATGTGTGCCTCATTAGATTATGATTGGGAAGCTGCCAGCAGCACTTACGCTGTTCATTGTCAGCTTGCCGATAGAGGCCCTGGGCATCAGTGACATTACTTAAAGACAACCAGCATCTCTTAAAGGAGAAATGCGCCTTGGCTGCTGTCATTGGTATTTCAGTTCACATTGAAATGGCAGGCAGAGGTAATGCAGGAAGGGCCCCCTGATCTTCCGAGACTGTGGTGGAGGTCCTTGTGGAAGAGGTCACCAGAAGGCAGGGGTTTGTTATCTCCTGCTGACGAGACTAGGGTTCCGAGACAAAATTTCCAGAACCAGTGGGCAGAGGTAATGGAGCAAGGCAATGCAAGGAGTATTGCATCCAGGATCTCGGTGTAATGTCACAAGAAATTCAATGATCTGACCAGACCTGCTAAGGTAAGACTCCTACTCGTATCTTTCTTATAAGATACTATATTATTATCCGCCTTTTGGATGAGACATTAAACTGAGGTCCCATCTGCTCTCTCAAGTGGACGTAAAAGATCCCATGGCACTATTTCGAAGAAGAGCAGGGGAGTTATCCGTGGTGTCCTGGCCAATATTTATTCCTCAATCAACATAACAAAAACACAGATTATCTGGTCATTATCACATTGCTGTTTGTGGGAGCTCGCTTGTGCGCAAATTGGCTGCCGCGTTTCCCACATTACAACAGTGACTATGCTCCAAAAGTACTTCATTGGCTGTAAAGCGCTTTGAGACATCCGATGGTCATGAAATCCAAGTCTTTCTTTTTCTTGCTCTCTCCTTAGCCCTGTACCACCTGTAGCCCTAGCACTCTCATGCCTTCTCTCTCACTCACCTCCAATCACAGTCACAAACTTCACTCAGTTTCCTCCTGTGCTACTGGTACCCTTTGGACCTGCTACTGTCCTCACAGTTCATCCCCTCACTTCGCCACACCTGTGGTATCTTTCACGCATTCTGTCCTGACAGACACATCTTCTCAATCTTTCACCAGGCCACAAACGAATACATTTCCTTTCTTCTTGCAGGATAGGCTGCTGCACAATCAGAAGGAGCAAGATCAGGCAGGAGGAGGGAAACTGCCCAATCAAGTCCTCTCCCCTTAGAAGAGGCAGTAATGGAGATTATGGGCAGGAAGCAATGCGACTGCCAAGGCTGGAGGCTACGCTCCACAGGGTGTTTGGCCATTTCTGCCCCTTTTTCACTTCTCACTTTTCAAACATAGCTTTGAGCTGCCACTCATCTGTCTCTGCTTACCATTAGCAGTAGCTGCTAACCCTTGACCCTCTCTTCCCTTTCCAGGTCCAACACAAGTCCCATTGCCAGCTACAGCTGAGGAAGCAGAGGATAGCCTTCCAGAGCACACAACATCACTCAACCCTACTCTTGCAGGCACCAGCTGAGAAGCTGGCACCGTTCGGTGAGTTAGAGGGGTCTGCGCTAGGAGATTCACCCAACATAAGTGCATAAGACCAAGGGCAGGGGGATAGGATGACCCAAGAACCAGCATGCCAAGGACAAGCCCGTATATTAGCCATGCAAGAGAGGGCACAGGTGCTAACCATGGATAAAGTGGTCAGCTCTATGAACACTGCAGCAGAGCGCAAATAGATGGAACCTTTGATTCAAGACTTCTGCCATCTTGGCTCTTGGTGCCAGCATCTTTCAAAGCATGAAGGAGAGTGTGAACAGGGGCTTGGTTAGCGGCACATCACTCCTGCACTCATGCAGAGCAGTGGAAGTGTTGAAGAAATAACTCCATGAGAGTGACACTAGCACCATGAGAGAGGCACATGCTGTCTTCTTTCAGGATAATGGCATGCGTGCCCCCCCCCCCTGCCAGCCTCTGAACCAGTGCCCATGTCGGTGCCAGTCAGCCAGACTGCTGTGGTTGCTGCCATGATGCTGCATTCTGCAGCAGGGCCCTCTAAGCCCAGAGTTCCTCAAGGTCGTTCGAGCTCCCTCAGTGGCAGTTCAGCAGCCTTCCCTCTTCCAAACTGTAGCCACTGGGGAAGCAACTCATAGGAGCACCAGCGGAGGCAAACACGGAAGACAGGAAGTAAGCATTCCGCAAAAGGGTGATTGTTAGTTTTTAAACTTCACTGCAATCAATGGTGAAATGAAGCGTTTTGGATCAGTTTGTTGTTGTCCAGCTGTTTCTTTGTGTTGGTGTTGATGTCCAATATGAAGGGATTCATCAGCTGGGTATAAGGAGTGGATGTTGTGGTCGAAGGAAGTGTTGGTGCCTTGAGGGGGAGGGAGCATTCAATGGAACTGTTCATTGCTGATCTGCTGCCACCGAGCTCTGGCAGCTGACAACGTTGCTGGCCCTTGCCCTTCCTGTCCAGACTCAGCACTCTGACCATCCTCTTCTTCTTGCTCCGCCACTTCTTCCTCCTGAAGTGGCTCCAAGGGTTGCTCCCATTGCAGGGCAAAGTTTGGGAGAATGCAGCATACCAGAGTGAATCAGGAGGCCTTCTCCAGGCTGTACTGAAGGATGCCTTCAGACATATCCAGACAGTTGGTGCATTGAGGGCGGGGGCAGTGGGTGTGGATAATTCAATGGAAATGTCCATTGCTGTTTTAGAATGTCAATAGTTTGCTCTATCAGAGCTTTGGTTGAGACGTACCTTTCATTATCGTGCTCTCAGCATCAGTGGTCCCTTAAAATTTGTTTTGGGTGTGCGGTCCCTTTAAGGGGCTGTGCAGCCCATTCAAAATATTGTGCATGCGTGTTTTTTCCTATTTAAAAGCTGGTGAGCTGGCTGCACGGGAGCTGCAGAGTACAGCACGGCCACACAGCTTAAAGCCAACATTGCCCAGCACCTGTGCTCAGGTTCCTAACAGGTGTCAGGAGCCAGGTAGTCAGGAGATATCCCTTGTCCCCAAACCTGACACCCAATGGTCTGGGGCGAAGAGAAAGATGAATTGAAGACTGGTGCAGGAATAATGCAGTATGACTACTGCCAGGAATCTAGGCACAGACCTGCATGCTCCACTGCCCACACACCAGCTGCACATCCTAGGAGTGCAAATCCTCCTGTTTCAATAGTCTGGAGCACACATGGCAATGTGGGTGCAATCAATGATACCCTGGACCTGTGGGAAGTCTGCAATTCTGACGAAATCCAGAGATCTTTCCTCCTGTCTATCTGCACCCACCGGAAAGGTGATAAACCAATTACACTTTTCGAAGAGGACATCGGTGCAGCAGGGCACAGCAAATTGACTGATTTTGTTTGTTACCTGTTGCACCCTGGAATGTGCCAGAGGCTTAGAAATTGTGGGCCACGGTGACCTTTGCAGCCAGAGGCAGGTATGTACATGACCTGGTGCTGGGCTGCAGTTGGTGATAGCTCAGTGTCTCAGTGGTGAAGGGGTGATCGGCGTGGTGTAAAGTTCTTGTGCTTCCTCTCCTTTGCCTTCTCCTGCCAACAGCTGCAGGGCTCTCCTCCCCTCCTTGCTGGTGTTCCTCCTCCATCCCCAGGGGCAGCCCGAGCAACGTCCCAACATAGGTTGATTCCGGAGATGGGGAGGTTGACTGATGAAGTTGGTTGAGTAGGTTGGGCCTGTACTCATTGGAGTTCAGAAGAATGAGAGGTGATCTTATCGAAACACGTAAGATATCGAGGGGGCTCGACAAGGTGAATGCAGAGAGGATGTTACCACTCATTGGGGAAACTAAAACTAGGGGGCATAGTCTCAGAATAAGGGGCCGCCCATTTAAAACTGAGATGTGGAATAATTTCTTCTCTCAGAGGGTTGTAAATCTATGGAATTCTCTGCCTCAGAGAACTGTGGAGGCTGGATCATTGAATATATTTAAGGCAGAGATAGACAGATTTTTGAGCGATAAGGGAGCGGGCAGGGAAGTGGAGCTGAGTCCATGATCAGATCAGCTATGCTCTTATTAAATGGCGGAGCAGGTCCCAGGGGCCAAATGGCCTATTCCTGCTCCTATTTCTTATGTTCTTATTATGTTCGTATTTCATCAAGAATGAGCTGAAGCCCCTGCGCAGAAATAGTGCTGAAGTTCCGAAAAGTCATTTGTCCTTGAGTTCGATTTCAAAAAGCTGGAGCAGTCACAGTATCCAAGACAAGGCCTTATTGAATGGTGGTGCAGGCTCGAAGGGCCGAGTGGCCTACTCCTGCGCCTATTTTCTATGTTTCTATCTCTAATCTTTTCCAGTTCTGACGAAGGGTCAACGACCTGAAACGTTAACTCTGCTTCTCTCTCCACAGATGCTGCCTGACCTGCTGAGAATTTCCAGCAGTTTTATTTTTAAATTGTTTTTAACTTGGCTCAAAATTTTCCTTGAGCAGGATGGGTCCGGGGGTTAGAAACTGACCGGGGAAACCGAGGCGAGTTTGAGCAACACTTCAGGTGGGTATTTAAACTCGTCGTTGTCCCATCTGAATAACAGCTCACTTATTGCAGTTGCTGTCTCAGTTCCCTCTGGCAACTGTTTGGCAGAGAGTGCTGTGCGGATATAGCTTTGTTCAAACTTGGAGGATTTCATATTGGCAAGATCAGGATGGGAGGCGCCTTGGGCGTGTTTGACAGCATGTCAGAGGAGGAGGTCCATCACCAACCATGGAAGTAACAATGTTCTGTGGTGGGATCAGAACATGCGCAGGGGGAAGGGAGGAGGGGCACAGGGGGAGCGGCATGGGGGAGGAGCATGGGGGAGGGACAGAGGGGGGAGGGGCACAGGAGAGAGGTTTACAGGTAGAGGAGAACAAAGGGGCTCATCACTCATCCTTGGATGAGGGAAACAGAGGAGGAGGAGGAGTAGGAGGATAAAGATGGGGCACCCATCGCCAGAGCAGTGCTTACATTGCTGGGGATGCCCTAATATCGCCACGGTTCATCTAGTGTGAAACATAAGTTAAACCCTGCGGTCTGCACCCACCACCAGCACCAGCCCTGCCAACGCCCCTCCCTGCCCTTTAACCTCACATCCACCCACTGCACATCCACTCAATGTGTCCCGGCATGTGGTGACATTCATCACGAAACAAGTGAAAGGGCAAGTTGGCTCTCAGGATGCAATAATGGGCAAGATGTGGAAGTGGTGCAAATCATTAAATTTTACGTGGCATTATTAAAAAAAGGAAACTTAATAACATAACACTTTGTCAAACACCCATGTGCATACCCCTTGGCAAATTACAATTTCTTCAATTTGCGCTTCCTACTGTTTCGATATGGTGCATTCCATGTGGCTTCAGTGGAGACGGAGGCAGGCTGCTTAGACCCCTGCCCTGACTGTTTTTGGCCTATGACCTCTGCGTTTTGGAGCCCCTTAGGACCCCACCAAAGACTGCTCCACCTGCACCTGCGCAGGGGCATACTCGGCCATCGGGAGACGAGGCAACATGTCGGCTGCTGGCTGGGGGAGGCGGTGCAGGGGCAATGGGTGCGAAGTGGGAGCACTTTGAGTGGAGTTCCTACTTCCATGTTGCTTTTTGCCATCATCCCTATCCTGTGCGAATGTCACATCGCTCCTACCACTCTGCTGCACAGCAGATTGGTAAAGATCAGTGACGTGGTGTAATGCCACAGAAAAGGTATCTGTCATCTTGTTTAAGACGGCAGACAAGTTGTCATCCAAATTCTTCATGGCCATGGTCATGGCCTGCATTTGAGAGCCTTCCTTGAAGCTCCATGGAGGCGGACTCTCCCCATGGCGGACATTCTCAGAATTTCCTGTGCCTCCAATCCACTAGCGGTTGAGTTTGACTCCTCCATCCTTCCCACTATTGTGGAGAGTGTGCACGGCATGTCTGTCAGTACCTGGCTAAGTTGCTGATGCACCTCTAGCATTCTCCTTCTCACTGATAGCCCCCGGGATTCAGCATCTGTGTTCAGCTGAGCAGAGCTTGCAGAGGATTGTGTCCCCGACACAGGCTATCCACAGCTGTCCCTGCCACCATTGGCTGCTCGTGCTCACTGATGAGGTGTGAATCACCAGGTGAAAACCTAACTATTTCTCTAAGTTGACCCTGCGAAGTGCGAGTATCTGTGCTGGTGCATGGCTGTGTGTCCTGTGACAGTGCACCCTCAGAAAGAACGAGGTCCTCTGAGGAATTGGCCTCATCGATGCCCTGTGACACTTGCTGTATGCGTGAAGGCTCTGGAAGACAAAAGAAAAGGATATTATTTAGACGTGGCAAAGTTACATTCTTGACAATCACTATACTCAGTCGCCTCATAGTTCAGTCATTGACGAAATTAAGTCAGCATTTGTGTGTCAGAGATATTTGTAATTCTGTCACCAGCTTCCTGTCTCTCCATCTCCAACTGAGAGGGACGCAGATCTGCCACTTATCTCCAGGGCCTCCTCCTCTGCATCTGTGATCTGGACTATTTGTGGTGACCCATCTCCATTCCTGTCCCTCCCCCTTGCATTTTGTGCTCTCTGACCCTACAAGGAGTGAATGAACAGACCTGTGAGTGAGTGTAGGTCAGATAGTCACCCGATGGATACAGTGTATTCGGTGAGCATGACTGTAAGACACATGCATCACATTGTGTAAGGATCGGGGTGTGTGTCAACAGTGGATGGGTGAATGGGGAGGTGATGAAGTGCATAGAAAGTGATGGCTGGTGGTGCTGAATGTTGAGTGGGTGCGAGGGCTGATGTGATGGAGAACACTTAGCAAGATTGAGTGAAAGGGGGCGCTGAGCAGTTCTGAGGGTAAGATTACAGCATTGGCTTTCTTAAACAAATCAATTTTAAAATATTTTAAATGCTCAGAGCATAATGTGTCGCTACTTATCTGTAGAATAACTCCACGAGGCCTAGTGCTGTGCTTGAACTGCTGTGACCTTAGTCCCTTTATTCAAACTGCAGAGTGAGCAGCAATGTGGTGACCAGCCTTTTATACAGTTGCTGCCTGGGGCTTCCCACAGTTGTACCCTCTAGTGGTACCAGCATAGTATGTACAGAGTATACATATATGACAGAGCAGATTCAGGGCTGTTTCAATTTGACCTAAACAGAGCTGTGGTAAACCTGGAATTGTTGAAAATGTGGTGGTTACCACTGCCCACCTTGATTTGCATAAAAAGCCCACAGGATCATTGCGCGTTGTGGGTGTCAAGTCAGAACTAGCATGCCACAGGGATGGTGAGTGCCTGACAGACATGAAGATGGACCTATAACCTTGGTTTTACTCCAGTGTTCTCCCCTTCTATCCAGAAGGAATGGTCTCCCTTTAAGAACTGATAGGCAGGCCGCATTTGACTTGGTAAAGCTAATTGCACCCAGTTCTTGCCGAATTTTGGAGGAGGGTAGTGAAACAGATTAACACGTGCAAGGAGCCTAGCACCGGTTCCAAGCGGGTGCTCTGGACACACCGAAGTTGGCGGTTTCTAGTTTGGCATTCGCCGCATGTCCGGGGTGGATCTGGTGCGGGATATCGCCGCCCAAAACTCATCCTTTAACGCTGTTCTTACACCTGGAAATTGGGGGCGATGCATGTTGTTTCTCCATTTCTCCCACTATCATTTGGCCATTTATCTCATTGCTATTGTGGGACCTTGCTGTGTGCAGATTGGCTGCCACATTTGCCTACATTACAACAGCGAACTTCAAATACTTCATTATCTGTAAAGCGCTTTGGAATATCTTGAGGACATGTGAGGTGTTACATAAAGGCAAGTTCTTTGTTTTGCTACTGGCACTGATACTGGCAGTGTTTGGTTACTAGCAAAAGTGCATTGTAAAGGTTATGGGTGGAGGAATTAATAACCTGTCTCCTGATGCATCAGATTTTGAACATTAGAGGAAATAAAGCCAACTATTTATTTTTCAGATGAATATTGTGGTCATCAATGTTGAACGATGTCAGAACTGGGAAGTGAAACCCTTTTTTCCAAAATTGACCACATCAAACACTCAGTTCAGATACAGTAGACTAAGCTCATTATGGCAATGTGCCGAGACCAACCTCAAAGGACCACCCCCTACTGCGTCAGTATGAATTGTTCTGCTTCTTACACCAACCAACTTGTGCTTCTCTACGTGAGACTGCCCATCAGGGGCAGCTTGTGCCTGAGGAACTGGACTGAGATTGCACAACCACATTTCACATCAAATCCTTGCAGCCAATAGTCAGAGGAGACCATTGTTTGGATTGGATTCACAACCAGGGCTCATAAATAAAAGGGACAACGTGCAAACTTATTTGTTTGTATTTGATTAAAAAATAACTCTGTACTTGAATAGAGCTTGCGTCCTAACTCCAGCAGTGTAGCATTGTAGCTATCTAATAGCAAAAGAATTTTCCAATTGCAGTATAGCCACAGCTCACCACCCATTTGCTCCTTACGGTTAATGTCAGCCAGAAAGAATCGTCCACTTCACTGCCAGCAATCTGTGTGATATTTTCAGTTATCACTAGTAATGCAAAACACCAATCTGCAAGTGGGGGAAACCAGATCTGGTAGCAACTCATTCCCTCTCCTGAGGGGAATATTCTGGCTGTGAATATTACAATTTACATTATTTCCAAAAGTTCTTTTAGACAACATATGCTGCACCCTCCCACACTTGTGTATGAGGGACAGATTCCTCCTCTCTTTACAATTTAACAATTTCTTCAGAAAAATTGAAGTAAGCAGCGGATATAAAGTGGCTTACACATCACATGAGAAATTGAAAGAGGGATAATTGGCTCAGTAGGTTTGTTACTGAACGAGATTGGTGACATTGGCCCTGAATTTGCGGAGGCTTCCCGCAGACGGAAGCAAAAAATCTACGAACTTACCTGATGGTCCCCAAGGTTCGGTCACCTGTGCTCCTGGGCCTCTATGCGTAGGCCAGCGTAGAGGCCCATGTATCCCAGGGATGCATGCCATTCGTAAGTGCCCCTGGGATCACGTATGTACGGAATCCTCATAAGTATGATAGGATTTACCCCCCAAAATGCACGTACACATCAAATAAATTTTTTAAAAAAGCACATATTTAAAATTAACCAAAATGGCATTTAATTAAATATTTAAAACAACAATTTTATTTTTTGAAAAATAAACATACATATTTTAAAGGGGCTAACAATAAACTTACCTTATTTCACAGATTTTTAAATTATTGAAAAAAAATATTTTTCTGTTCTTTAAACCAGGCGTAAGAATTTCACGGCATTCGCTGGGCAGAAGTTGGGCAAATAGCCCAACTCTCCGCCTGCGGAGGCTCTTTTCCCGGGGATTCAAGCAATCTGTCCAGAAGATTCTTGACAGATCGCAAGTTCCAGGTTTTAGTGCATGTGCTTCACATGTCTAAATCTGAAACTTGTAGGGGGCCGCAAATTATGGCCCGTTGTTTTAAACAAAACACTTATTTGTATTGTAGATTGACTATGGAATGGAAGTCCATGCATGTTTTTTTTTGTTTCCAATTGTTAATCTGATCCTAACTTAAAGAAATAAAAATATGGCCTGGCAATGTGCTACCTGTTATATCCTCTATTAATTTGGACAAGTAAATGAACCACTGCATCATGGTTATTCTTCAGAAGAGAACACTTTTATTGTAGGATAACATAAGCACTTGGATGTGTCTGAGAATTAAGCCAAGGACAGCTGGATAACAGTACAAAGCCACAGTTTTTGGATTGAATTGCTAGTGGGTTTAATGAGTCAACCCTTGGACGGGGATGTACTCAAACAGCTCGCTCTGCAGTTGTTGGAAACAGGTGAATGCAACTCCAAGCAGCAAATCTCCAGATCAGTGGAAACCAGTTGAGCTGGTATTAATGTGACTATTATTTGCTCAAGGACATCTACTACAACAGTAATAACTATGGGGAAAGATTTATTTTATGCCACATGTAACAAAATCATACTCATTTTTATAAAGGTTTAGAATGTCATTACACACAATGCAGAGAGAAAATCTTCCCAACCATAGAAAAACACCTTCATCTGTCGGGTTCAAGCAGACTGGTAAACTAAATGCAATTGTCAAAATAAGTGCATTTCAACATCAGATCGGTAACAGGAAAGGTTAACCTCTTTTATTAAATGTGTTCTTTGGATGAGGACTTCCCTCCTGCAGAAATATGAGAACATGCATTTATATATCCAGACCTCTGTGCCGACCATGATTGGGCTGCAGAGAGGCAAGCAGTTACTGTTGGAGCTCCACACCATCAGTTAGTGAAACCATCACTAACTGTGAAATGCCTTGGGACATTTTGCACTGTGAGCGACATGTTGCAGTTGTTGTTGTCAGCCAACAACTAATTAATGATTAAGCCGCTTGTGAAGGTGGGAAGGAGAAATCCACACAGGCTGGGAGGGGAGAAAACACAGAAAAAAATTGCAAAAAACAAAAAATCAAAACTCACAAAATATTTACAAGATCCTTAATTAAGTAATCGATGCAAAAGAATTAAAAAATAAAAACTTTAGCTTACCTTTTTTGCAAGTCTTCATACTTACCGACTTTTCTGAGGCTGCAGCACCTGCTTTGCTGGTGCTCTTTCCCGAGTATGGATTTGTCGAACGGCCAAATTTAGGCGGTGCGATATTTTTTGTGTTGCGCCTTGGCAATCCGCTTTTCGGCGATATTTTGAAAACGCCATTCTTAAACTTTGGGGAATTTTGTGCACTTAATTTTAAGAACAAAAAAGCAGTTTTAAACGTGAAAAAATTGGCTGGCTAAGTTCTAGCCCAGGGTGTTTTTGGATTGAGATGAGAAATGATACTCCTGGCAATGAAAGTTTGAAGCCATGTCGATCCTTTGTGGCAGATGTGGTAATCTGATACCTGAAACAGGCAGCTCTCCAGGCGCAAAAATGGAATCCTAGAAGAGTAGACCAATAAGGAAGGTTGCGATTCTTCTCACTTAGCTTCAGATAAGTCTGAAAGCAAATACTCTAATAAGTCAGGTGGCTCTGGTTGGACAACAGTGAGAACCTTACCCTTGCTCTGTGTCAGTAAGCTGCAAGGTTATTGTTGTGTCCTTAGATGCTCTGATAATGACTCCACGAGGCAATGTGGTATACATGAACTGTAGTGACCTTAGTCCTTTATTTGCTAACTCCAGAGTGAGGATCACACCTGGTGGCCTCCTTTTATACTAGGCCAGGCACACCTGTACAGGTAACCTACAAGTCTCCCACTGCTGTGATAGTACCAACAGTAGCCATGTAGGATACATACATCACTCTCCCCTAAGCCTTTAGTGTAAATCGCCTCTGCATTAACTGTGCTCTGGGCTTAGCTCTTTCTGGGCTCTATCGGAATGATCCTTGGCAGGTCGTTTCAATCTTGGGTGAGTGGTTGGTGCAGTAGAGTGCTGGTGGTTGCTGTTTGTGTGCGTCGTTGACCACTCCATTCTCCCCCCCCCCACTCCCCACATATAGATTATGCCGGAGGCTCATCGCATTCATGTACATTCCACCAGTTCAGAAAAACAAGGTTGCATTATATTTGTGGTTCTGTTGTGAGATAAGTACGTTAGACTGGTGAAATACATTATCAATGCGGTGACCGGTGCGTAAGGACAAACTCGTTCCAGAACTGCTGGATGGTGTCCCTGCAGCCTGGTGGCAGCGCGGTGCCCAGTGCTGGCAGTGGGAACCCGGTTGGCTCAAATTGCCTGCTCTTGGGGCTGTTGCCGTGGTTCCTAGCTTCGGGCAGATTCACAGATGCCTGTGACCTCCCTGTCCTTTCTTTGCGCCCTGGGTCACTGCTGTTCCCTGAGGAGCTGTCGTCTAGCAGTGCACAGGGAACTGCTGACTCGCTGGCCTGGGCGTTGTTTGGTTTGGGATCCTGGCTGGTCCCGGTCCCCTTTGGGGGGACTGTAGTGGGTGACCCTTCATTTACAGTTCTGGTCTTGGTGATGATGGGGTCTGGGACTGCGCCTTAGCACAATCTGCTCTTTCAGGCTCGTGGTGGTTGGTGCCATCGGGTGCCTGAGAGGTGGAGCCGATGCTTGGCTGTTTGTGGCCACACTCCATAGTGCATAACTCTGGTCCCCGGGATGCAGGCTACAGCATTAGGTAGCTCGCTGGACCTGTGTGCTCCCGATGGGTGTCTGCCCGCTGCATTGGCTGCGTGCAGTTGAAATCCTACATCGCACAACTTTTCATTACTTATTATGGATACTCTGTAGTTCCGATCGTGATCGCGGGACTTTTCCTCGCTGGTTGCATGAACACAATTCAGATCATCAATTACACATCTTACATGATCGCGCGACTTTTCCTTGCTTATTTCATGTACACATCTCTGTTCGTCAGTTACACATTTTGTCTCTAACTTACAGTTGCTAGTGCATTGCTTGAGTGTGTGGAACTGTCCCTTTAATTGTAGTAGGTTGCAGGCCACCTTTAAGAGAGCCTTGCTTGTTTTACCCCAATCCTCTTTTCCGTTTGGTGCCACCTCATGGTCTGGCCACGGCCATCTTTTTCTTCAGCGCCTCACCACGTGGTTTGGGAGCCATCTTTCCTCCATCCACGATGTTGACTGCAGTGATCCTGTTCTCCTTGGGTTCTGCCACCGAAGCTGGGAAGTCGCCTCTGGATCTGATTTTCTTCCTCTGGAGTCCTGCCACTGGAGCCTGGAAGGTGCGCTCGGGTCGTCTCAGCTGGATCATCTCCACGCAGTCGTGCTGAGCGATCTGTGCCTCGGGTGCTGTGCTGTGCTGGTCTGCTCTCTGGTGCCGGGTCCACCTTCAAGTGGGGGCTTGCTGTGCCTCTGAACGCGGAGGACTTCGATCACTGGAGGGTTGAAGTCTTCCCACTTCCAATGGATTTTCTTATTTCACCTTCTGCCGAGCAGCGTTGGTCCATCATCTGCAACAATTCACAGAGATAACTTGTGCACCGCACCATCATGGAGTACCTTTACATTCGTACTACCAACGACTGGGATAAGTTCATTGGTATAGGTACACAGCTTTGCCTGAACCGGGACCAACTTGGATCGTTCAGTTTGATTGTCCCATAGCCTCTCAAAGGCTTCTTGATTCATTACTGACTGGCTCGCCCCCGTGTCCACTTCCATGAAGACTGGGATGCCATCTATCTCGACTTCCATCTTCAGTGGGGAACACTTGGTGGTGCAGGTAAACATGCTATATACCTAATCGTGGGGCTGAGCTGCCTCTCTGCCTATCGTTTCATAATCCACGCTGGATTCATGGCCATCTGCAGACTCTTCATTGACACACTGAGTCATACTTCTCTTACACATTCGCCGGAGGTGGCCCTTTGTGCTGCAGCCTTTGCATACATAGTCTTTAAAGCGGCACTGGTGAGCCCTGTGATTCCCTCCACCACGCTAGCATGGAGCTACTCGATTAGCCCCCCCTTGGCGGACTCTGAGTTAAGGGACTCGGGGCCTGTTCTTTCTTCCCTGAGAGGGTTCGTGCTCTACAGTCCAGCCTCTAAACGGCACCGCTCTGTGCACAGTACCTGCCAGGTTTGAGTCCTGAGGGGAAGACATCTGCCTAGAGCCACAGGTCGAAGTCATGAATGACTGGCTCACAGAGATGGCCTTCTGCCGTGTGACTGTGGTATCCGCAGACAGTAGCTTATGAAGAAGGCCCTCATGGCCAATTCCAATGACAAAAATGTCCCGCAGCGCTTCGGTGAAGTGGTTGCCGAACTCGCATGGTGCCGCCAGCCTCCTGAGGTCTGCAGCGTATTTCGCGATTTCCTGGCCTTCGGGCTGTCGGTGGGTGTAGAACCGGTGTCTGGCTGTGAGCATGCTCTCCTTGGGCTTGAGTTGCTCATGGATCAGGGTTACGAGCTCCTTGTATGTCTTGGTCGTTGTTTTCGCTGGTACCAGCAAGTCCCTGACGAGGCCATAGACGGTGGGCCCACAACAGGTTAGCAGGATAGCTCTGCGTTTATCAGGCAATGTGGCCGGGTCATCTCCTGCCAGGTCGTATGATGTGAAGAAATGGTCGAGCTCTCCACAAAGGCATCCCAATCATCGGCGAACTGCTGCAATGTACCAAGGGTAGCCATTTTCACGTGAAAGTTCATAATCTCGTCGCCAATTGTTGTGTCCTTAGATGCTCTAATAATGACTCCACGAGGCAATGTGTTGTCCTTGAACTATAGTGACCGTAGTCCTTTATTTGCTAACTTCAGAGTGAGGATCACACCTGGTGGCCTGCCTTTTATACTAGGCCAGGCACACCTGTACAGGTACAAGTCTCCCACTGCTGTGCCCTCTGGTGGCACACCTTGTAATAGTACCAACAGTAGCCATGTAGGATACATGACAGTTATTATCTGGTTAAACTCCAGCAGCATGGGGGGAGGTGGGTTGGGGGGTAGCGGGGGGAGGTAGGGGACCTTAAGCCTTAGCTCTGCCAACCTGTGCGTAAGTCCCGAGACTTAAGTGATTTGTGTGTCGGTATGGCTAGGGGATAGAGTGTGTGCAGTCCAGTCACATAGATTGCTCAGTATCTTGGTTCGAAGGCTTGATGGGATTCAGTGCACTTGGGTAACCCCCCAAAAAATTAAATCATTAAAATGCGAATTATGGTAGAGCAAGCCACCAGAGTTAAAAAAAAAAACTATTTCCTTTGCCAGAGATTTGCGCCATCCAGTGCCCATCATTCTCAGTATGAGCATACTCTTCCTGGTGATTTCTGACAGCTGATGGACTGAAACCACTTCTTGGCCTTAACAGACTCCAAGCAGCCACACCAGCAGTATTGGGACTGTGAACCTAGGATTAAAGCATGGATCCCAGACGACCTGTCGGACATAGGTGAAGCTTGCTGTTTTTAACCTGGTTGATTTTGGCACCAAGATATGTGGCTGAGCAGTAACTAATAATCATAAAAAACATTAGATACATAAGAAATAGGAGCAGGAGTAGGCCACCTGGCCCCTCGAGCCTGCTCCGCCATTTAATAAGATCATGGCTGATCTGATCATGGACTCAGCTCCACTTCTCCGCCCGTTCCCCATAACTCTTTATTCCCTTAAAGCTCAAAAATCAGCATTGAGGAGCATGCAGCTGAGCTGGTTGGCCATGAAAGCCATTCGGCCACCACCCGTGGTCTGGCTGAACCCAGCCATGCGTCTCGTGAGTAATTTGTAATTTGTCGCACTACATTAAAAACAGTATTAAAAACTTAAGTATGTAACTGATCTAATGTCGTGTAATTTTATGATGTACTAATGATGTCATGTCAGTTCATGCATGCATAAGAAGCAGGGCATATGAAGCAGGGATTGCAGCAGTTACAGCTTTCTGGGGTAGTGAAAAGTATTGATATGTAACGTCTCTTGGTAATGTTCATCGTTATGTTCTAATGAGCTATGTAAAAATGTCATCATGTGTGTTTTTAAGGGAAACCTGATACACTGGTAGAGCTGCACCGTCACCAGCACCGTCACCATCCGCATCGGTGGAGCAGGAGGAACCTGATGACGAGATGGAGGGAGATATATTTCCTCAAATGGAGTATGAGGAGCAAGAGCTGATGGATGAGGAGGAGTTGGAGCTCCCGCACGAGGAGGCTTCTGATGTGGGGGGGGGGAGGATGAACCTGCGGTCATCTCTATTGAGAACGATGAGGCACATTACAAGACAATAGACCAAGCGGTGTGTAGCTGGTGACGCCAAGGCGCAACATTTTGCACACGCCGACCCCACGGAGGTCGGGTCAGCGAGGTGAGCAATCGCCTATCTCGGACAGGCAGACGGAGTGCTTGATCTCCCTGTGCAGGGAGACGGTCGCGATAGGTCGCGAGCTTATCCAGGGGTTCAATGGGTTCGCCACGAACTGGAGCCAGTTCAATACGAACTTCTCCAACTGGTCTTCCGTGCAAACTGAGTTAGCACGACAGACCTCGGAGGTGATTCGGGAGCAGACTGCCGCAACCAATGCCCTTCGGCAGGTGTTGCTGGCTGGACACGGCGCTGCACCCCAAGGTGTCGTGTCGGCTCAGAGTGCGACCCCTAGCACTCAAGCGAGTACGGAGGACACAGTTCCTCCTGACTCGGAAGAGGAGCCTCAGGCTTCGGTTTCCACTCCATCACCTTCACCATGGCAGGAAGCCTTGCCGTCGCACACTGTACACCAGCTTTGTCTCGGTCTGTGGAGACCAAAACGGGCAGGTGGTGTTAAAACACGGAGTGGGAAAGGAGCTGGAGGGAAATGTGGCCGCAGGTAGGGAGGGTTTTTTCCCCTCAAATTATTTGTTAATGTTTTTACAAGTTTGTTCATTTGTTCATTGTTGTTTGGGGTGTGGGGGGGGAGGGGTGGGTTGGGGGAAGGAGGGGGGAAGGGTGCTGTTAAAAAAAATTATCCAATTCGTTGTGTTAAGTAAATGTTTTTATTGAGTTTAACAAGTGTTGTGCCTTCCCTCCTTTTACAGTTAAGCATAACATTTTAACAATTATTCTGCATTAGTTGAGCGTTGTATTATTGTTACAAAAGTTTACTTTAGTTAAGCATTAATGTACATGCCAGGCCACTGCAGGCAAGGCAGAAATGTAACTCTATGCAATTGCAACTTTTGCTTAACTGCAAATGTAAATGTGACTACCACAATATAAATTCATGAAAAGTGTTCAAAATTAGCTGCCGAGTAACTGCCACTGGGTACTGATCTTCGGGGTGGGGGCGGGGGCGGGGGGGGGTGGGGGGGGTTGTACTGGGGCTAGATCGCAAGGCTGATTGGCCTCCCCTAGGTCCTCACCAGCGTCTTCCTCCTCTTGCTCCTCACCGGCTGGCTCTTCCATCTCCCCTCCTTCTCTTCTTCTGGAGGTGGACCTGCAGCCCGATCTGGCATTGCTAGTCCTCTCTGTATAGCTAGGTTATGCAGCATGCAACACACCACAATAAACTCAGCGACTTGGTCAGGGTGGTACTGTAGGCTGCCACCAGAATGATCCAGGCATCTGAAGCGCTGCTTTAGGACTCCAATTGTCTTTTCGACGATGTTTCATGTCGATATGTGGCTTTCATTGTAACGTTTCTCTGTTTCAGTGACAGGATTACGCAGAGGGGTCTTCAGCCAACTGGAAAGGCCATATCCCTTATCCCCCAGCATCCACCCGTGACCTCCTGACTGATTGACAAACAGGTCAGGGATAGCACACTCATGTAGGATGTGCGCATCATGGATGCATCCAGGAAATGTAGCATTTACTGTCAAGATTATTTGCTTGTGGTCGACAACAAGCTGCACATTTAGTGAGTGGAACTACTTTCTATTCCGAAACACCTCCGCGTTCTTTAAGGGGGCTTTCAAGGCAACATGCATGCAGTCTATTGCTCCCTGCACCTTGGTGAAGTCTGCTATTCTGTAGAAACCCAAAGCTCTCCCGGTCTGTGCCTCCCTGGTCATAGGGAAGCTTATAAAGTCCATCCTGCGAGTGTAAAGGGCTTCAGTCAAATGCCGAATGCAGCAGTGTGTGGCGTGCTGAGAGATATGACAGATGTCGCCAGCTGAAGCCTGAAAAGATCCTGAAGCGTAGAAGGCTAGGGCAGAAGTAACCTTAACCTCAACGGACAGTGCGGTTCTGATGGTGCTGGAAGGTTGAAGATCCTCCTTGATGAGCTGGCAGATCTCATCGATGACCTCCTTCCGGAAGCGTAGCCTCCTTAAACACGAATTTTCTGTCAAGTTGAGATAAGATTGCGTTTCTTTGTACCTTCGTTGGCTGTACGCTCGCCTCTTCTGTCTCCTCTGTCTCTGCCTCCGCATTTCTCTGCCACCTCTTTGATTGATCCTATCAGAAACCAGCTTGTGAGCAGTTACGAGTAATGGTGCAGAAAGCATAGGCCCCACTATCAATAATTATTTTCAATCTATAAACTAATCTATAATATATTCCATAAAAAATGCCTAATCCACTGAAATACTATTAAGAATATTTAAACATCTGAGCAGATCTATCTAAGCAGGACCCATAAATCACTCATAACCATCTAACGTATCTTTTTGGCTGTCTCCCCCCTTCCTCCGATCTTTAAAATGACGCCTGCTGTGCCCATTCCCTTCTGTAAGGCCCGGGAAAAGCAACTATTTCTTAGTGATGTTTTCGGCCTTACATCAGCCTGGCCTTGTGCCAGCGCTGTGCCGAAAGTTGGGATGAGCCATGAGTGGGCGATCAGCTTGGCGATCAGTTCGGCAAAGTGAGCCGAAACTTGGGGGCCAATTTTTCCGGTGATATTTCTGGCCTAGTTTCCACTTTTTCCTCAAAATGGGCGATAGAGGCCCGTTTTGGGCGATAGATTGGCCATATTTGGACGATGTAAAGTGGAATGTCTAGCCCTATGTTTTAATAAGATCACCTCTCATTCTTCTGAACTCCAATGCTGTATAGGCCCAACCTACTCAACCTATCTTCATATGTCAAGCTCCTCATCTCCGGTATCAACCTAGTGAATCTTCTCTGAATAGCCTCCAATTCAAGTATATCCTTCCTTAAATATGGAGACCAAAACTGCATGCAGTACTCTAGGTGTCTCCTCACCAATACCCTGTACTGTTGTAGCAGGACTTCTCTGCTTTTATACTCTATTTCCCCTTGCAATAAAGGCCAACATTCCATTTGCCTTCCTGATTACTTGCTGTACCTACATACTAACTTTTTCTGTTTCATGCACAAGGACCCCAGGTCCCTTTGTACTGCAGCATTTTGCAATTTTTCTCTATTTAAATTATAATTTGCTTTTCTATTTTTGCTGCCAGAGTGGATAACCTCACATTTTTCCAAATTATACTCCATCTGCCAAATTTTTGCCCACTCACTTAGCCTGTCCCTATCCCTTTGCAGATTTTCTAAGTCCTCCCCACAAGTTGCTTTCCCACCCATCTTTGTATCATCAACTTGGCTACATTACACTCGGTCCCATCATCCAAGTCATTAATATAGATTGTAGATAGTTGAGGACCCAACACCGATCCCTGCGGCACCCCACTAGTTACTGCTTGCCAACCGGAAAATGACCCATTTATCCCAACTCTCTGTTTTCTGTTAGTTAGCCAATCCTCTATCCATGCTAATACATAAAAACATATGAAATTGGAGCAGGATTAGGCCACTCGGCCTAAGATCATGGCTGATCTGATCATGGACTCAGTTCTGCTTCCCCGCCCACTCCCCATAACCCTTTACTCTCTCTTAGCGCTCAAAAATCTGTCTATCTCCGCCTTAAATATATTCAAAGACCCAGCCTCCACAGCTCTCTGGGGCAGAGAATTCCATAGATTTACAATGAGAGTAGGAATTACCCCCAACCCTGTGAACTTTTATTTTGTGCAGTAACCTTTTATGTGGCACCTTATCGAATGACTTCTGGGAATCCAAATACTGGGAATTTCCTCAGGGCTCACCTGATTGGATGCCGTAGCTTTGGCAGAAGGCTGGCAGAATTCCTGCTAAGACGTCTATCCAGAGTTGCTGGTGGCTGATCGGGAGGGTCCCAGCGGAAATTCCCAGCAGTGACATGTATCATGTTCTCAATGAAAACAGATCTGTGTTGATGATCAGCAAGCCTGACAGAAGATTAGATCTGTGCTTACTTTTAGGGATAAAATACCTTATTGGAAGTCACCTTTTTAAATGAAAATGCCATTGTCACTTCAAATTAGTGATGCATGGTGCAGCGATTCACAATAAATTTGTGGTCAGTGTCACTAAATTGAACATTCATTATGCCAGTGCTTTATTCAATTGCTTCTGTTAGATATTTTAACACATTCTCATTCAGCCGAAGCCACATTTTGACACTGCGCCGCCCTTGGACCATGCATCATTAGGATGTATTTAAATTACACTTCCAGATCATTTGCATTTGACACATTTGGATGATGTATGTATGCATTACCCCAGTTTGTGCCAATGGAGACAATAAAAATGTGTCACGTTGCTTATTCAGAACGTGTTGGTGCCTAAATCCAGATGGCGCCTCGTGTGCACAGAGATACAAAGTCGAGGAACAGAAGCTAGCCGATGTGCGGTTAATGCACAAATTGTCAGGGGAGTTCAATAACTGGATTATGGAGTGTTTCAAATTGACTGAGTCATAATTCATTCAGCGCAAAAAGGATTGCTGTAACCCTGACTAAGCATTTTCTCTGCTTATTTGAAAAGCTATTGAAAAAGTTTGGCACAAGCTTTTAAAGAAATGGAGCATTTTGGGAGTGAAATCAGTCTATGTCAATGGAAGCAAAAATAGGGCATGGTGTAAAAGGGGCTGCTGATTCATTAAGAGCTCGTTGCATACCACTGGCGAAGACCAATTTCACCCCATTTATCTTTAAAAGAACTCAAATACTTAGGGGCCAAAATTGCCCACCGCCCGAAACGAGGCGCACCTATTGCTTTTTGCTGTGTATAACCGCCGCAAAGAATGCGGCGGCCATTAGAAGGAAATTCAACCAATTCTGCTAAAAAAAGGAGCGGAGGGATATTGGTGGTGGGAATGGGCTGTTCGCAGCGGTGTGGGTGCGGAATGGCAAATTGGGCCGTGAAATTCCCATTTACTGCTAATGAGGCAGCTGCTCCCTGGCCTTCTTAAAAGGCAGGTTTTGCAGCTGGGCCCTGAGCATTGAGTTTGTCTCTGTTGCTTGCAAAGGAATGGCTAATGCAAGACGTCTAAGAAGGGCCAGCCGCTTCTCGGATGTTGAACTTTAGACCCTGGTCCAAGCTGTGGAGGGAAGGAGGCGCGTTCTGTATCCAGACACAGGCAGGCCGACTCACACCGTCTTGAGAGCTATGGAGCCTGAGCACGACCGAATCCCTTGAGGTGACTGCGAGCCAGAGTTAGGACAAGATCCTTGAGACAACTAGGAGCCAGAGTCAGGAGCACACCCTTGAGACAAGATTGAGGCTGGGTCAAGACGAGACCCTTGAGGCCATTGCAGATAATGCCGGCCTATTCGATGAGGGCGACAAAGAGGCAGACAGTGCTGGCAGCACCAGGTCACTGCTTCCTACACTCGAACATGCCAGCTCAGATACTGGGAGTACACAGTCGGGACAGTTAGAATTAGCAGAGGGGTCTGCACTGGGTGATGTACCAGGACCTAGCGGGCTGCAGCATGGTGATGGGCAAATGCAACCTTGGGTGCCATCTCTCCAGGAGCCGAGTTCACACACGAGTTCTGCTGCAGAGGATTCAGATGAGCCTATCGATGTTAGGGCTTATGAAAGAAGGGTGGAGGCCATGCATTCGTAGATGTTGGGGACAATGGCAAGGGTGCCCGAGAGCCTGTCGCAAGTGCTCAGGAGCGTGGAGGAGTCTGCCTCCCGCATTGTCGACAGCTCAGCACACACCATGGATGATGGTGGACTCCCAGTGTGACTGTGCGGTTCCAGCTGTGATGATGCGTGTGTAGTATATAGCTCCATCTAGTGGACTACTGTGGTAATGCAGCCATTGGTGTTTACAAGAATAAAAAGGAATGGAGCCATCTTGTAGTCTGAGTGTGTTTGTGATGTTGTGGAGAATATATCACATTTGGCACCGTGGGATGGGATTCCTGCATACCCTAGCTGAAGAGTCCAAATGGCAGCTTGGGTGCGTTTCAACATGACCGAGAGTCTTTCGGAGAGTATGTGGAGTGGCTAGAAATGTTTTTCACTGCAAATAGTATCATCGAGGTCCCCGATAATGAAAATCGTAACTGGATGGTTTTAGAAAGAAAACTGGCTATTTTCCTGACTGAAGCTGGCCCCGAGGTGTATGAAACCCTGAAATATTTGCTTGTTCCCATCAAGTATACATCACTTACGGAGATTCTAAGCAAGTTAGAATAGCACTATGGACCTGAGCCCCTGGAAATTGCTGAAAGTTATCATTTTGGAATACAACATCAATTACCTGATGAAAGTAACAGTGAGTACATTGTAGCACTAAAAGGCTATCCATTCACTGTCATTTCGGAAACTTTCAAGACTGAGCATTACATGACCACTTTATTTGTGGGATAAAAAATGAAGCAATCAGATGAAAGCTATTGACAACCCCTAACTTGACTTTTGATTTAGATTGTCAGACATCATCATGGACAATCCCTCGGAATCGAGGAAGATTTGCTTCCACTCGCAAAGTGAGTTCTTTGGTGGCTGAACAGTCCAATATGAGAACCACAGACACTGTTACAGGTGGGACAGACATTTGTCGGGGGAAGGAGTCGGTGGGGCTAGTTTGCCATGCGCTCCTTCCGCTGCCTGCGCCTGGCCTCTTCACGCTCTTTGCGTTGAGACTCGAAGAGCTCTACGCCCTCCTGGATGCACTTTCTCCACCTCAGGCGGTCTTCGGCCAGGGGCTCCCAGGTGTCAGTGGTGATGTCGCACTTTACCAGGGAGGCTTTTGAGGGTGTCCTTATAACGTTTCCGCTGTCCTCCTTTGGCTCGTTTACCATGAAGGAGCTCCGCATAAGGCATTTGCTTTGGGAGTCTCGTACCTGGCATGCGAACTATGTGGCCTGCCCAGCGAAGCTGATCGAGTGTGGTCAGTGCTTCAATACTGGGGATGTTAGCCTGGTCGAGGACACTGATGTTGGTGTGCCTGTCCTCCCAGGGGATTTGCAGGATCTTGCGGAGAAATCGTTGGTGATATATCTCCAGCGACTTGAGGTGCCTTCTATACATTGTCCATGCCTCAGATCCATACAGGAGGGCGGGTATTACTACAGCCCTGTAGACCATAAGCTCGATGGTAGATTTGAGGGCCTAGTCTTCAAACACTCTTTTCCTCAGACAGCTATGTCGATGGATATGGCCGACCAATACTCCTGAGAACTTCGAGTCATTTCCAGTCATCAGACAACTGAGGTGAATCACCTGCAGGTTAAAAGAAAAAGACAGTTGGGCCCCAAGGCCTCAACAACTGGCCAAGGTAACAATACATTGAAGTCATGCTATCAGTGACTGGGACAACACATAGCTCAAAATTGGCCATATGTGAAGGCAGAGTGTTTCTTCTGCAAGAAAACTGGGCATCTTGCAAACTGAAGAGTAAATCAACTTTGAATGCTTGAGATAGAAATCCCCAGAGACTACATAGCATGAAGAAAAGCAACAGGATGAGGAGATACACATCATCAGGAGCACAAGAGTATCTAAGGGCAATTCAAAAAATATCATCATCCAAGTTGATGTAGCAGGAACTAGGATACCCATGGAAATCGACAGTGGTGCATCCGTGAGCTTAGTATCGGAATCGCTATATCTCGACAAATTGCGTGATTTCCCATTGGAGAAATCCAAGGTAGAGCTGCAAGGCTACTCAGAAGAGCAAATTCCTGTGGTAGGTTGTATCACCGTACCGGTGAAATATAAGGATCAATTTCAGAGCTTGCCTCTCTTAGGCAGGGAACAAGCCTGCCTTACTAAGTAGAAATTGATTGGGATCATTGAAGCTGGATTGAAATGAGATTTTTCATGTTGAAATGAGATTTGCATCGAAGGATGATGTCATCAAGATATATCCAAAGGTGTTCTGTGAAATAGAAAGTCCGATCCAAGGCTTCAAGGCAAATGTCAGGGTACAGAAGAACACTAGTTTACTGCAAGCCACGTCCTGTACCATATGCACTCAAGAAGAAAGTTGAACAAAAGACTAGAGACTGAGAACATTATCTCTACGATAGATCTATGTAATTGGGCTATACCCATTGTTGTTGTACCTAAGTCAGATGGTAAGGTAATCTTGTGTGGTGATTATAAAGTAACCGTAAACCAAGTTTTAGAGGGTAATCCCCCCAATACATTGCCAAATGTAGAAGATTTGTTCACCATGCTGACAGGTGGTCAGATCTTCTCAAAGTTGGATCTTACAAATGCCTACTTACAACTTGAACTAGATGAGGAGTCCAAGTCATGGTTGACTATAAATATTCATCTAGACCTATATCAATTTAATCGGCTACTATTTGGAGTGTCTTCCGCCCCCGCCATATTTCAAGGGGTGATGAACCAGATTTTGTAAGGCATTGAAAGGGTAGTATGTTATTTAGATGACATACTAATTTCAGCAACAAACAAACATAAGAACATATTGAATGAAGTGCTCAAACGACTAGAGAAACACAGCGTACGAGTGACTGCTCATAAGTGTGAGTTATTTCAAAACTCAATGGAGTACTTAGGGCACAGAGTAGACAAAGATGGTTTGCATCCAACCAAGGGAAAGCTGGATGCAATTAGAAATGCACCCACTCCCAAGAGTGTCACTGAACTTCGATCATTTTGGGTCTTTTGAACTATTATGGGAATTTCCTACCAAATTTGGCTACAGTGTTACATCCACTGAATGAACTGTTGAAAAAACAGGTTCATTGAAAGTGGTCAGACGAATGCGATGCAGCATTCAAGAAGTGTAAAAGCCAAATGGTAGGGAGCACTATGTTAGTTCACTATGATGTAGCTATGGAGATCAAGCTCACATGTGACACCTCCCCATATAGAATTGGGGCAGTGATCTCTCATGTACTACATAGTGGGGAGGAGAGACCAATTGCTTTTCCAAATTGAAAGGAAAGCTTTGGCATTAATTTTTGGGGTCAAGAAGTTCCACAAATACTTGTATGGTCATAAGTTTACCATCGTTATGGACCACAAGTCCCTGACAGCAATCCTCCATCCAAAGTCCCCAGTTCCCAGGGTGCGACAAAGGTTACATATTGATCTTGCTGAGCTAGAAGGACAGCAATTTTTCATTGTGATTGATAGCCATTCGAATTGGGGAGAGGTGTTTCCGATGCGGAAAATAACAAGTAAAACACTAGACCATTTGCGAAGATTATTTTCTTCATATGGCCTCCCAGAAGAAATTGTGTCTGATAATGGGCCCGAGCTTTGATTTTGTCAGCATATACATATGACATTGAGTACAGATGATCAGCTGATCACAGTAATGCTGACGCTATGTCTAGGTTGCTATCCCCATCACAAGTTACATCCAATAGGGAAGAAGTGTTCGATTTTTCATACATTGATGAACTGCCAGTCACAGCTAAAGAGATTAGTAGAGCAATCAAACCTGACCCAGTTATGTCAAAGGTGTATGATTATATCACAAATGGCTGGCCAAACCAGGTATCAGAGAGATATTCATCCATTCTTCATTCGTAGGTATGAATTGTTCGTGAATAAAGATTGTATCATGTGAGATACAAAAGTGGTTATCCCAAATAAATTTAGGTCCAAATTATTAGGAGATCTTCATGATGAGCACCTGGGAATGTACTTGACCAAGAGTTTTGCATGCAATTATTTATGATGGCCAGGTCCAGATAAAGATGTAGAGTACACCATTAATCAGTGTACAACATGTTAAACGATAAGCAAGAAACCATCATCAGTACCATTACAGCCATGGAAATGGCCTCCCAGGATGTGGCAAAGGTTACATATTGATCTTGCTGAGCTAGAAGGACAGCAATTGTTCATTGTGATTGATAGCCATTTGAATTGGGTAGAGGTGTTTCCGATTCGGGAAATAACAAGTAAAACACTAGACCATTTGCGATGATTATTTTCTTCATATGGCCTCCCAGAAGAAATTGTGTCTGATATGAGCCACAATTTTTTCAGTAGTATTTGCACAGTTCACGAGCAAAAATAGTTTGAAACATACCAAGGTTCCACCGTACCATCCTGCTTCAAATGGCGCAGCAGAGCGCTCAGTACAAATTGCAAAACGTGCCCTCATCAAACAAATGTTGGATCCAAATCCAAAGAAACAACAGTTGCCATTGGACCACAAAATTGGCTAATTTTCTAATTACTTATCGTAATACACATCACACAACTATTGGTAGAACACCAGCAGAGTTGTTTCTCAAATAACAGCCATGAACCAGGTTCTCGTTGTTAAAGCCAAACTTGGCACAGACTGTAGACGAGAAACAATTAAGACAGAAAGAGAATCATGATAGAAGTAAAGTAAGAGAGAAAAGTGTAAAATTGTATCAGAAAGTGAGAGTGAAGTACCATCACCATAAATGGTTAAAGTGGTTACCAGGAAGAATAATGAAGATATGTGGTCCTCGCTCATATTTTGTCAAGATGTTTGAGCATGGACAGATTGGCCCAGAAATTCCGGCCTCCCCGGGTCCGTATAGAATGTGTACGGACCCGGGAAGGCATCGGAAAAGCTGGTTTTCAGTACACAATGCGCATGTGCTGAAAACCGTATTTTCCGATTTGTTAAGCTCCAGCTTGACAGATCATCCGCATCTCAGGAGCGAGAACAAGATTTCAAGGGCAAGATTTCAGTATTTGCCCATATCTTGCCCAGCAAATGCCCTCAAAACTCTTGCGCCTGATAAAAGCAGGCACATAGTCTACTTTTACAGGCATAAGAGTCTTAAAACACAATTAAAACATAAAAAATAAATTTAAAAATACACATTTTATTTTTAAAAACCCTGCTCTCTATGCTAATTTTATTTTAAACCATAATTAAGAAAACTTTTCAAAAACTCGGAAAATGTTTTTTTCTCTAAGATATTTATTAACTTTAATTTCAGTTAATTTGAATTATGTGAGGTGTGTTTTTTATTTTTTAATTCATAGCAATGAGAACTCGTAGATACGGAGTTCCCATTGCTATCAATTGAGAATACTGTACCTGATTGGTTGAGCAGTCACATGTAACTGCACCTTCTGCGTGGGAACCTGGAGGACAGGAGCGTGCTTCGCAGTGTGGGAAGAGAAGGCCTCCCCACCAGAATCCCACGCTCCTCCCGGACCACCAGGTACTTTCGGAAAAATTCTCCGATCGGAGGCAATTGCCCGCGGGAAGCCTCCGACCGGAATATCAGGGCCATTAGATTTGTTCACATTGATCATATTTTACCTGCAGATGTGGAAGGAGTTGAAAGTTAGAATGATTTGAGTATTTCTAACTCATCAGATACTCTTATTACAAGTACAGTACCAGTAGCATATCCTACATCAAATTTACGAGAACCAAGTCTAAGAGAAAGTCAGAATTTAAGTCTGAGTCCAAGTCAGGCAGACAAACAGTCTGAAGTTGTCGAGAGTTCAAATGTAAATCAAGGGCATCCCTTGGAGGAAAACTTTCCTCAGGATCAGCCTAGAATGAGTCTAAGTTCGACACCATGTTTGGAAAGTTCTGTTCGAGAGCGAAGGTATCCTCTTTGAAACAGAAAACCAGTGATTAAGTTTGATTTGTAAATATGGCAAAATATGTCCATATCTTTTATTATGTATAACCATGCAAATTATGTATGATGATTATTTTGTTATAATTACTTCTTCATTAAGGAGGGAGAAGTGTAATAGATAGTTCCATCTAGTGGACTACTGCTACACCTAGTGGACTACTGTGGTAATGCAGCCATTGCTGTTTATAAGAATAAAAATGAATGGAGTCATCTTGTAGTCTGAGTGTATTTGTGATGTGGTAGAGAATATACCACCACGTGTCATGGGTAATGTATCAGCTGCCATTACTACACAGGCACAAGGGAACGAATGTCTGAGTGCTGCTTTAGATAGAATGGCACAGCCCTGGAAGCTCAGAATGCTCTCATGCCCTCTCAGCAACAGGCCATGGAGCATCTTACTGCTGTCGTCTCTGGTGGTATCTAGACTGTGTCTGCTCTCATGCAGTTTCAGCTGGATGCCATGTGTGATCTGACTTCTGCCATTGTGGCTGGGTCCACTACGGTCCATGGGGGACCTTCCAGTGCCCCACCGACCTGTGCTCCAACAGATTGGTGAGGATGGTGAGGTGCTGCCTCGTTGGAGTGTCGCAGACTCCTTGGACCAGGATCCTGATGTGCTCTCTCAGGATCACAACAGTCCTGAGCAGAAACCTGCCACTCTGCCAAGCATGGATTGCCCCAGCCATTTCCGACTGAAGGCACCGAGGAGGATGTGGCCCAGTCTGCAGCCGGCCCTTCCAAGGCCAGAGCTGGTCAAGGGCATTCTAGTGGACATCTGTAGCTTCTAAACCTGAAACACAGCAGCCTTCCCAGTGTCATGATGCAGCGACAGGAGAGATACTGCAGGGCAGTTCCGGAATAGGTATGTATAAGAGGGTTGATAAGGAAATGCACAAGGGTCAGAATTGATAATGTGTATGTTTTGTGGATCCATTATTTCTGATGTAATAAATCTTTATTTTGTGTTTGAATATCTGTGCAGGTCTCTCATTTCATTGTGGGCAATGATGTGTGAAAGGGTTCATTGGTTTGCCCATGGAGCTGCACAGATGAAGGGTATAGTTTACATGAACTCAGCAGAAATGAGCAGCAATGAGACATAAGAACATAAGAAATAGGAGCAGGAGTATATGGCCCCTCAAGTCTGCTCCGCAATTTAATACGATCATGGCTGATCATATGATGGACTCAGGTCCACTTCCCTGCCTGCTCCCCATAATCCCTTAACCCCTTATTGGTTAAGAAGCTGTCTATCTCTATCTTAAAGTTATTCAATGTTCCGGCTTCCACAGCTCCTTGGGCGGCCCCTTATTCTAAGATCATGCCCTCTAGTTCTAGTCTCCCCCATCAGTGGAAACATCCTCTCTGCATCCACCTTGTTAAGCCCCCTCATAATCTTATACGTTTCGATAAGATCACCTCTCATTCTTCTGAATTCCAATGAGTAGAGGCCCAACCTACTCAACCTTTCCTCAGAGGTCAACCCCCTCATCTCCGGAATCAACCTAGTGAACCTTCTCCGAACTGCCGCCAAAGCAAGTATATTCTTTCGTAAATATGGAAACCAAAACTGCATGCGGTATTCCAGGTGTGGCCTCACCAATACCTTGTATAACTGTAGGAAGACTTCCCTGCTTTTATACTCCATCCCCTTTGCAATAAAGGCCAAGATTCCATTGGCCTTCTTGATCACTTGCTGTATCTGCATACTAACCTTTTGTGTTTCATGCACCAGGCTGTACTGCAGCATTTTGCAATTTTTCTCCATTTAAATAATAACTTGCTCTTTGATTTTTTTTCTGCCAAAGTGCATGACCTCACATTTTCCAACATTATACTCCATCTGCCAAATTTTTGCCCACACACTTAGCCTGTTTATATCCTTTTGCAGATATTTTGTGTTCTCCTCACACATTGCTTTTCCTCCCATCTTTGTATCGTCAGCAAACTTGGCTACGTTACACTCGGTCCTTTCTTCCAAGTCGTTAATATAGATTGTAAATAGTTGGGGTCCCAGCACTGATCCCTGTGGCACCCCACTAGTTACTGATTGCCAACCTGAGAATGAACCAATTATCCTGACTCTCTGCTTTCTGTTAGTTAGCCAATCCTTTATCCATGCTAATATATTACCCCCAACCCCGTGAACTTTTATATTGTGCAGTAACCTTGTCAAATGCCTTCTGGAAATTCAAATACAACACATCCACTGATTTCCCTTTATCCACCCTGTCCGTTACATCCTCAAAGAATTCCAGCAAATTTGTCAAACATGACTTCCCCTTCATAAATCCTTGCTGACTCTGCCTGATCGAATTTTGCTTTTCCAACTGTCCTGCTACTGCTTCTTTAATAATGGACTCCAACATTTTCCCAACCACGGATGTTAGGCTAACTGGTCTATAGTTTCTTGCTTTTTGTCTGCCTCCTTTTTTAAATAGGGGCATTAGATTTACAGATTTCCAATCTGCTGGGACCTCCCCAGAATCCAGGAAAGTTTGGTAAATTACAACCAATGCATCCACTATCCCTGCCACTACTTCTCTTAAGACCCTAGGATGCAAGCCATCAGTCCAGGGGATTTATCCGCCTTTAGTCCCATTTTCTAACTGAGTACCACCTCCTTAGTGATTGTGATTGTGTTAAGTTCCTTCCCCCCTATGCTCCTTGACTATCCACTGTTGGGATATTGTTAGTGTCCTCTACCGTAAAGACCGATACAAAATATTTGTTCAGAGATTCTGCCATCTCCCTGTTCCCCATTACTAATTCCTCAGTCTCGTCCTCTAAGGGACCAACCTTTACTTTAGCCACTCTTTTCCTTTTTATATACCTATAGAAACTCTTGCTATCTGTTTTTATATTTCGTGCTAATTTAGTTTCATAGTCTATCTTCCCTTTCTTAATCAGTTTTTTAGTCATTCTTTGCTGGTTTTTAAAAACTTCCCAATCTTCTGTCCTCCCACTAGTTTTGGCCACTTTGTATGCCCTTGTTTTTAATTGGATACCGTCCTTTATTTCTTTCGTTAGCCACAGATGGCTATATTTTCTTTTACACCCTTTTCTTCTCACTGGAATATATTTTTCTTGAGAGTTGTGAAATATCGCCTTAAATGTATTCCATTGTTCATCAATCGTCCTACACTTTAATCTATTTTCCCAGTCCACTTTAGCCTACTCTGCCCTCATACCTTCATAGTCTCCTTTATTTAAGCTTAGCACGCTGGTTTGAGATCCAACTTTCTCACCCTGCATCTGAATTTGAAATTCAACCATAGAAACATAGAAACATAGAAAATAGGTGCAGGAGTAGGCCATTCGGCCCTTCGAGCCTGCACCACCATTCAATAAAATCATGGCTGATCATTCACCTCAGTACCCTTTTCCTGCTTTCTCTCCATACCCCTTGATCCCTTTAGCCGTAAGGGCCATATCTAACTCCCTCTTGAATATATCCAATGAACTGGCATCAACAACTCTCTGTGGTAGGGAATTCCACAAGTTAACAACTCTCTGAGTGAAGAAGTTTCTCCTCATCTCAGTCCTAAATGGCTTACCCCTTATCCTTAGACTATGTCCCCTGGTTCTGGACTTCCCCAACATCGGGAACATTCTTCGTGCATCTAACCTGTCCAGTCCCGTCAGAATTTTATATGTTTCTATGAGATCTCCTCTCATCCTTCTAAATTCCAGTGAATACAGGCCCAGTCGATCCAGTCTCACCTCATATGTCAGTCCTGCCATCCCGGGAATCAGTCTGGTGAACCTTCGCTGCACTCCCTCAATAGCAAGAATGTCTTTCCTCAGATTAGGAGAACAAAACTGAACACAATATTCCAGGTGAGGCCTCACTAAGGCCCTGTACAACTGCAGTAAGATCTCCCTGCTCCTATACTCAAATCCCCTAGCTATGAAGGCCAACATACCATTTGACTTCTTCACCACCTGCTGAACCTCATAGAAACGTTTAAAATTCTGACCAGACAGGTTAGATGCAGGAAGAATATTCCCAATGTTGGGGAAGTCCAGAACCAGGGGTCACAATCTAAGGATAAGGGGTAAGCCATTTAGGACCGAGATGAGGAGAAACTTCTTCACCCAGAGAGTGGTGAACCTGTAGAATTCTCTACCACAGAAAGTTGTTGAGGCCAATTCACTAAATATATTCAAAAAGGAGTTAGATGTAGTCCTTACTACTAGGGAGATCAAGGGGTATGGCAATAAAGCAGGAATGGGGTACTGAAGTTGCATGTTCAGCCATGAACTCATTGAATGGCGGTGCAGGCTTGAAGGGCCGAATGGCCTACTCCTGCACCTATTTTCTATGTTTCTATGTCTATGTTTCTAACCTGCATGCCAACTTTCAATGACTAATGTACCATAACACCCAGGTCTCACTGCACCTCCCCTTTTCCTAATCTTCTGCCATTCAGATAATATTCTGCCTTCGTGTTTTTGCCACCAAAGTGGATAACCTCACATTTATCCACATTATATTGCATCTGCCATGCATTTGCCCACTCACCTAACCTGTCCAAGTCACCTTGCAGCCTTTTAGCGTCCTCCTCACAGCTCACACTGCCACCCAGCTTAGTGTCATCTGCAAACTTGGAGATATTACACTCAATTCCCTCATCCAAATCATTAATGTATATTGTAAATAGCTGGGGTCCCAGCACTGAACTCTGCGGTACCCCACTAGTCATTGCTTGCCATTCTGAAAAGGACCCATTTATCCCAACTCTCTGCTTCCTGTCTGCCAACCAGTTCTCTATCCACGTCAGTACATTACCCCCAAAACCATGTGTTTTGATTTTGCACATCAATCTCTTGTGTGGGACATTGTCAAAAGCCTTTTGAAAGCCCAAATACACCAATCCACTGGTTCTCCCTTGTCCACTCTATCAGATGCTATTTCATCTTTAATAATTGATTCCACCATTTTCCCCACTACTGATGTCAGGCTAGCCAGTCTATAATTACGCATTTTCTCTCTCCCTCCTTTTTTAAAAAGTGGTGTTACATTAGCTACCATCCAGTTCATAGGAACCGATCCAGAGTCGATAGACTGTTGGAAAATGATCACCAAAGCATCCACTATTTCTAGGGCTTCTTCCTTAAGTACTCTGGCCCCGGGGATTTAACGGCCTTCAATCCCATCCATTTCCCTAACACCATTTCCCGCCTAATAAGGATTTCCTTCAGTTCCTCCTTCTCACTAGACCCTCGGTTCCCTAGTATTTCCGGAAGGTTATTTGTGTCTTCCTTCGTGAAGATAGAACCAAAGTACTTGTTTAACTGGTCCACCATTTCTGTGTTCCCCATTATAAATTCACCTGAATCTGACTGCAAGGGACCTACGTTTGTTTTCACTAATCTTTTTCTCTTCACATATCTATAGAAGCTTTTGCAGTCAGTTTTTATGTTCCCAGCAAGCTTCCTCTCATACTCTATTTTCTCCCTCCTAATTAAACTCTTTGTCCTCCTCTGCTGTATTACAAAATTCTCCCAGTCCTCAGGTTTGCTGCTTTTTCTGGGCCAATTTATATGCCTCTTCCTTGGATTTAACACTATCCTTAATTTCCCTTGTTAGCCACGGTTGAGCCACCTTCCCCGTTTTATTTTTACTCCAGACAGGGATATACAATTGTTGAAATTCATCCATGTGATCTTTAAATGTTTGCCATTGCCTGTCCACCGTCAAACCTTTAAGTATCACTCGCCAGTCTATTCTAGCCAATTCACGTCTCATATCATCGAAGTTACCTTTCCTTAAGTTCAGGACCCTAGTCTCTGAATTAACTGTGTCACTCGCCATCTTAATAAAGAATTCTACAATATTATGGTCACTCGTCCCCAAGGGACCATGCACAACAAGATTGTTAATTCGTGCTATGATTATTCATTCCAAGGGGATCCTTTACTAGGAGATTGTTTATTAATCTTGTCTCATTACACAGGACCAGATCCAAGATAGCCTGCCCCCTGGTTGGTTCCATTCCATACTGCTCAAGGAACCCGTCCCTTATGCACTATATGAACTCTTTCTCAGGGCTTCCCTGACCAATTTGATTTGTTCAATCAATATGGAGGTTAAAATCACCCATGAATATTGCTGTTCCCTTTTTACAAGCCCCCACTATTTCCTGGTTTATACTCCGACCAACAGAGTTGCTACTGTTACGGGGCCTATAGACTTCACCCACCAGTGACTTTTTCTCTTTTTTTATTCCTTATCGCCACCCAAACTGTTTCAACATCCTGATCATTTGAGCCAATATCATTTCTCACTATTGCAGTGATTCCATCCTTTATCAATAGAGCTACCCCACCTTCTTTTCCTTTCTGTCTGTCCTTCCAATTGTCAAACACCCCTGAATATTTAATTCCCAGTCCTGGTCACCTTGCAACCACGTCTCTGTGAGGGCTATCAGATCATACCCATTTGTATCTATTTGTGCCATCAACTCATCTATTTTGTTACCAATGCTACGTGAATTGAGTGCCTTTAATTTTGTTTTTTTATCCTTTTTTCCTGCTTGTTTCCTCTCTCCTTCAAACTCACTTTCTTTATTTTTGCTTTCTAATTCCAGCTTGTAGGGGGTGGTGTGTGGAGTCAGGTTCACCTCTGACCTTCTGAGTGGTTTGAATTGCTTCCACTCCCTGGGTTCTAGACTCTGGATTTATTTGGGGGATATGATAAAGTGTAAGAGACAACTGGTTTGGTGCGAAAGAACTTCGATTTTATTAAAGGCAAGAAAATACAATGTCAAACTTATAATCACTCAAGTAAAGTGGTTACAGTGAATAATACACCTCCCACCTCCCAATGTCTAACTCTGACTAGGTTAAACTCCAGGGAAACAGGGACTATACCCACCGATCCTTTACTGGTAGTTGGCGGTGGTTCATGATTTCGGGGTTCGCTGGATTCTGTAGGTTCTGCTTGCCATATCCTGAACGTCGTAGAAGACTTCTTACTGCGCAATCTTCAGTTGGGTGGTGTCCGCTGATGCGGTAGGGGGCGTTTTGGACTTATGGGGTAAGTACCCGTTTTCTTTTGTTAGAAATAGGTTTCAAAGTCTTTTTTGATATTGTTTTCAGCTGTTGGTAGTCAGGCCTAGGTTGTAGAGTGGAAACTTTCGATTCTTCAGTTTCTTCCTTGTGGAGTTTTGTTTCGAAGTTGGTTGATCGCAGTGCTTTTGGTGGTACCACGTTGGCTGTGATTGGTTGCTGCCACGATGGTTCTTCCTTCCTTTTCGATTTCAGGACGTTGAGGCTGGAGAAGCTAGTTAAAATTGCTGCGGTGGTCTCTCTTCCTTCTTGATGCTCTATGATGCTATGCTGCGGTGTGCATACCTTCTGCTAAGCGTCCCTAGCAGTGTCTTCTGAAGCAAAAGCATATCCTTTGTTAAAGCAGGGCCCAGTTATACCTTTGGAGCTGTTCTAATCTTCGTGGCAAATCAGCCCCGATTCTTTGTTTAATTTTGGTGGGTTTGCTATTTATTTGTCATATTTTGGCGGGCTCATTAAATGTTAACCTGTCTCGGATGTGTTGATCTTCTAAATCTGTTTTCTTGATGCGAATATTAGCTTTGGTATTTGCAATGTCTGTCTGTGCTTAGGTTTTTCATACAGGCTAGATGTGCCATTGTTATTATGTACTTGCTGGAATGGTTTTCCAGATCAGGATGATGGTTAGCTATCTCTGGGTTAAATGTTGCTATGTTAATGTCTCCTGGGGAGAAGGGTCTTCGAGTATTCACAATTCTCCAGACAATTTGCTTTGGCTTCAATACCCCAGACAGCTTCAATACTCAAACTGGCTTCTTTGAAGGATAGTTACTTTAGTTCTTAGCCCTGCCCAGTCAAACTCAATCTGCTTTGTAAAATCCCAAATTCGTAGTTTCTTTCATGTGCACTTTAGGATCTCAAACTTTCTGGTAGACAGTTCCAAATTAAATTTCCTTTCCAATGAGTCCAAACACTGGGCGGGGGGGGGGAGGGGGGGGGTGGTGGGGGGGCGGCGGGGGTTCCCACGAATTTTGCAACCCTTCAGTCTTACTCCCCTCCCTACTGAATCTATTTTCCGGTTCCCATCCCACTGCCAAGCTAGTTTAAACCCTCCCCAACAGCATTAGCAAACCCCCCCGCGAGAATATTGGTTCTGGTTCTGTTGAGGTGCAACCCGTCCGGCTTGTATAAGTCCCACCTTCCCCCAGAAACGGTCCCAATGCCTCAGGAAACTAAAGCCCTCCCGCCTGCACCATCCCTCCAGCCACGTATTCATCTGCTCTATCCTCCTATTTCTGTACTCACTAGCTCGTGGCACCGGGTGTAATCCAGAGATTACTACTTTTGAGGTCCTGCTTTTTAATCTGTCTCCTAGCTCCCTAAACTCTGCCTGCAGGACCTCATCCCACTTTCTACCTATGTCATTGGTCCCAATATGGACCACGACCTCTGGCTGTTCATCCTATCCCCCCAGAATGCCCTGCAGCTGCTCAGTGACATCCTTGACCCTGGCAACAGACCATCTTAGAGTCACATCTGTGACCACAGAAACGCCTGTCAGCTCCCCTGACTATTGAATCCCCTACCATTATAGCTGTTCCATTTTCCTTCCTCCCCCCCTGTGCAGCTGAGCCACATGTGGTGTCTTGGATTTGGCTCTGGCTGCACTCCCCAGAGCCACCATCGCCCCCACCGGTACTCAGAACAGAGTACCGGTTGGACAGCGAGATGGACTCAGGGGACTCCTGCACTACCTGCCTAGACCTCCTCTTTTGTCTGGCGGTCACCCAATCCCTATCTGCCTGCACACTCTTAAGCTGCGGGGGTGACCACCTCTCGGAACATGCTATCCACGTAGCTCTGTCTCACGGATGCACCACAGTGACTCCAACTGCCGCTCAAGCTCCAAAACGTGGCGCTCGAGTTGGTGCAACTGGAGACACCTCCTACACACGTGGTCATCACGGTTGCGCGAAGCATCCAGGATTTCCCACATGCCACAGGATGTGCAATCCATGGGACTGAGCTGCCCTGCCATCCCTCTAGTTACACTCGCAACTATCAAGTAGAACTAAACTCTAAACCTTAGCACAACACGCCCAGCAACTACTCAGCAATCAGCTGATTTAACTAACCTTTATTTAAAGACTAAGTACTAACTTAACAGAGAAAAAAAAACACTCACCAATCAGCTGCTTCCCTTGTGTCAACGTCGCTTTTAAACTCTGACATTCCTTTCGAATGTTGCCTGTTGAACCTTGCCTTTGAAGCCTCCGCCTCAGTTCCCACTGCTGCTCCCACGCAGTTCCGCTGCCTCTGTGAAATATCACTTACCTATTTGTAATTTTTAAATTAATCTTCCCTCCTCTCTGAATTCCCACTCTTTCCAAATTCCCGAATATAGCACTCTGTTTAACTCCACTCCGTTTAAGACTGTTTAGGACTTCCCTTGTTGGGTCCGGATGACGACGCTGCCTCCTGCGTGGCCACCGACCCACATCCTGGTCTTTCTCCTGTGCCTCCTCCTCCTCCTCCTCCTGCGTCTCCCTCTCCTGGTCCTCCTCCTCAGGTGGTTCTGCTCCCTCTTCCTCCAATGGTTGTGTCCTCATGATTGCCAGGTTGTGAAGCCATGATTTTGTGGTTGTGGTCGCGCACCAGCTGGACAGTGAGGGAATGGAATCCCTTGAGGTTACGGAACATCTCGGGATTGTTCTGTGGTGCCCCCAATGCGATGTGGGTGCAGTCAATGGCGCCCTGAAGCCTGGGGAAGCCCGCAATCCTCACAAATCCAGTCTGGTGCTCCAACTGCTTCTCCCTGCTCATGGGGAAGGATAGGTAGTCCCTCCTCCTCTTATACAAATGGATGGAGCTATGTGCGGTGAACTGGGACATGTTCGAGATGTCTGCTGTTGCAGCTTGAAAAGACCCAGTCGCATGGAAATTAAGTGTGATGGTGACCTTGAATGCAACGGTCAGAGCTGTCCTCAACCTTGTTTGAGGCTGCAGGTCTGGCTGTAGGAGTTTGCACAGCTCCATCACGATGTCCTTACATCCGGAGTCACTGGTCATCCGTCAGGTCCATATAGGAGAACTGCTGTCTGTAGACCCTATGACAATAGGGCCTTCTACTGACTGACACATTCTGTCTCTCACATTCCCTTCTTTTTTCTTTTAGTCCCTCTATTTTACTAACTTTGTTTACTCCAGGAACTTGAGCACATAAATCTAGGCTGACACTGCAGTGCAGTGCTGCGGGAGCGCTGCACTGTCGGAGGTGCCGTCTTTCGGATGAGACGTTAAACCGAGACCCCGTCTGCTTTCTCAGGTGGACATAAAAGATCCCATGGCACTATTTCGAAGAAGAGCAGGGGAGTTATCCCCGGTGACCTGGCCAACATTTGATTGATGCCTCAATCAACATCACAAAAACAGATTATCTGGTCATTATCACATTGCTGTTTGTGAGAGCTTACTGTGCACAAATTGGCTGCCGCATTTCCCACATTACAACAATGACTACACTCCAAAAGTACTTCAATGGCTGTAAAGTGCTTTGAGACGTTCGGTGGTCGTGAAAGGCGCTATATAAATCCAGTATTTCTATCTCACTCTGGCCATCACTCTCTCTCTTTGTCTCTCTTTCATTTATTGACTCTCCCTTCTCTCTTTGTCCCTCCCTATCTCTTTCTCTCTCTCTATCTCTGTTTCCTCTCTCTCTGCCCTTTATCTCTCTCCCTGCCCCTGTCTCTCTCTACCAGTTTCTCCATTTCTCTCACTCCCAGGGAGGCAGAGAGTGATGTAGTAGAAAGAGAGAGAGAGAGAGACAAAATGCAGCAGATAGTTTCTCTCTCTCCCAATTTCTCCATTTCTCTCTTTCTCTGTCCATGTCTACCTTCTCAGTCAATATTCAGAGATGGAATGAGGCTAGGAGATGATTTGGAAATCTCAGGAAATGAGAAGAGGAAACCGTTTAGGGAATCTCTGCAAGTGCCTAATAACACGTTTGGAAAGGTACGGAGATAAGACAGGTGTCCCAGAGTGTAAGCACTCTGACTGTTGTGTTCAAGGCATCTCACTTGAACGGGTTTCTTCAGGCAGATTGGAAATAGACATCCATTGCATCAGAGACATGGTGATTGGATGGGAAAGTGGAGTTGAGGTCGGAGATCAGCCATGATCTTATTGAATGGCGGAGGAGGCTTGAGGGGCCATTTGATTGGACAGTGTGGAGCGAGATCTATCCCGTGCTTCCTCTATCTCGCTTTTTCTCTCTCACTATCTGCTGCATTTTGTCTCTCTCTCTCTCTACTACATCTCTCTCTGCCTCACTCTCATCTCTCTGCCTCTGTTTATTTCTCTCCAATTGGCTCTATCTCTGCCCACCTTGTTTCCTCTTTCTCTCATTCACCTTTGCTGTATCTCTTCACTCTCTCACTCTCTACCTTGCTGTCTTTCTGCCTTTATCTTCTCTGCCCCTTAGTCCCTCTTTCTGCCTTACTCTCAGTACTCATCTCTCCACCTGTATTGCCCCTCTCTCTTCAGTCTGCCACATTCTATCTCTCCAACTCCTTTCTTTTTATTTTAATCTCTCTATTTTGCTGTCTCTGTTTCCTCTCAAGTCCCACTTCAGGAACTTGAGCACATAAATCTAGGTTGACACTCCAGTGCAGTGCTAAGGGGTCATCATCATCAACATAGGCATTCCCTCGAAGCGAGGATGACTTGCTTCCACGCCAAAAAGGGATGAGTTCACAGGTGTTTCAATGAAGGACCTAATATTCCAGGTCCCGAACGACATGAAGGGTGGAAGATTCCTGTGCGTGGATTTTTTTAACGTGTGGTGGCCGTTGCACACCAGCCACCACACAGGCTTGACAGAGCTAGGTCTTGGTCCAGTGGCAAGGATTAACCAAGACAACTGGAGACTAGCTCTACTGCACGGACCTAGTGCGCGCACATATCGTAATGTGGGCTGGCCCATGCTGGCCCTGGGCCCACGCCTCTCCTGGGCCCCGATTATGTCGCTCCACGATCACTCACCGCTCCTGCGCCCCAACCTCACCGCTCCTGCTGTACCTGCCCATGCTCCAATCAGTGAACTGGACCTTGGTGACGTCCAATCCAGTTTCCAGTGGTATCTGCAGCACCAGACTCTGAAATGTTCATCATGGCGAACGTTGCAGCGGCGGACAGCGGAGCCAACAAACTGAGCAAAAAGTACGTAACTGCGTTTGTTGGCACTCCTAGCCCGTTAAATTTAACTATACGGGAATCCCGTTTCTAGCCGGCTGCCCCATGCAGCCTCCCAAAGTTTAAACAGCGGGGCCCAACTTTTGCCTCATGTGCTAAGGGAGTGCTGCACTGTCAGCGTGACGTCTTTCAGATGAGACATCAAACTGAGGCCCCCTCTGCTCTCTCAAATAAATGCAAAAGATCTCATAGCATTATTTCGAAGAAGATCAGGAGAGTTATCCCCGGTGTCCTGGCCAACATTTCTCCCTCAATCAATGTCCCAAAAACAGATTATCTGGTCATTATCACATTGCTGTTTGTGGGAGCTTGCTTTGCGCAAATTGGCTGCCGCGTTTCCCACTTTACAACAGTGACTACACTCCAAAATTACTTCAATGGCTGTAAAGTGCTTTGAGACGTCCGGTGGTCGTGAAAGGCGCTATATAAATGCAAGTCTTTTTTTCTTTTCTTTCTTTAAGGTGTCTTCCTCTGACAGCTGCCTCAATGCCTTCTCCCTGCTGCTCTTGTTGGTCCTCACCCTCTGCAGCCTGCTGCTGGCAAGCATCTGCCTCCTGTGCATTTCCTGTCCATCTCACCCACTATTTGGTGTGGGGGGGGGGGGGTCTACATACCTGATCCTCCCCCTGATGGCAGGCCCTTCCTGAGGGCACCTCTCTGGGTTGAGCTCTGTTGCCATTTCCATGGCTTTCTGCATGTTCCTCAGCCATGTGTGCTGTGTCCCTTGCCCGCTGCCTCTCCAGACATTGGAACCGGCCGGGCCTTCTCCTGCCTGTCTCCCTGCCACGCACAATGTGCAGGTGGAGCTTCCCTACCAGCACTGACCCCATTTAATTCTCCTCCACAAGCCCAGCCTCCTCAATCACAGCTCTGTGTTGCAGAGTGTGAAGAGCCTGGGCCATTGTCACTCAATCTCTCTGTCAACAAGGCAACTCGCAACGGTTGAAAAAGTCCGAAAAAATCTCCCCGACAAGAATGCTGCTCGAAGCAACATGCCTTTGAATGCCGCTGGTGGTCTTGAGCGAGCACTGGGGCCGTAATTCAGCTCCCCATAAAGGCCGCTTACCGCCGGAAAACGGCGGCAAAGCGGTGGAGTCGAGTGGCCACCGACCTCCGGTCCAATGGACGCCACCAGCGAAATTCAGCTCGGGGTTGTGTCTGGCGATCCCCACTTCCACCCTGCTGCTGCCGACCGTCCTAAGGGCGTGATCAAAGTGCACACCGCCGATCTCCCGCACCTCCTGCCAAACTCTGCTGCAAAAATCCTTGATCCGCCGAAGCTTTCTCTGTCGGTGCACCCTGGGGCCGAATTTCACCCCCGCCCGAAGCAGGTTGATTTCTCCGCCGCATCGAGTGAGGTGGCCTCTTTCACGAATTTCAACTCTTTGTCGTATTTTTTGAAGTGGAGCAGAAGTCGGTCATAATGGGGCGGAAGTGGAGCAGTAAGTACTCTAGAGGGGCGGAAGTGGAGGTGAGACGGTGTCTCCACCGCTGTCAGTCAGCAGCGTGACGCGTGTGTGTCATCACTTCTCTCTCCCCTTCACTGATTGGGCAGAGAAGCAGCGGTTCGTTAGGTTCGGTCCACAGGGCCACCAGGGAGGGTTTTGGCCGGACCAGCGGCCTGGCACCCAAGAGGGGGTTGTCAGGCTGCCTGTTGGCGGCCCGGCCGAACCTGGGGGGGTGCAACTGTCCGGCCGACCTAGAAGTCGGCCGGCAAAAAAAATAAAATGGCGGCGCGGCAGTGGGCCCTCGCCTTTAATGGCCGCCACGCAACTGAGTCCCACACACAGAAGACAAGGTGCACTGACAGACAAAACTGTCGGGGGCACCGATCGGCGGATCGAGGATTTTTATAGCTGATTTTGGCTGGAGGTGGGGGAGATCGGCGATGCCCGCTTTGGGCACGCACATAGGACGGTTGGCAGTGGCGGGGCGGAAGTGGGGATCGCCAGAAAAATCCCCGAGTTGAATTTCGCTGGCAGCAGCCATTGGACTAGAAATCGGCGGCTGCTCGACTCTGCCGTTTGGCCATCGCTTTCCGGCGGTAAGCGGCCTTTTTGGGGAGCAGAATTTCATCCCCCTTGTTTTCTGTGAGTGGCTCTTGGCTGCGCAGCAGGCATTAAAGGCGAGGGCCCACTGCTGCGGCCGGCATTCGATGTTTTTTTGCCGGCCGACTTCCAGGTGGGCCGGACTATCGTGACCCCGGGTTCGGCCGGGCCGCCAGCAGGCAGCCTGGCTCCCCCTCTTGGGGCATCTCCGCTCCGCTGCTGACTGATAGCCGCGGAGATTCCGACCCGCCTTCACTTCCGCCGCACTTCTGCCCCCATTCTGACCGACTTCCGGTCCGCTTCAAAAAAAATGACAAAGAGCTGAATTTCGCGAAAGAGGCTACCTCTTCCAACGTGGCGGAGAAATCACTTCATAAACGTTTCGGGTGGGGGCTGAATTTCGGCACCACTCTGTATCAACCCGAAAAGCTGTCGTTGTCATCGACAGGCGGTGGGAAGAGGATTTGAGCTGAATTTAGTTTCCGGGGCGGGTCCGAGGCGGTGCGTGATCTGATGACAGCGTTAATGACGCATCTGCAGGAGCGGGGCGGAAGTGGGGGGAGCAGGCGCATATCCACACCGGCGGAAAAACCCTTCAGGGCAATGCCGCGAAAGTCAGCCAGTCTGCTGCGACTCAGCGGCCCCAGGCCGCCACTTTCTGGCGGTCAGAGGCCTGATGGAAAGGGGCAATTTCATTATGTGGGTGAAATTGCCCGGCACCAGTTTTTGGGGCGCACAATTTGAATAAAGTGAAAATTTAGCATCCGCGCCAAGGGAAGGGAAGTGACCCGGAATTAAGAACATAAGAAATAGGAGCAGGAGTAGGCCATTTGACCCCTCGAGCATGCTCTGCCATTTAATAAGATCATAGCTGATCTGGTCATGGACTCAGCTCCACTTCCCTGCCCGCTCTCCATAACCCTTTATTCCCTTATCGCTCAAAAATCTGTCTATCTCCGCCTTAAATATATTCAATGACCCAGCCTCCACAACTCTCTGGGGCAGCAAATTCCACAGATTTACAACCCTGTGAGAGAAGAAATTCCTGCTCATCTCAGTTTTAAATGGGCGGCCCCTTATTCTGAGATTATGTCCCCTGGTTTTGGTTTCCTCTATGAATGGAAATATTCTCTCTGCATCCACCTTGTCGAGCCCCCTCATTATCTTATATGTTTCAATAAGATCACCTCTCATCCTTCTGAACTCCAGTGTGTAGAGGCCCAGCCTACTCAACCTATCTTCATAAGTTAACCCCCTCATCTCCGGAATCAACCTCGTGAATTCGGCTCTTTAATTTGTAAAAAATTGTCTGAGCGCTATGGGAGGCGCTCTTCGCCTCCGCGGGGCAGGAGTGCGGTGGAAGCGTGGCACTTTCAGTCAGCACCGCGCTGCCGTGTCACAATGTCCCTCCCCTTCTCTTAAAGGGGAAGGCCGCTGCAAGCTCTGCATGCACCTCTGTGGCACCCACTGGGCCACCAAGGTGGCTTTCGGCCAGCCCGGCGGCCTGGTACCTAAGAGGTGTTAATGGGGCTATAAAAACGCACAATTTCACCCCCAGTTGTTCAAAAAATTAAATGGAAGCTGTGATAAATCCACAGAAGCACACACTGCACACGTCTTTAAAATGGCAGATCTTCCAGAACAGTCTGTGGAAGCTTGTGGAACTTCCTGCTTCTTGTCAGGTGACCTATCTTTTATGAAACCTTCGAGTTGCAGTAACACAATACGTCCACAGTGTGGAACTACAGACATTACAGAAGCATGATACACTTCCTTCTTCCTGCAGGACAAGGCGACACACAATAACGGAGCAGACAGCCCCACCAGGAGGGCCATTATTCATCATATCTTGCCCCCATTTGAAGAGCGGGTGCTGGACATCGTGTGCAGGGGCATGGCAGGAGGGTGGTGCCTGGTGACACTGGCGAACAGGTCCTTCAGGGTTTGCTACCATCGTTCCCTGCTTCCCTTCTCACTTAAATATCATCCTTACACACGACGCATGAGAAACTGCTGCTGCTGTCAGAAACCAACCATCTGTCTCTGCTCACCCAGTCCACAAAATGTTAACTTTTCTCCCTTTTTCCCAGCCCAGCCTCCAGGAAGCAGCAGAAAAAGGTGACAGCACTTCCCCACAGGAAGCGTCACTTGACCTTACACTTACCGATACCATCGCAGAGCTGGTCCAGCTCTAACATGTATGCTGTCTTCGCACACAGCACTGACACCATGCAGTCAAACATGGAGCAAGTGTTTAGCTCAATGAGCCCTGCAGGGGTATCCACAGGTATGAAGCTTCTGGTGACAACTCTGACAGCTTTGTTGGAAGCTCAGACTGTTTCCATTTTGGCTCTGGGGTCCAGTATCTCCTCGGGCTGACAACAGCTGAAGGAAAGCGCAGTTAGGGGCTTCGAGAGCCTCGCTGCGTGCCTGCACACATTTTTTCATGCGGGGCAAAGGGTTTGTTGAGGCTCAGTCTCTGTAGATATCATTGGCTCCACGAGAGAGGCAGCTGCTGCCCTCTCTCAGGATGACAGGATGCCAGCTTCCCCGCCAGCCACTCAACCAGTACCCTTGATGGTGCCAGACAGCCAGCTGGGCCAGGCCGCACCGGCCGAAGCCAAGTGCCAGCAGTCTGTAGTCAGGTCGTCAATGGCCACGGATATTCAGAGCCACCAGGCCCACCTCGTGGCCTCAGTGAGCTGAAGCAGCTCTCCACCTCCCAATCTGCAGCACTGTGGAGCCACCTCATAGGAGCACCAGAATAGGCACAAGAGCACGCAGGACAGGCACTGGAGCTTTGCACAAAGCTGATTTGTAGATATACAGCAGTCAAGTAACCATTTGTGACATCATGCTTTGAGTCTGTTGAAAATAAAAAGGCAGTGGCCCAGAAATTGCGGTTGGAGGCTTCCTGACCTGAAACATTTCTATGAATGTACCTGGTGGTTCCGGAGGAGCATGGGATTCCGGTGGGGAGGCCTTCTCTTCCCGCGCTGCGAAGCGCGCTCCCGTCCTCCAGATTCCCACGCAGAAGGTGCAGTCACATGTGACTGCTCAACCAATCAGGTAAAGTTTTCTCAAATAATAGCAATGGGAATTCCTATCTACCAAACACAATAACACCAAATAAAAAATTAAAAACACACCTCACATAATTAAAATTAATTGAAATTAAAGTTAATAAATATCCTAGAGAAAACATTTTTTTCCGAGTTTTTAAAAAGTTTTTTAAATTATGGTTTAAAATACATTTAACGTAGTGGGCAGGGTTTTTAAAAATAAAATGTGTTTTTTTAAATTGAATTTAATTATATTTTTGTATGTTTTTAAACTCTTACGCCTGTAAAAGTAGGCTACGCGCAAGAGTTTTGAGGACATTTGCTGGGCAAGATATGGGTAAATCCTGCAATTTTGCCCGTGCATATGTCCTCGCTCCCGAGATACGGAAGACCTCTCAAGCTCCAGCTTGACCGATTGGAAAAGCCGGTTTTCAGCGCATGCGCATTGTGCACTGAAAACCGGCTTTTGCGATGCCTTCCCGGGTCCGTACACACTCCGTACGGACCCGGAAGGCCAGAATTTCCAGGCGTTTGTTTTGGTATAGCTGTTGCTCTTCATAATCTTAGTGGTGTGAGAGGAATACCCATGAATTTGTATGGAAAGGAGGAAGTGCTATTGTTGGTGCACTGGGCAGGTGAAAGATAGTTCAGGATAATCTTTCCTTAATAATTTGTTGCCTTCCAGCTCTGTCAGCTCGCTGTACTGCTGCAGCATAGTTTCAGAATAAGGGGTTGCACAGTTAAAACAGAAATGAGGAGGAATTTCTTCCCTCAGAGGGTCGTGAATCTTTGGAATTCTCAGAGAGCTGTGGAGGCTGGGTCATTGAATATATTTAAGGTCGAGATAGACACATTTTTGAACTACAGGGGAGTCAAGGTTTATGGGGAGCGGGCAGGGAAGTGGAGTTGAGGCCAAGATCAGATCAGCCATGATCTTATTGAATGGTGGAGCAGGCTCGAGGGGCCAAATGGCCTACTCCTGTTCCTATTTCTTATGTTCTTCTGAAGCACCAGACTCCTCATCCCCTTCTTCATCTTCCTGCTCACCCTCTTCCCCCTGAGGCAGCTCCAAGGCAAGCCCCCTTTGGATAGCAAGATTGCTGACACTCGTTCTGTGCTGTACGGACAGATCTCTGCTGAGCTGTCCAGACAGCGGGAACCGTTGTTTCCTAAGGCCAATGGTTTCCTCAATCTGAACCCTTGTTGCTACTGGCTCTCACTATATTGGCGCTCCATGTCTGTGACTGGGTTCCTGACAGGCGTCATGAGCCAGTTGATGAAGAGATGCTTCATGCTTCCCAAGCAGCCAGCCTGTTGCCCGATGGTCTGGGTGGAACATAGCGGGTATTGAGGACTGCTGCAGTATGAAAGCCTCAGGACTTCCTGCCAGGAAAGCGGGCACAGACCTGCATGAGTCGCTGCCTGTGGTCACATACAAGTTCAACACTGAGCGAATGAAAACAGAGCTGGTTCGTGATGGGGAGCTCGTAGGGTTATGTGCTTGCAATCTATGGTGCCCTGTACCCGTGGGAATCCAGCAATGTGGGAAAATCCCAGTGCTTCAATTTACTGCTTGTCAGCCTCCATGAGGAGGGTAATGATATGTGGACGTCTCACCTACAATGCATCAGTGACCTGTCGGATGACTGCGTGCGCAGCAAATTGACTGATATTGCTGATGTCACCAGAAGCAAGTTTGGAAGGAGTCAGAGGCTCACTGTATTTAGAGAGCTCACTGCCACTGCCCTGGTGCTGGGCTCTGCTCTTGAATACCCACATGCTGTCAGGCCTCCTTTGCCCTCTTCCTGCAGCCTGTGAGAATCTTTGCTGCCTTCCTAGCTGCTGGTCCCCCTCCTGATCTGGGAGCCTCCATAATAAAACCAGCAGCATTCCCACACTAGTAAGTCAGAACAAGCAGATTCTGTGGCCAGAATTTTGTTCGGGGAGGCGGGTAGGGATTGGGGGAGCGTGTATCCTGGAGGCCCTGCCGATTTTACCGGCAGGGTCTATTTTGAATGTGAGGCTCGGTTTTTTGCCTGCAGCCAGTCAGCTTGAGAGTGGGGGGGGTCTCCGATTGCGGGCTAGGATAGGTATGGTGGGGAACCGCGATCCAGGTGGTAGGTATTGTAATGTATGCACCTATGAGTATGCTCACACATTTGTCGAGCTGTTGAGTGGGAGTGGCTTGGCCAGTCATGTGATATTCACAAGACTCAATAAAACCCCAGCCAGTTGGGTTCAGGGAATCCACGGTGTAGCAGGTGGTTGTGGGCCTGGTAATGTGTAGTGTGATTGTTAAACCTTTGCAAATAAACCAACTCGTTCTTAATAGCAATGTGTTGCTATGAATTCTTAAGCAAAGAACCCATGAAGCAAATACATTACCGGTATAAAGCCACTTACCTCCTGGAAGCAGCAGTTCCCACCTTAGTTTAACTGCCAGGTTCACGAAATGTGTCAAACCCATCCGCAGGCAGTTAAATTCAAAATTGAGGGGAAAATAAAGGCTTCCAGCCTCATTACAATATTTAAATTGAGGTAATGTCTCTGCCCCCGTCCCGTCTCTAATAAAACCGGTAGTAGACGGGTTGGAGGTGGGATCAGGTCGGGAATTCCATTTTTAACAATGTAACTGCACCCATGCTCTGAACCCACCCTTTTTATGGGAAAGTTCCAGCCTGTGAAACAGATCATATGCTCCACAAACTCACTCTACCAACGTATTAAGCAGAGAAACATTTGCCAAAACATCACAAACTTGGCCCCAAAGCCCCCTAGCAGCCTAAAATGACTAACCAGAGGCTTACCATTCAAGCGGGTGAGTATCCCTTTAAATACCGCTTGTGAGATCTGCTTACCGATTGTTCCCGCCATGATTTGCTGGGCGAGTTAAGGAAGTGACGATTCAGGTGTGCACGGACACCAATTTAACAAAAGGGCTCTGATTCCGGCGCAGGACCCCTATTATCATATTAAACAATGCCTGTGCTTGTTGCAAGCAGCTGCCATTGACGCCTTTGAGCGCCTGGACTAATATGGCATCACGCGTACCTCTGGTGCTCTGACGGCACGTAATGTCGCCATACAGTATCCGACTGCGGCGAGTACACCCCGAAAACGTGTAGGGCCCATCCCAGTGTCTCCCCCAGCATGTTGTATGTTAGTGTTTTGGGTGTGGGGGGAGTAGAAATGAAAATATTAATGAATAATGACTGATTATTTCCACTAAAGTTTCAAAAATAAGTTATTTTCCTATCACAAATATACATTTCTAGAGGAGATTGTGCAGAAGTACATAATTTGAAATTGGGAGGAGAATTTGTTTACATTTCACAATGGAGCCCAGTTACTGTGAACGACTGACTATGAGGATGAAGTCATTAATGTAATGTTGTACAGCTGCCTCAATATCACGTAACCTCCTGGCACTCCCCTCAACCAATTTCGAGCCTTTAACCATTTATCTTCTATGTCTGTTGAAAGTTCACAGAACCAACAAAATTTGGTTTCAAAGAGCTGCAAGCTGTCCAATGTCTCTGCTAATGGGACATGTAGAAGAGGAAGACCATTAAGTATTGTCTTGGCGCCGAGATGCCTTACAGAGACGTTTTATGTCACTGTGACAGCAGTTTGGTCACGTAGCTTGTGGAGTAAATTGCCACTTTGTCAGACTTACATGATTATTTATGCTCATTGTTACTGTAATTAATTGTGACTGAATTTTTTGCAGGTGAATTATATCTGAAGGAGCTGTGCAATGAAAACCACTTATTGCTCGAAGACAATGACATTTATATTCTGGGGATTGACAAATGTTGAGCTTTATTCTATGGCCCAATTGTTAATATTTTGCAACAATACTACACAATAAATGTGTGCATAATCGTGTTGCCGGTTTTGTCCTTGAATATACCCCTGATTAAAATATATTGAGTGAATTTCAATTTTTCTGCCTGGATGATAGCCTAGAAGAGTCCGTTTACCTGTTATAGATCTTATCTGATCTTCATTGATTTCTGTGGGTTAAAATCAGACAAGTCAATCTACTCCATCACGTTATCATCCAGCTGGCTGAAAATTACCCCCAGTGTCTAAATGGAGATTTTTGCCAGCACGAGATAGAGGGGGTGAATTTCCTCACTTGACACCACTTGAAACTGGTTGGAACCATTTTAGGGGAGGAAACTTGGGTTTACGTGCTCCACACAGCTTGTGTGCCTTTAATTCGCTTCCCCCTGAGATTTTCCAAATCTGTCACCATTCAGATAATAGTCTGTCTCTCTGTTTTTACCACCAAAGTGGATAACCTCACATTTATCCACATTATACTTCATCTGCCATGCATTTGCCCACTCACCTAACCTATCCAAGTCACTCTGCAGCCTCATAGCATCCTCCTCGCAGCTCACACTGCCACCCAACTTAGTGTCATCCGCAAATTTGGAGATACATTTAATCCTCTCGTCCAAATCATTAATGTACGATGTAAACAGCTGGGGCCCCAGCACAGAACCTTGCGGTACCCCACTAGTCACTGCCTGCCATTCTGAAAAGTACCCATTTACTCCTACTCTTTGCTTCCTGTCTGACAACCAGTTCTCAATCCACGTCAGCACACTACCCCCAATCCCATGTGCTTTAACTTTGCACATTAATCTCTTGTGTGGGACCTTGTCAAAAGCCTTCTGAAAGTCCAAATATACCACATCAACTGGTTCTCCTTTGTCCACTTTACTGGAAACATCCTCAAAAAATTCCAGAAGATTTGTCAAGCATGATTTCCCTTTCACAAATCCATGCTGACTTGGACTTATCATGTCACCATTTTCCAAATGCGCTGCTATGACATCCTTAATAATTGATTCCATCATTTTACCCACTACTGAGGTCAGGCTGACCGGTCTATAATTCCCTGCTTTCTCTCTCCCTCCTTTTTTAAAAAGTGGGGTTACATTGGCTACTCTCCACTCGATAGGAACTGATCCAGAGTCAATGGAATGTTGGAAAATGACTGTCAATGCATCCGCTATTTCCAAGGCCACCTCCTTAAGTACTCTGGGATGCAGTCCATCAGGCCCTGGGGATTTATCGGCCTTCAATCCCATCAATTTCCCCAACACAATTTCCCGACTAATAAAGATTTCCCTCAGTTCCTCCTCCTTACTAGACCCTCTGACCCCTTTTATATCCGGAAGGTTGTTTGTGTCCTCCTTAGTGAATACTGAACCAAAGTACTTGTTCAATTGGTCTGCCATTTCTTTGTTCCCCGTTATGACTTCCCCTGATTCTGACTGCAGGGACCTACGTTTGTCTTTACTAACCTTTTCTCTTTACATATCTATAGAAACTTTTGCAATCCGCCTTAATGTTCCCTGCAAGCTTCTTCTCGTACTCCATTTTCCCTGCCCTAATCAAACCCTTTGTCCTCCTCTGCTGAGTTCTAAATTTCTCCCAGTCCCCAGGTTCGCTGCTATTTCTGGCCAATTTGTATGCCACTTCCTTGGCTTTAATACTATCCCTGATTTCCCTAGATAGCCACGGTTGAGCCACCTTCCCTTTTTTATTTTTACGCCAGACAGGAATGTACAATTGTTGTAATTCATCCATGCGGTCTCTAAATGTCTGCCATTGCTCATCCACAGTCAACCCCTTAAGTATCATTCGCCAATCTATCCTAACCAATTCACGCCTCATACCTTCAAAGTTACCCTTCTTTAAGTTCTGGACCATGGTCTCTGAATTAACTGTTTCATTCTCCATCCTAATGCAGAATTCCACCATATTATGGTCACTCTTCCCCAAGGAGCCTCACACAATGAGATTGCTAATTAATCCTCTCTCATTACACAACACCCAGTCTAAGATGGCCTCCCCCTAGTTGGTTCCTCGACATATTGGTCTAGAAAACCATCCCTTATGCACTCCAGGAAATCCTCCTCCACCGTATTGCTTCCAGTTTGGCTAGCCCAATCTATGTGCATATTAAAGTCACCCATTATAACTGCTGCACCTTTATTGCATGCACTCCTAATTTCCTGTTTGATGCCCTCCCCAACATCACTACTACTGTTTGGAGGTCTGTACACAACTCCCATTAACGTTTTTTGCCCTTTGGTGTTCTGCAGCTCTACCCATATAGATTCCACATCATCCAAGCTAATGTCTTTCCTAACTATTGCATTAATCTCCTTTTTAACCAGCAATGCTACCCCACCTCCTTTTCCTTTTATTCTATCCTTCCTGAATGTTGAAAACCCTGGATGTTGAGTTCCCAGCCCTGATCATCCTGCAGCCACGTCTCCGTAATCCCAATCACATCATATTTGTTAACATCTATTTGCACAGTTAATTCATCCACCTTATTGCGGATACTCCTTGCATTAAGACACAAAGCCTTCAGGTTTGTTTTTTTAACATCCTTTGTCCTTTTAGAATTTTGCTGTGCAGTGGCCCTTTTTGTTCTTTGCCTTGGGTTTCTCTGCCCTCCACTTTTCCTCATCTCCTTTCTGTCTTTTGCTTTTGCCTCCTTTTTGTCTCCCTCTGTCTCCCTGCATTGGTTCCCATCCCCCTGCCATATTAGTTTAACTCCTCCCCAACAGCACTAGCAAACACTCCCCCTAGGACATTGGTTCCGGTCCTGCCCAGGTGCAGACCGTCCGGTTTGTACTGGTCCCACCTCCCCCAGAACCGGTTCCAATGCCCCAGGAATTTGAATCCCTCCCTGCTGCACCACTGCTCAAGCCACGTATTCATCTGCACTATCCTGCGATTCCTACTCTGACTAGTACGTGGCACTGGTAGCAATCCCGAGATTACTACTTTTGAGGTCCTACTTTTTAATTTAACTCCTAGCTCCTTAAATTCGTTTCGTAGGACCTCATCCCTTTTTTTACCGATGACGTTGGTACCAATGTGCACCACGACAACTGGCTGTTCTCCCTCCCATTTCAGAATGTCCTGCACCCGCTCCGAGACATCCTTGACCCTTGCACCAGGGAGGCAACATACCATCCTGGAGTCTCGGTTGCGGCCGCAGAAACGCCTATCTATTCCCCTCACCATCGAATCCCCTATCACTATCGCGCTCCCACTCTTTTTCCTGCCCTCCTGTGCAGCAGAGCCAGCCACGGTGCCATGAACTTGGCTGCTGCTGCCCTTCCCTGATGAGTCATCCCCCCCAACAGTACTCAAAGCGGTGTATCTGTTTTGCAGGGGGATGACCACAGGGGACCCCTGCACTACCTTTCTTGCACTGCTCTTCCTGCTGGTCTTCCATTCCCTATCTGGCTGTGGACCCTTCTCCTGCGGTAAGACCAACTCACTACACGTGATACTCACGTCATTCTCAGCATCGTGGATGCTCCAGAGTGAATCCACCCTCAGCTCCAATTCCGCAACGCGGACCGTCAGGAGCTCGAGGCGGATACACTTCCCACACACGTAGTCCCCAGGGACACCGGAAGTGTCCACGAGTTCCCACATGGTACAGGAGGAGCATATCACGTGACCGAGCTCTCCTGCCATGCCTTAACCCTTAGATACCCTTAAATTGGTAATAACAATGTTACAGTTCACTTACTGATATAAAAAAAAGAAAAGCTACTCACCAATCACCAGCCAATCACTTACCCCATTGGCTGTGACGTCATTTTTTGATTCCTTTCTACTTCTATTTTGCTTTCTGTCCCGCTGTAGCTGCACCGGTACGCCTTTTATAGGCCGCTCCCACCTCTCACCAACTGCCGCTGGTACTCGAGCTCCCGCTGGGCCTTTTATAGGTCGCTCCCGCCTCTCTGACGAGCTCCGCATCAGACGAGTTCGCTTTTCAAAAGATGCAATCGGACATTTCTGTGATGTGCTGCACGAAGATCTCAGGCCTTGCTCATCTATTCGCACTGCCCGCATTGCCTGCACTGCTCACACTGCCCACACTGTCCACACTGCTCACACTGCTCACAATGCCCACACTGCTCACACTGCCCACACTGCCCACACTGCTCACACTTCCCACACTGCCCACACTGCTCACACTGCCCACACTTACTATACAGTATAAATGCACACGAGGCCCATGCTTGAGAGAAGGTCAGTCTGTGACCTGTCCTTTATTTCATAGCACTCAAGTGATGGAAGTGGGTGGAGCTTCCCCTTTTATATCTGAAGGTCCAGGTTAGGAGTGTCTCCCACAAGTTCACTACCTAGTGGTCAGTGTTCTCACAGTGTACAACTTAGGTCAGATTATACATGGGTTACAATGCTGGTTGAATACATGACATCACCTCCCCCCCCAAAATCTTATTGGGATCACAGGTGAGTCTCTCTGGTGGTTTACGCTCCCTTGTAGAGCGCCTGAGTTGGGGCTCCGGTTGTTGGGCACTGGCCTGAGTGTCTGCTGTTTGCGGTGCCTCAGGCCTGTCCGGACTGCCCACAGTGACTGGGCTCTCCACCCTTTGGTTCCTGTGTTCGGTCACCTGTGGTGGAGTGAACTCTACATCGTGTTCTTCCTCTACTTCTTCTATGGGGTTGCTGAACCTCCTTTTTATTTGATCCACATGTTTGCGGCAGATTTGTCCATTGGTAAGTTTAACTACCAGAATCCTATTTCCCTCTTTGGCAACCACAGTGCCTGCGAGCCATTTGGGCCCTGTAGCATAGTTGAGGACAAAAACAGGATCATTTACATCAATACATCGCGCCCTCGCATTCCTGTCATGGTAGTCATATTGTGACTGGCGCCTGCTCTCGACAATTTCTTTCATAGTGGGGTGTATAAGGGATAACCGGGTTTTGAGCGTCCTTTTCATTAGCAGCTCTGCGGGTGGAATCCCTGTGAGCGAGTGTGGTCGGGATCTGTAGGCCAACAGGAGGTGTGATAAGTGGCATTGTAGGGAACCCCCTTGGATTCTGAGCATCCCCTGTTTGATTATCTGCACTGCTCGTTCTGCCTGGCCGTTTGAGGCTGGCTTGAACGGTGCCGTTCTAACATGGTTAATTCCATTGCCTGCCTTGAAGTCCTCTGTCTGGAATTGTGAAGCATGGGCCATTGTCGCTGACCAAGATGTCCGGTAGACCGGGGGCAGTGAACATTGCCCGTAGACTTTCTACCGTGGCAGAGGATGTGCTTGAATTTAAAATGTCACACTCGATCCATTTGGAGTAGGCGTCTACTACAACCAAAAACATTTTTCCCATGAAAGGACCTGCGTAGTCCACATGGATGTGTGACCAAGGCTTGGCGGGCCATGGCCAGGGGTTAAGGGGGGCTTCCTTGGGAGCATTGCCCAGCTGGGCACACGTGTTGCACCTGCGAACACAAAGTTCCAGATCTGCGTCTATCCCTGGCCACCAAACGTGTGACCTGGCAATTGCCTTCATCATGACAATGCCCGGGTGCTCATTGTGGATTTCTCTGATGAACACCTCTCTGCCCATCTGGGGCATGACTACGCGGTTTCCCCACAGTAGGCAATCGGCCTGAATCGAGAGTTCATCCCTGCGCCTGTGAAATGGTTTAAATTTCTCAGGGCATGCCCTGTACGTGGCTGCCCAGTCCCCATTCAGGACACATTTCTTGACTAGAGACAATAGCGGGTCTCTATTTGTCCAGACTTTAATCTGACGGACTGTCACGGGTGAGCCTTTGCTTCCGAAAGCTTCAACAGCCATGACCATCTCAGCAGCATGCTCGGTAGCCCCCTCAGTGGTGGCTAGTGGGAGCCTGCTGAGTGCATCGGCGCAGTTTTCGGTGCCCGGTCTGTGCCGAATTGTGTAGTCATAGGCGGCTAACGTGAGTGCCCACCTCCTAATGCGGGCCGATGCGTTTGCATTTATGGTCTTGTTGTCAGCCAAAAGGGACATTAGGGGTTTGTGATCTGTCTCCAGCTCAAATTTCCTGCCAAACAGGTACTGGTGCATTTTCTTTACCGCATATACACATGCGAGCACCTCCTTTTCTACCATCCCGTAGCCCCTTTCTGCCTGGGACAGAATTCTGGAGGCATAAGCTACCGGCTGTAACTGACCCTTGGCATTGACATGCTGCAACACACACCCGACACCATAGGACGACGTATCGCACGTTTAAACAAGTTTCTTACATGGGTCATATAGCGTTAACAGATTGTTGGAACATAACAAATTGCGTGCTCTATTAAAAGCCCTTTCCTGGCTGTCCCCCCCAGACCCATTCACGACCTTTGCGTAGGAGCATGTGTAGCGGCTCCAGCAGCGTGCTCAATTTGGGAAGAAAGTTACCAAAATAGTTCAGGAGCCCCAGGAATGAACGCAGCTCTGTCGTGTTACGGAGTCTGGGTGCTCTCTGGATCGATTCCGTTTTGGACGCAGTAGGGCTGATCCCGTCTGCTGCTACCCTCATCCCCAGGAATTCTACCTCTGGAGCTAGGAAGACGCACTTCGCCTTTTTCAGTCGCAGCCCTACCCAGTCCAGTCTGTGTATCACCTCCTCCAGGTTGTGGAAGGGTTCTTCAGTATCGTAACCCGTGTTGAGGATGTTGTCCTGAAAAACCACCGTCCCTGGAATCGACTTGAGGAGGCTTTCCATATTTCGTTGGAAGATCGCGGTGGCCGAGCGAATCCCGAACGGACATCTGTTGTACTCAAACAACCCCTTGTGTGTCGTGATGGTGGTCAGCTTCTTCGACTCACTCGCCAGCTCCTGGGTCATGTAAGCTGAGGTCAGGTACAATTTTGAAAAAAGTTTGCCACCGGATAGCGTCGGAAAGAGGTCCTCCGCTCTTGGTAGCGGGTACTGGTCTTTGAGTGACACCCGATTGATGGTGGCCTTGTAATCGCCACATATCCTGACCGACCCATCCGCCTTGAGCACCGGCACAATCGGGCTCTCCCAGTCACTGAATTCGACTGGCGAGATGATGCCTTCCCTCAGCAGGCGGTCCAATTCGCCTTCTATCTTTTCCCGCATCATGTACGGCACTGCTCTGGCCTTGTGGTGTACTGGCCTGGTGTCCGGGTTTATGTGAATCACTACCTTGGCCCCCATGAAAGTGCCAATGCCGGGTTGAAATAATGAGTTAAATTTGTGTGCATGATACTCGCTCCACAGAGGAAATTGCATTGACATCACCCCATTTCCAGTTCATGACAGCAAGCCAACTCCTCCCCAGTAGTGCGGGACTGTCCCCCGGGACAATCCAGAGTGGCAACCTGTTCTCCGAATCTTTGTGGGTCACGACTACCGTGGCACTGCCTAGCATCGGAATGATCTCCTTTGTGTATGTCCGTAGCTGTGCATCAATCGGCGATAGTATTGGCCTCCTGGCCTTGGACGCCCATAACTTTTTGAACTGTTTGATACCCATCAGGGACTGGCTGCCCTCCGTGTCTAGCTCCATTGATACTGGGATGCCATTGAGGAGCACTTTCATCATTATCGGTGGCGTCCTGATGTATGAACTGTATACGTGCTCCACATGAACTCGCTGAACTTCAGCTTCCAGCGATTACCCTCAGCGTTCATTTCTGCAATTTCTGCAGATATTTTGCTTCACCTCTGCAAACTCCGGCTGAGTGTGTGCCTCCACGCCTCCAACATGAGCTGCTGTTTGAAACAAAAGGTCCCTTGCCAGTCGATCGTCCCTGACTGTCCCTGTTATTGCCCTTGAGTGCGCCATTAACAGGTGTTGATGGCCTCATTACTGGCCGCATTGTCCCTTGCAATCGTGTGAATCGCCGTTCAGCTTGCCATTGTCTCTATCGAACTCCCCCTCTGGGTTCGACTACATGTTGGGGCATGCCCGACTGCCCTTGTCTGCCTGGAGAACTGTGTGCTGCTTTAAATGTGAGATTATCCACTTTGGTGGTAAAAACAGAGAGACAGACTATTATCTGAATGGTGACAGATTAGGAAAAGGGGAGGTACAAAGAGACCTGGGTGTCATGGTACATCAGTCATTGAAGGTTGGCATGCAGGTACAGCAGGCGGTTAAGAAAGCAAATGGCATGTTGGCCTTCATAGCGAGGGGATTTGAGTACAGGGGCAGGGAGGTGTTGCTACAGTTGTACAGGGCCTTGGTGAGGCCACATCTGGAGTATTGTGTACAGTTTTGGTCTCCTAACCTGAGGAAGGACATTCTTGCTATTGAGGGAGTGCAGTGAAGGTTCACCAGACTGATTCCCGGGATGGCGGGACTGACCTATCAAGAAAGACTGGATCAACTGGGCTTGTATTCACTGGAGTTCAGAAGAATGAGAGGGGACCTCATAGAAATGTTTAAAATTCTGACGGGATTAGACAGGTTAGATGCAGGAAGAATGTTCCCAATGTTGGGGAAGTCCAGAACCAGGGGACACAGTCTAAGGATAAGGGGTAAGCCATTTAGGACCGAGATGAGGAGGAATTTCTTCACCCAGAGAGTGGTGAACCTGTGGAATTCTCTACCACAGAAAGTTGTTGAGGCCAATTCACTAAATAAATCCAAAAAAGAGTTAGATGAAGTCCTTACTACTAGGGAAATCAAGGGGTTTCTGAACGGCAAGCTGAACGGTGATTCACACCATTGCAAGGGACAATGCGGCCAGTAATGAGGCCATCATCACCTGTTAATGGCGCACTCAAGGGCAATAACAGGGTCAGTCAGGGACGATCAACTGGCAAGGGACCTTTTGTTTCAAGGGGTGCCCAAACGCTCACACTGCCCACACTGTCCACAATGCTCACACTGCTCACACTGCCCACACTGCCCACAGTGCCCAGAGTGCCCACACTGCTCACATTGTCCACACTGCTCACTCTGCTCACACTGCCCACACTGCCCACACTGCTCATACTGCCCACATTGCTCACACTTCCCACACTGCACTGCCCACACTGTTCACACTGCCCACATGCTCACACTGCCTGAACGCTCACACTGCCTGAACGCTCACACTGCTCACACTGCCCTCACGCTCACACTGCTCACAGTGCTCACACTGCCCTCATGCTCACACTGCCCACACTGCTCACACTGTTCACACTGCTCACACTTCCCTCATGCTCACACTGCCAACACTGCTCACACTGCTCACATTGCCCACACTGCTCACACTGCTCTCACGCTCACACTGCCCACACTGCTCACACTATTCACACTGCTCACACTGCCCACACTGCTCACACTGCCCACACTGCCCTCACGCTCACACTGCCCACACTGCTCACACTGCTCACACTGCCCAAACTCTCACACTGCCCACACTGCTCACACTGTTCACACTGCCTACACTGCCCTCACGCTCACACTGCCCAAACGCTCACACTGTTCACACTGCCCTCACACTCACACTGCTCACACTGCCCACACTGCTCACACTGCTCACACTGCCCACACTGCTCACACTGCTCACACTGCCCACACTGCTCACACTGCCCACACTGTTCTCACTGCCCTCACGCTCACACTGCCCAAACGCTCACACTGCTCACACTGCCCACACTGCTCACACTGCTCACACTGCCCACACTGCTCATACTGCCCACATTGCTCACACTTCCCACACTGCACTGCCCACACTGCCCTCACACTCACACTACTCACACTGCTCACACTGCCCACACTGCCGACACCGCCCACTGTGCCCACACTGCTCACACTGTCCACACTGCTCAAACTACTCACACTGCCCACACTGCCCACAGTGCCCACAGTGCCCACACTGCTCACACTGTCCACACTGCTCATATTGCTCACTCTTCCCACACTGCTCACACTGCCCACACTGTTCACACTGCCCACACTGCCCACACTGCTCACACTGCCCACATTGCTCACACTTCCCACACTGCCCACGCTGTCCACAAACTCACACTACTTACAATGATCACACTGCTCACACTGCCCACACTGCCTGCTCTGCACACACTGCCCACATTGCTCACACTTCCCACACTGCCCAGATTGGCCACACTGCCCACACTGCTCACACTGCCCACATTGCTCACACTTCTCACACTGCTCACACTGTCCACGCTGCCCACACTGCCCACACTGCTCACATTGCCCACACTGCCCAGACTGCCCACACTGCTCACACTGTTCACACTGCCCACACTGCTCACACTGTTCACACTGTCCACACTGCTCACACTGCTCACACTGTTCACACTGCCCTCACACACACACTGCCCACACGCTCACACTGCCCTCACGCTCACACTGCCTGAACGCTCACACTGCTCACACTGCCCACACTGACCTCACGCTCACACTGTTCACACTGTTCACACTGCCCTCAGGCTCATACTGCCCAAATGCTCACACTGCCCACACTGATCTCACGCTCACACTGCTCACACTGCCCACACTGCCCACACTGCCCACACTGCTCACACTGCTCACACGCTCACACTGCCCACACTGCTCACACTGTTCACACTGCCCACACTGCCCACACTGCCCACACCTCACACTGCTCACACTGCCCGAACTGCATACAATGCCCACCCTGACCACACTGTTCACACTGCTCACACTGCCCACACTGCTCACATTGCCCACAGTACCCGCACTGCTCACACTGCCCACACTGCCCACACTGCCCGCACTGCCTGCATAGTCTGCACTGCCCACACTTCTCACATTGCCCACACGATCCACACTGCCCACATTGCTCACACTTCCCACACTGCTCACACTGTCCACCATGTCCACTCTGCTCACACTGCTCACACTGCCCTCACTGCTCACACTGCCCACACTGCCCACACTGCTCACACTTCCCTCACGCTCACCCTGTCCTCACGCTCACACTGCTCACACTGCCCACACTGCCCACACTGTTCACACTGCACTCACACTCACACTGCTCACACTTCCCACACTGCTCACACTGTCCACACTGTCCACACTGCTCACACTGCTCACACTGCCCTCACTGCCCACACGGCCCAAACTACACACTAACAACACTGCCCACACTGTCCACACTGCTCACATTGCCCAAGCTGCCCACACTGCCTGCTCTGCACACACTGCCCACATTGCTCACACTTCCCACACTGCTCACACTGCCCACACTGCCCACACTGCTCACACTGCCCACACTGCCCACACTGCTCACACTGCCCACATTGCTCGCACTTCCCACACTGCACTGCCCACACTGTTCACACTGCTCACACTGCCCACACTGCTCACACTGCTCACACTGCCCACACTGACCTCACGCTCACACTGCTCACACTGCTCACACTGCCCTCACACTCACACTGCCCACACTGCCCACACTGCTCACACTGCCCACACTGCTCACACTGCCCACACTGCCCACACTGCTCACACTGCCCACATTGCTCGCACTTCCCACACTGCACTGCCCACACTGTTCACACTGCCCTCACACTCACACTGCTCACACTGCCCACACCGCCCACAGTGCACACAGTGCACACACTGCTCACACTGCCCACACTGCTCACACTGCCCACACTGCTCACACTGCCCACACTGCCCACAGTGCCCACAGTGCCCACACTGCTCACACTGTCCACACTGCTCACATTGCTCACTCTTCCCACACTGCTCACACTGCCCGTTCTGCTCACACTGCCCACACTGCTCACACTTCCCACACTGCCCACACTGCCCATACTACCCACACTGCCCACACTGCCCACACTGTTCACACTGCCCACACTGCCCACACTGCTCACACTGCCCACACTGCTCACACTGTCCTCACGCTCACACTGCCCACACTGCTCATACTGCTCACACTGCTCACACTGCCAACACTGCTCAAACTGCTCACACTGCCCACTGCTCACACTGCTCACACTGTCCACACTGCCCACACTACCCACACTGCCCACATTGCCCACACTGCTCACACTGCCCTCACGCTCACAGTGCCCTCACTCTCACACTGCTCACACTTCCTTCACACTGACACTGCCCACACTGCCCACACTGCTCACACTGCTCACATTGCTCTCACGCTCACACTGCTCACACTGCCCTCACGCTCGCACTGCTCACACTGCTCACACTGCCCACACTGCCCACATTGCCCACACTGCTCACACTGCCCTCACGCTAACACTGCTCACACTGCACACACTGCTCACACTGGTCCCAGTGCTCACACTGCCCTCACGCACACACTGCTCACACTGTCCACACTGCTCACACCGTCCACACTGTCACACTGATCACACTGCTCACACTGCTCACAGTGCTCACACTGTCCACATTGTCCACACTGCTCACACTGCCCTCACACTCACACTGCTCACACTGCCCACACTACTCACACTGGCCACACTGATCACACTGCCCACAGTGCTCACACTGCCATCACACTCACACTGCCCGCACACTCACACTGCCCACACTACGACACTGTTCACACTGCTCACATTGCCCACAGTACTCGCACGGCTCACACTGCCCACATTGCCCACACGCTCAATTTGGCCACACTGCCCACACTGCCCACACTGCCCACATTGCCCACACTGCTCACACTGCTCACACTGCACACACTGCTCACACTGCCCTCACGCTCACACTGCTCACACTGTCCACACTGCTCACACCGTCCACACTGTCACACTGATCACACTGCTCACACTGCTCACAGTGCTCACACTGTCCACATTGTCCACACTGCTCACACTGCCCTCACACTCACACTGCTCACACTGCCCACACTGCTCACACTGCCCACACTACTCACACTGCCCACACTGATCACACTGCCATCACGCTCACACTGCCCACAGTGCTCACACTGCCATCACACTCACACTGCCCGCACACTCACACTGCCCACACTACGACACTGTTCACACTGCTCACATTGCCCACAGTACTCGCACGGCTCACACTGCCCACATTGCCCACACGCTCAATTTGGCCACACTGCCCACACTGCCCACACTGCCCACATTGCCCACACTGCTCACACTGCTCACACTGCACACACTGCTCACACTGCCCTCACGCTCACACTGCTCACACTGCCCCCACTCCTCACACTGTCCACCCTGCTCACACTGCTCACACCGCCCTCACGCTCACACTGCCCACACTGCTCACACTGCCCTCACGCTCACACTGCCCACACTGCCCACACTGCTCACACTGCCCACACTGTTCACACTGCTCACACTGCACACACTGCTCACACTGCCCTCACGCTAACACTGCTCACACTGAACACACTGCTCACACCGTCCACACTGTCCACACTGATCACACTGCTCACACTGCTCACAGTGCTCACACTGTCCACACTGTCCACACTGCTCACACTGCTCACACTGCCCTCATGCTCACACTGCCCTCACACTCACACTGCTCACACTGCCCACACTACTCACACTGCCCACACTGATCACACTGCCATCACGCTCACACTGCCCTCACACTCACACTGCTCACACTGCTCACACTGCTCACACTGCTCTCACGCTCACACTGCCCGCACACTCACACTGCCCACACTGCGCACACTGTTCACACTGCTCACACTGCCCCCACTGCCCACACTGCCCACACTGCCCACACTGCCAATACTGCTCACACTTCTCACACTGCCCTCACACTCACACTGCTCACACTGCTCACACTGCCCTCACGCTCACACTGCCCGCACACTCACAGTGCCCACACTGCGACACTGTTCACACTGCTCACATTGCCCACAGTACTCGCACTGCTCACACTGCCCACATTGCCCACACGCTCACACTGCCCACACTGCTCACACTGCCCACATTGCTCACACTTCCCACACTGCCCACGCTGTCCACAAACTCACACTACTTACAATGATCACACTGCTCACACTGCCCACACTGCCTGCTCTGCACACACTGCCCACATTGCTCACACTTCCCACACTGCCTAGATTGGCCACACTGCCCACACTGCTCACACTGCCCACATTGCTCACACTTCTCACACTGCTCACACTGTCCACGCTGCCCACACTGCCCACACTGCTCACATTGCCCACACTGCCCAGACTGCCCACACTGCTCACACTGTTCACACTGCCCACACTGCTCACACTGTTCACACTGTCCACACTGCTCACACTGCTCACACTGTTCACACTGCCCTCACACACACACTGCCCACACGCTCACACTGCCCTCACGCTCACACTGCCTGAACGCTCACACTGCTCACACTGCCCACACTGACCTCACGCTCACACTGTTCACACTGTTCACACTGCCCTCAGGCTCACACTGCCCAAATGCTCACACTGCCCACACTGATCTCACGCTCACACTGCTCACACTGCCCACACTGCCCACACTGCCCACACTGCTCACACTGCTCACACGCTCACACTGCCCACACTGCTCACACTGTTCACACTGCCCACACTGCCCACACTGCCCACACCTCACACTGCTCACACTGCCCAAACTGCATACACTGCCCACCCTGACCACACTGTTCACACTGCTCACACTGCCCACACTGCTCACATTGCCCACACGATCCACACTGCCCACATTGCTCACACTTCCCACACTGCTCACACTGTCCACCATGTCCACTCTGCTCACACTGCTCACACTGCCCTCACTGCTCACACTGCCCACACTGCCCACACTGTTCACACTTCCCTCACGCTCACCCTGTCCTCACGCTCACACTGCCCACACTGCCCTCACGCTCACACTGTCCTCACGCTCACACTGCTCACACTGCCCACACTGCCCACACTGTTCACACTGCACTCACACTCACACTGCTCACACTTCCCACACTGCTCACACTGTCCACACTGTCCACACTGCTCACACTGCTCACACTGCCCTCACTGCCCACACGGCCCAAACTGTACACACTAACAACACTGCCCACACTGTCCACACTGCTCACATTGCCCAAGCTGCCCACACTGCCTGCTCTGCACACACTGCCCACATTGCTCACACTTCCCACACTGCTCACACTGCCCACACTGCCCACACTGCTCACACTGCCCACACTGCCCACACTTCCCACACTGCACTGCCCACACTGTTCACACTGCTCACACTGCCCACACTGCCCACACTGCTCACACTGCCCACACTGACCTCACGCTCACACTGCTCACACTGCTCACACTGCCCTCACACTCACACTGCCCACACTGCCCACACTGCTCACACTGCCCACACTGCTCACACTGCCCACACTGCTCACACTGCCCACACTGCCCACACTGCTCACACTGCCCACATTGCTCGCACTTCCCACACTGCACTGCCCACACTGCCCTCACACTCACACTGCTCACACTGCCCACACCGCCCACAGTGCCCACAGTGCACACACTGCTCACACTGCCCACACTGCTCACACTGCCCACACTGCTCACACTGCCCACACTGCCCACAGTGCCCACAGTGCCCACACTGCTCACACTGTCCACACTGCTCACATTGCTCACTCTTCCCACACTGCTCACACTGCCCGTTCTGCTCACACTGCCCACACTGCTCACACTTCCCACACTGCCCACACTGCCCATACTACCCACACTGCCCACACTGCCCACACTGTTCACACTGCCCACACTGCCCACACTGCTCACACTGCCCACACTGCTCACACTGTCCTCACGCTCATACTGCCCACACTGCTCACACTGCTCACACTGCTCACACTGCCAACACTGCTCAAACTGCCCACACTGCCCACTGCTCACACTGCTCACACTGTCCACACTGCCCACACTACCCACACTGCCCACATTGCCCACACTGCTCACACTGCCCTCACGCTCACAGTGCCCTCACTCTCACACTGCTCACACTTCCTTCACGCTGACACTGCCCACACTGCCCACACTGCTCACACTGCTCACATTGCTCTCACGCTCACACTGCTCACACTGCCCTCACGCTCGCACTGCTCACACTGCTCACACTGCCCACACTGCCCACATTGCCCACACTGCTCACACTGCCCTACGCTAACACTGCTCACACTGCACACACTGCTCACACTGGTCCCAGTGCTCACACTGCCCTCACGCACACACTGCTCACACTGTCCACACTGCTCACACCGTCCACACTGTCACACTGATCACACTGCTCACACTGCTCACAGTGCTCACACTGTCCACATTGTCCACACTGCTCACACTGCCCTCATGCTCACACTGCCCTCACACTCACACTGCTCACACTGCCCACACTACTCACACTGCCCACACTGATCACACTGCCATCACGCTCACACTGCCCACAGTGCTCACACTGCCATCACACTCACACTGCCCGCACACTCACACTGCCCACACTACGACACTGTTCACACTGCTCACATTGCCCACAGTACTCGCACTGCTCACACTGCCCACATTGCCCACACGCTCAATTTGGCCACACTGCCCACACTGCTCACACTGCTCACGCTGCACACACTGCTCACACTGCCCTCACGCTCACACTGCTCACACTGCCCCCACTCCTCACACTGTCCACACTGCTCACACCGCCCTCACGCTCACACTGCCCACACTGCTCACACTGCCCTCACGCTCACACTGCCCACACTGCCCACACTGCTCACACTGCCCACACTGTTCACACTGCTCACACTGCACACACTGCTCACACTGCCCTCACGCTAACACTGCTCACACTGAACACACTGCTCACACTGCTCACACTGCTCACACTGCCCTCACGCTCACACTGCTCACACTGTCCACACTGCTCACACCATCCACACTGTCCACACTGATCACACTGCTCACACTGCTCACAGTGCTCACACTGTCCACACTGTCCACACTGCTCACACTGCTCACACTGCCCTCATGCTCACACTGCCCTCACACTCACACTGCTCACACTGCCCACACTACTCACACTGCCCACACTGATCACACTGCCATCACGCTCACACTGCCCTCACACTCACACTGCTCACACTGCTCACACTGCTCACACTGCCCTCACGCTCACACTGCCCGCACACTCACACTGCCCACACTGCGCACACTGTTCACACTGCTCACACTGCCCCCACTGCCCACACTGCCCACACTGCCCACACTGCCAACACTGCTCACACTTCTCACACTGTCCTCACACTCACACTGCTCACACTGCTCACACTGCCCTCACGCTCACACTGCCCGCACACTCACAGTGCCCACACTGCGACACTGTTCACACGGCTCACATTGGCCACACTGCCCACACTGCCCACACTGCCCACATTGCCCACACTGCCCACACTGCTCACACTGCTCACACTGCACACACTGCTCACACTGCCCTCACGCTCACACTGCTCACACTGCTCACACTGCACACACTGCTCACACTGCCCTCACGCTCACACTGCCCTCACACTCACACTGCCCACACTGCTCACACTGCTCACACTGCCCTCACGCTCACACTACTCACACTGCCCACAGTGCCCACAGTGCCCACACTGCTCACACTGTCTACACTGCTCACATTGCTCACTCTTCCCACACTGCTCACACTGCCCGTTCTGCTCACACTGCCCACACTGCTCACACTTCCCACACTGCCCACACTGCCCACACTGCCCACACTACCCACACTGCCCACACTACCCACACTGCTCACACTGCCCACACTGCCCACACTGCCCACACTGTTCACACTGCCCACACTGCCCACATTGCCCACACTGCTCACACTGCCCTCACGCTCACAGTGCCCTCACTCTCACACTGCTCACACTTCCTTCACGCTGACACTGCCCACACTGCCCACACTGCTCACACTGCTCACATTGCTCTCACGCTCACACTGCTCACACTGCCCTCACGCTCGCACTGCTCACACTGCTCACACTGCCCACACTGCCCACATTGCCCACACTGCTCACACTGCCCTCACGCTAACACTGCTCACACTGCACACACTGCTCACACTGGTCCCAGTGCTCACACTGCCCTCACGCACACACTGCTCACACTGTCCACACTGCTCACACCGTCCACACTGTCACACTGATCACACTGCTCACACTGCTCACAGTGCTCACACTGTCCACATTGTCCACACTGCTCACACTGCCCTCATGCTCACACTGCCCTCACACTCACACTGCTCACACTGCCCACACTACTCACACTGCCCACACTGATCACACTGCCATCACGCTCACACTGCCCACAGTGCTCACACTGCCATCACACTCACACTGCCCTCACACTCACACTGCTCACACTGCTCACACTGCCCTCACGCTCACACTGCCCGCACACTCACACTGCCCACACTACGACACTGTTCACACTGCTCACATTGCCCACAGTACTCGCACTGCTCACACTGCCCACATTGCCCACACGCTCAATTTGGCCACACTGCTCACACTGCCCCCACTCCTCACACTGTCCACACTGCTCACACTGCTCACACCGCCCTCACGCTCACACTGCCCACACTGCTCACACTGCCCTCACGCTCACACTGCCCACACTGCCCACACTGCTCACACTGCCCACACTGTTCACACTGCTCACACTGCACACACTGCTCACACTGCCCTCACGCTAACACTGCTCACACTGCACACACTGCTCACACTGCTCACACTGGTCCCAGTGCTCACACTGCCCTCACGCTCACACTGCTCACACTGTCCACACTGCTCACACCGTCCACACTGTCCACACTGATCACACTGCTCACACTGCTCACAGTGCTCACACTGTCCACACTGTCCACACTGCTCACACTGCTCACACTGCCCTCATGCTCACACTGCCCTCACACTCACACTGCTCACACTGCCCACACTACTCACACTGCTCACACTGATCACACTGCCATCACGCTCACACTGCCCTCACACTCACACTGCTCACACTGCTCACACTGCTCACACTGCCCTCACGCTCACACTGCCCGCACACTCACACTGCCCACACTGCGCACACTGTTCACACTGCTCACACTGCCCCCACTACCCACACTGCCCACACTGCCCACACTGCCAACACTGCTCACACTTCTCACACTGCCCTCACACTCACACTGCTCACACTGCTCACACTGCCCTCACGCTCACACTGCCCGCACACTCACAGTGCCCACACTGCGACACTGTTCACACTGCTCACATTGCCCACAGTACTCGCACTGCTCACACTGCCCACATTGCCCACACGCTCACATTGGCCACACTGCCCACACTGCCCACACTGCCCACATTGCCCACACTGCCCACACTGCTCACACTGCTCACACTGCTCACACTGCTCACACTGCCCTCACGCTCACACTGCTCACACTGCTCACACTGCACACACTGCTCACACTGCCCTCACGCTCACACTGCCCTCACACTCACACTGCTCACACTGCTCACACTGCTCACACTGCCCTCACGCTCACACTACTCACACTGCCCACACTGCTCACACTGTCCACACTGCTCACACTGCTCACACCGCCCTCACGCTCACACTGCCCTCACACTCACACTGCTCACACTGCTCACACTGCCCTCACGCTCACACTGCTCACACTGCCCACACTGCTCACACTGTCCACACTGCTCACACTGCTCACACTGCCCTCACGCTCACACTGCCCACACTGCTCACACTGCCCTCACGCTCACACTGACCACACTGCCCACACTGCTCACACTGCCCACACTGCTCACACTGCCCACACTGTTCACACTGCTAACACTTCTCACACTGCCCACACTGCTCACACTACCCACACTGCTCACACTGCTCACACTGCCCACACTGACCACATTGCCCACACTGCTCACACTGCTCACATTGCCCACACTGCCCACACTGCCCACACTGCTCACACTGCCCACACTGCCCACACGCTCACACTGGCCACACTGCCCACACACTCACACTGCCCACACTGCTCACACTGCTCACACTACCCACACTGCTCACACTGCTCACACTGCCCTCACGCTCACACTGCCCTCACGATCACACTGCCCTCACACTCACACTGCTCACACTGCTCACACTGCCCTCACGCTCACACTGCCCGCACACTCACAGTGCCCACACTGCGACACTGTTCACACTGCTCACATTGCCCACAGTACTCGCACTGCTCACACTGCCCACATTGCCCACACGCTCACATTGGCCACACTGCCCACACTGCCCACACTGCCCACATTGCCCACACTGCTCACACTGCTCACACTGCCCTCACGCTCACACTGCCCTCACACTCACACTGCTCACACTGCTCACACTGCCCTCACGCTCACACTGCCCGCACACTCACAGTGCCCACACTGCGACACTGTTCACACTGCTCACATTGCCCACAGTACTCGCACTGCTCACACTGCCCACATTGCCCACACGCTCGCATTGGCCACACTGCCCACACTGCCCACACTGCCTACATTGCCCACACTGTTCACACTGTTCACACTGCCCACACTGCTCACACTACCTGCACTGCTCACACTGCCCACACTGCCCACACTGCCTGCTCTGCACACACTGCCCACATTGCTCACACTTCCCACACTGCTCACACTGCCCACACTGCCCGCACTGTCCACACTGTCCACACTGCCCACACGCTCACACTGCCCTCATGCTCACACTGCCCTCACGCTCACATTGCCCACACTGCCCTCACACTCACACTGCCCAAACGCTCACACTGCCCAAACGCTCACACTGCCCACACTGCTCACTACTCACACTGCCCACACTGCCCACACTGCCCACAGTGCCCACACTGCTCACACTTTCCACACTGCTCACACTGCTCACACTGCTCACACTGCCCATACTGCCCATACCGTCCACACTGCTCACACTGCCTGCACTGCCCGCACTGTCCACACTGTCCACACTGCCCACACGCTCACACTGCCCTCATGCTCACACTGCCCTCACGCTCACATTGCCCACACTGCCCTCACACTCACACTGCCCAAACGCTCACACTGCCCAAACGCTCACACTGCCCACACTGCTCACTACTCACACTGCCCACACTGCCCACACTGCCCACAGTGCCCACACTGCTCACACTTTCCACACTGCTCACACTGCTCACACTGCTCACACTGCCCATACTGCCCATACCGTCCACACTGCTCACACTGCCTGCACTGCCCACACTGTTCACACTGCACACACTGCCCTAAGGCTGACACTGCTGACACTGCCCACACTGCTGACACTGCTCACACTGCCTACACTGCTCACACTGCCCACACTGCTCACACTGCTCACACTGCCCACACTGCTCACACTGCCCACACTGCTCACACTGCTCACACTGCCCACACTGCTCACACTGCCCACACTGCCCACGCTGCTCACACTGCACACACTACTCTCAGGCGGACACTGCTCACACTGCTCACACTGCTCACACTGCCCACACTGCTCACACTGCTCACACTGCTCACACTGCCCACACTGCCCACACTGCTCACACTGCACACTGCTCACACTGCTCACACTGTCCACACTGCCCACACTACCCACACTGCCCACATTGCCCACACTGCTCACACTGCCCTCACGCTCACACTGCCCTCACACTCACACTGCTCACACTTCCTTCACGCTGACACTGCCCACACTGCCCACAGTGCCCACACTGCTCACATTGCTGTCACGCTCACACTGCTCACACTGCCCACAGTGCCCACACTGCTCACACTGCTCACACTGCCCACACTGCCCACACTGCCCACACTGCTCACACTGCCCACACTGCCCACACTGCACACACTGCCCTCAGGCGGACACTGCTCACACTGCCCACACTGCTCACACTGCCCACACTGTTCACACTGCCCACACTGCCCTCACGCTCACACTGTTCACACTGTTCACACTGCCCTCACGCTCACACTGCCCACACTGCTCACACTGCCCACACTGCTCACACTGCCCTCACGCTCACACTGCCCACACTGCTCACACTGTCCAAACTGCTCACACTGTTCACACTGCCTATACTGCCCATACTGTCCACATTGCTCACACTGTCCACACTGCTCACACTGCCCACACTGTCCAAACTGCTCACATTGCTCACACTGCCCACACTGCTCACACTGCCCACACTGCCCACACTGCTCACACTGCCCACACTGCCCACACTGCTCACACTGCCCACACTGCCCACACTGCTCACACTGCACACACTGCCCTCACACTTCCACTGCCCAAACGCTCACACTGCCCAAACGCTCACACTGCCCACACTGCTCACTACTCACACTGCCCACACTGCCCACACTGCCCACAGTGCCCACACTGCTCACACTTTCCACACTGCTCACACTGCTCACACTGCTCACACTGCCCATACTGCCCATACCGTCCACACTGCTCACACTGCCTGCACTGCCCACACTGTTCACACTGCACACACTGCCCTCACGCTCACACTGTTGACACTGCTGACACTGCCCTCACTGCCCACACTGCTCACACTGCTCACACTGCCCACACTGCTCACACTGCCCTCACGCTCACACTGCCCACACTGCTCACACTGCTCACACTGTTCACACTGCTCACACTGCTTACACTGCTCACACTACCCACACTGCCCACACTGCTTACACTGCTCACACTACCCACACTGCCCACACTGCTCGCACTGCCCACAATGGACACACAGCCCACACTGCTCACCCTGCCCACACTGCCCACACTGTTCACACTGTTCACACTGCCCACACTGCTCACACTACCTGCACTGCTCACACTGCCCACACTGCCCACACTGCCTGCTCTGCACACACTGTCCACATTGCTCACACTGTCCACACTGCTCACACTGCCCACACTGTCCAAACTGCTCACATTGCTCACACTGCCCACACTGCTCACACTGCCCACACTGCCCACACTGCTCACACTGCTCACACTGCCCACACTGCCCACACTGCTCACACTGCCCACACTGCACACACTGCTCACACTGCACACACTGCCCTCACACTCACACTGCCCAAACGCTCACACTGCCCAAACGCTCACACTGCCCACACTGCTCACTACTCACACTGCCCACACTGCCCACACTGCCCACAGTGCCCACACTGCTCACACTTTCCACACTGCTCACACTGCTCACACTGCTCACACTGCCCATACTGCCCATACCGTCCACACTGCTCACACTGCCTGCACTGCCCACACTGTTCACACTGCACACACTGCCCTAAGGCTGACACTGCTGACACTGCCCACACTGCTGACACTGCTCACACTGCCTACACTGCTCACACTGCCCACACTGCTCACACTGCTCACACTGCCCACACTGCTCACACTGCCCACACTGCTCACACTGCTCACACTGCCCACACTGCTCACACTGCCCACACTGCCCACGCTGCTCACACTGCACACACTACTCTCAGGCGGACACTGCTCACACTGCTCACACTGCTCACACTGCCCACACTGCTCACACTGCTCACACTGCTCACACTGCCCACACTGCCCACACTGCTCACACTGCACACTGCTCACACTGCTCACACTGTCCACACTGCCCACACTGCCCACATTGCCCACACTGCTCACACTGCCCTCACGCTCACACTGCCCTCACACTCACACTGCTCACACTTCCTTCACGCTGACACTGCCCACACTGCCCACAGTGCCCACACTGCTCACATTGCTGTCACGCTCACACTGCTCACACTGCCCACAGTGCCCACACTGCTCACACTGCTCACACTGCCCACACTGCCCACACTGCCCACACTGCTCACACTGCCCACACTGCCCACACTGCACACACTGCCCTCAGGCGGACACTGCTCACACTGCCCACACTGCTCACACTGCCCACACTGTTCACACTGCCCACACTGCCCTCACGCTCACACTGTTCACACTGTTCACACTGCCCTCACGCTCACACTGCCCACACTGCTCACACTGCTCACACTGCCCACACTGCTCACACTGCCCTCACGCTCACACTGCCCACACTGCTCACACTGTCCAAACTGCTCACACTGTTCACACTGCCCATACTGCCCATACTGTCCACATTGCTCACACTGTCCACACTGCTCACACTGCCCACACTGTCCAAACTGCTCACATTGCTCACACTGCCCACACTGCTCACACTGCCCACACTGCCCACACTGCTCACACTGCTCACACTGCCCACACTGCCCACACTGCTCACACTGCCCACACTGCCCACACTGCTCACACTGCACACACTGCCCTCAGGCGGACACTGCTCACACTGCCCACACTGCTCACACTGCCCACACTGTTCACACTGCCCACACTGCCCTCACGCTCACCCTGTTGACACTGCTGACACTGCCCTCACTGCCCACACTGCTCACACTGCTCACACTGTCCACACTGCTCACACTGCCCTCACGCTCACACTGCCCACACTGCTCACACTGCTCACACTGCTCACACTTCCCACACTGCTCACACTACCCACACTGCCCACACTGCCCACACTGCTCACACTGTTCACACTGCCCTCACACTCACACTGGTCACACTGCCCACACTGCTCACATTGCTCACACTGTCCACACTGCTTACACTGCCCACACTGTCCAAACTGCTCACACTGTTCACACTGCCCATACTGCCCATACTGTCCACATTGCTCACACTGTCCACACTGCTCACACTGCCCACACTGTCCAAACTGCTCACATTGCTCACTCTGCCCACACTGCTCACACTGCCCACACTGCCCACACTGCTCACACTGCCCACACTGCCCACACTGCATACACTGCCCTCAGGCGAACACTGCTCACACTGCCCACACTGCTCACACTGCCCACACTGTTCACACTGCCCACACTGCCCTCACGCTCACACTGTTGACACTGCTCACACTGCCCTCACGCTCACACTGCTCACACTGCTCACACTGCTCACACTGCTCACATTGCCCTCACGCTCACACTGCCCTCACACTCACACTGCTCACACTGCTCACACTGCCCTCACGCTCACACTGCCCGCACACCCACACTGCCCACACTGCCCACACTGCCCACACTGCTCACAGTGCCCACACTGCCCACACTGCCCACACTTCTCACACTGCTCACACTGCCCACACTGTTCACACTGCTCACACTGCTCACACTACCCACACTGCTCACACTGCCCTCACACTCACACTGCTCACACTGCTCACACTGCCCTCATGCTCACACTGCCCGCACACTCACACTGCCCACACTACGACACTGTTCACACTGCTCACATTGCCCACAGTACTCATACTGCTCACACTGCCCACATTGCCCACACGCTCACATTGGCCACACTGCCCACACTGCCCACATTGCCCACACTGCCCACACTGCTCACACTGCTCACACTGCCCACACTGCTCACACTGCCCTCACGCTCACACTGCCCACACTGCCCACACTGCTCACACTGCCCACACTGTTCACACTGCTAACACTGCTCACACTGCTCACACTGCCATCACACTCACACTGCCCTCACACTCACACTGCTCACACTGCGCACACTGCTCACACTGCTCACACTGCTCACACTGCCCACACTGCCCACACTGCTCACACTGCACACTGCTCACACTGTTCACACTGCTCACACTGTCCACACTGCCCACACTACCCACACTGCCCACATTGCCCACACTGCTCACACTGCCCTCACGCTCACACTGCCCTCACACTCACACTGCTCACACTTCCTTCATGCTGACACTTCCCACACTGCCCACACTGCCCTCACACTCACACTGCCCACACTGCTCAATACTGCCCACACTGCTCACACTGCTCACACTGCCCACATTGCCCACACTGCTCACACTGCCCTCACGCTAACACTGCTCACACTGCACACACTGCTCACACTGCTCACACTGCTCACACTGCCCTCACGCTAACACTGCTCACACTGCACACACTGCTCACACTGCTCCCAGTGCTCACACTGCCCTCACGCTCACACTGCTCACACTGTCCACACTGCTCACACCGTCCACACTGTCCACACTGATCACACTGCTCACACTGCTCACAGTGCTCACACTGTCCACACTGCTCACACTGCCCTCATGCTCACACTGCCCTCACACTCACACTGCTCACACTGCCCACACTACTCACACTGCCCTCACACTCACACTGCTCACACACTCACACTGCCCACACTGCGCACACTGTTCACACTGCTCACACTGCCCACACTGCCGACACTGCCCACACTGCCCACACTGCTCACACTTCTCACACTGCTCACACTGCCCACACTGTTCACACTGCTCACACTGCCCACACTGCTCACACTGCTCACACTACCCACACTGCTCACACTGCCCTCACGCTCACACTGCTCACACTGCTCACATTGCCCTCACGCTCACACTGCCCTCACACTCACACTGCTCACACTGCTCACATTGCCCTCACGCTCACACTGCCCTCACACTCACACTGCTCACACTGCTCACACTGCCCTCACGCTCACGCTGCCCGCACACTCACACTGCCCACACTGCGCACACTGTTCACACTGCTCACACTGCCCACACTGCCCACACTGCCCACACTGCTCACACTGTCCACACTGCTCACACTGCCCACACTGCCCACACTGCCCACACTTCTCACACTGCTCACACTGCCCACACTGTTCACATTGCTCACACTGCCCACACTGCTCACACTGCTCACACTACCCACACTACCCACACTGCTCACCCTGCTCACACTGCCCTCACGCTCACACTGCTCACACTGCTTACACTGCCCTCACGCTCACACTGCCCGCACACTCACACTGCCCACACTACGACACTGTTCACACTGCTCACATTGCCCACAGTACTCGCACTGCTCACACTGCCCACATTGTCCACACGCTCACATTGGCCACACTGCCCACACTGCTCACACTACCCACACTGCTCACACTGCCCACACTGCCCACACTGCCCACACTGCTCACACTGCTCACACTGCCCTCACGCTCACACTGCTCACATTGCCCACACTGCTCACACTGTCCACACTGCTCACACTTCTCACACTGCCCTTATGCTCACACTGCCCACACTGCTCACACTGCCCACACTGCTCACACTGCCCTCACACTCACACTGTTCACACTGCCCACACTGCCCACTCTGCTCTCACTGCTCACACTGCTCACACTGCCCTCACGCTCACACTGCCCTCACTCACACTGCTCACACTGCTCACACTGCTCACACTGCCCTCACGCTTGCACTGTCCTCAAACTCACACTGCCCACACTGCTCACACTGTTCACACTGCTCACACTGCCCACACTGCCCACACTGCTCACACTGCCCACACTGCTCACACTACCCACACTGCTCACACTGCTCACACTGCCCTCACGCTCACACTGCCCTCACACTCACACTGTTCACACTGCTCACACTGCCCACACTGCCCACACTGCTCACACTGCCCACACTGCCCACACACTCACACTGGCCACACTGCCCACACTGCCCACACTGCCCACACGCTCACACTGCCCACACTGTTCACACTGCTCACATTGCCCACAGTACTCGCACCGCTCACACTGCCCACATTGCCCACACGCTCACATTGGCCACACTGCCCACACTGCCCACATTGCCCACACTGCTCACACTGCTCACACTGCTCACACTGCACACACTGCTCACACTGCCCTCACGCTCACACTGCTCGCACTGCTCACACTGCTCACATTGCCCTCACGCTCACACTGCCCTCACACTCACACTGCTCACACTGCTCACACTGCCTTCACGCTCACACTGCCCACACACTCACACTGCCCACACTGCCCACACTGCCCACACTGCTCACAGTGCCCACACTGCCCACACTGCTCACACTTCTCACACTGCTCACACTGCCCACACTGTTCACACTGCTCACACTGTTCACACTACCCACACTGCTCACACTGCTCACACTGCCCTCACGCTCACACTGCCCTCACACTCACACTGCTCACACTGCTCACACTGCCCTCATGCTCACACTGCCCGCACACTCACACTGCCCACACTACGACACTGTTCACACTGCTCACATTGCCCACAGTACTTGCACTGCTCACACTGCCCACATTGCCCACACGCTCACATTGGCCACACTGCCCACACTGCCCACATTGCCCACACTGCCCACACTGCTCACACTGCTCACACTGCACACACTGCTCACACTGCCCTCACGCTCACACTGCTCACACTGCCCACACTGCTCACACTGCCCACACTGCTCACGCTGCCCTCACGCTCACACTGCCCACACTGCCCACACTGCTCACACTGCCCACACTGTTCACACTGCTCACACTGCTAACACTGCTCACACTGCCCACACTGCCCACACTGCTCACACTGCCCACACTGTTCACACTGCTCACACTGCTAACACTGCTCACACTGCCCACACTGCTCACATTGCCCACACTGCTCACACTGCTCACACTGCCCTCACGCTCACACTGCTCACATTGCTCACACTGCTCACACTGCTAACACTGCTCACACTGCCCACACTGCTCACATTGCCCACACTGCTCACATTGCTCACACTGCTCACACTGCTCACACTGCCCTCACGCTCACACTGCTCACATTGCCCACACTGCTCACACTGTCCACACTGCTCACACTTCTCACACTGCCCTTATGCTCACACTGCTCACACTGCTCACACTGCCCTCACACTCAAACTGCTCACACTCACACTGCTCACACTGCCCTCACGCTCACACTGCCCTCACACTCACACTGCTCACACTGCCCACACTGCTCTCACTGCTCACACTGCCCTCACGCTCACACTGCCCTCACTCACACTGCTCACACTGCTCACACTGCTCACACTGCCCTCATGCTCGCACTATCCTCACACTCACACTGCCCACACTGCTCACACTGTTCACACTGCTCACACTGCCCACACTGCCCACACTGCCCACACTGCTCACACTGCCCACACTGCCCACACGCTCACACTGGCCACACTGCCCACACTGCTCACACTGCCCACACTGCCCACACGCTCGCACTGCCCACACTGCCCACACTGCCCACACGCTCACACTGCCCACACTGCCCACACGCTCACAGTGCCCACACTGCTCACACTGCCCACACGCTCAGACTGCCCGCACTGTCTGCACTGCCCGCTCTGCTCGCTGTGTGGTTAGCTATGAAGGCTCCACATTATTATGGCACAGGCTTCTTTCAGGCAGCCACATGGAGAGCTTGCGAGCATGAAGGACCTGTGCACGTCAGACCACTAACACCCTTCACAACAGAGCAGCACACTTCATCAGCTTTGGCAGCCAGGCAGCAGAGCCAATGCCAAACAGTTTTATTCGGTTCCGAATTTCCCTAAGGTCCAAGGTGACGTCAATGGCACCCACATCACATTGCAGGTATGCACAGAGCTCCCCTCACCTATGGGGATTCCACTCCATGAATGTGCAGATAGTTTGTGACACCACTCAGAAGATCCTCCATGTCAACGTCCAGTATGCAAAAAGCTGCCATGATACGTTCATCCACCAGTGCTCTTGGCACTTCATGATTGTAATATATTATCACATGGTTTGGTATGAGCATGCTCAGCTCTCCCTGGCTTAATAAGGCAAGCACATGGATCAGCAACTCATTGTATCTCTGTCCTTCGTTTGTTCTACCCACGTACATTATATTTTGGTGATGAGAATGGGATCCCAAAGCCATTTTTGGGGATCATGGAAGGACACAGTGTTCAACCTTCGAGTGGACAAGTTTAAGGTGAATTTGTGATACCTAAACTGAATTTTTGCAATGTTTTACTCATGCATAATCATCTGTGCTTCGCCTTCGCGTGTATGTATACACTGCAACAATGGCGTTGACTCTCACAGGTACACAGGAAGTGTGCTGAGTCACTGTTCAACAGCATCAAGATAATCCTGGCCACGCCTATGGGATTCATTGGAAGCCTCGGCATTTATAACCGTATGACCAAGCTCGCAAACCATTCAGTTCATACATTGAGTGGATGGAGATATTCTTTAGGGCTAATAACATTATTGAGACCGAAGGTGCAAATGAGAATGTTTAAACTCAAAATAAAATAATTCGTGAATGGAAGAAGGCAATTTTTCGAACGGAGGTCGGGCCTGTGCCTACGGAACATTGACAAACTTACTTGTGTCAGGGAAAGAGAAGGATGCGTTGTTTGAAGACATTGTTGAGAAAGTCATTTGGTACCAGAAACCAAAAACAAAGTGAAACCATTAGTGAGTACGTTGTAGTTTTTCAGAACCTGTCTTTGCAGTGTAACTTCGGCTCATTTTTGGATTGTGCGTTGCGAGATAAGTTTGTGTGTGGACTGGTGAATGAGCACACACAGTCCAAGTTACTGAACACTCCGAACCTAACGTTTGACACAGCATGCAAAATTGCCCTATCAATAGAGATGGTGCCTAAGAATGCTTGGGAGCTCCGTCCAATTCAAGTGACTCTTGCAGCTGAGGTCTGCAGTCAAAAAACCACCACCAAACCTAAAGCTGTGAGAACGAGTCAAAAGCATGTCGGTGAGAGCAGTTCAGTGAATTGTTATCGCAGCACTGGAAATCACTCACCACAGTCCTGCCAATACAGAAATGCAAAGTGCTTGCACTGCCAGAAGCAAGGCTATATTTCAACAGCTGGCAGAGCTAGATCTAAAGCAGGAAGTAAGACCCATTCTAGTGGCAATGCAAAGCAGCGACAACAAAAGGGAGGAGTTCACAATATTGAAGTGAACACACCTGATTTTGAAGAACGACACATTTACAGTATCTATGTCACTAGCAACGCTAGCAGTCGTGGGAAAAACACCCGTACAAAACTTTTGATCAATGACCAATATATTGATATATGTATCGACACAGTGGTGGTCTGCTCTAGCATGAGTAAGGACACATATGAGAGTAAGTTTAATCAAGTGCCACTTACAAAGAGTACCATAAAGGTAAAAACGTACTCCAGAGAAATCCTAGAGACATGTAAACAAATGGAATGCACAGTTCAATACAATGGGCAGTCTGTAAAGCTGCCTATTATTGCAATGAGCTACAACAACAGGCCAACTCTCGTGTGCAAAGACTGGTGGCAAAAACACGGGCAGAATATTATCTGAATGGTGGTAGATTAGGAAAAGGGGAGGTGCAACGAGACCTGGGTGTCATTGAAAGTTGGCATGCAGGTACAGCAGGCGGTGAAGAAGGCAAATGGTATGTTGGTCTTCATAGCTAGAAGATTTGAGTATAGGAGCAGTGAGGTCTTACTGTAGTTGTACAGGGCCTTAGTGAGGCCTCATCTGGAATATTGTGTTCAGTTTTGGTCTCCTAATCTGAGGAAGGACGTTCTTGCTATTGAGGGAGTGCAGCGAAGGTTCACCAGACTGATTCCAGGGATGGCTGGATATGAGGAGAGACTGGATCAACTGGGCCTTTATACATTGGAGTTTAGAAGGATGAGAGGGGATCTCATAGAAACGTATGATTCTGACGGGACGGGAAAGGTTAGATGCGGGTAGAATGTTCCCGATGATGGGGAAGTCCAGAACCAGGGGACACAGTCTTAGGATAAGGGGTAGGCCATTTAGGACTGAGATGAGGAGAAACTTCTTCACTCAGAGAGTTGTTAACCTGTGGATTTCCCTGCCGCAGAGAGTCGTTGATGCCAGTTCATTGGATATATTCAAGAGGGAGTTAGATGTGGCCCTTACGGCTAAAGGGATCAAGGGGTATGGAGAGAAAGCGGGAAAGGGGTACTGAGGTGAATGATCAGCCATGATCTTATTGAGTGGTGGTGCAGGCTCGAAGGGCCGAATGGCCTACTCCTGCACCTATTTTCTATGTTCCTATGTTTCTATGAAAGTTAAAACTGGATTGGAAAAACATCTTCAATGTAAATGCATCAAAGAAGCGACTCGACTCAATGCTGAATGAATACGAAAGCATGTTCACAGACAGTTATGAGGCAATCACTGTGTATCACTGGCCGGGGCCATTGGAGGGAGCAGCGTGCAGCGGCATGCCACTGCAGGGAGCAGCGTGTGCTGCTGCAGGAGGGCGATGGCTGCGAAACCAGGTCACTGATTGAAAAGGAGCAAATGTGCTTTTGTGCAGCCTGAGGTTGTGTACCTTGTTCTGAAAGTTGATGCAAATGGCTTGCAACCAGTGAAGGTAAAGGTTGATTCTGTCGTTAATGCTCCAAAGCCACAGAACGTGCCTGAGTTAAGATCTTTCCTTGTAATGGTCCAGTACTGCGCACGTTTTTTACCTGAGTTCGCGACCATGTTAGCTCCCCAAGCTCCTCAAGAAGGATGTCCAGTGGAAGTGGACGAAAGCGCAACAGGAAGCTAACGACGCTTGTAAGAGAAGTCTCTCTAGCGATGCTGTACTTGTGCACTACGTCACAGAACGTGAGCTTAAGTTAACGTGTGATGCTTCCACTTAGTGTGGGAGCTATCATAAGCCACGTAATGAATGACAGTCAAAAGAAACCAATTGTGTTCACATTGCGAACTCTCAGAAACAGCAAAAGAAACTACAGGTTGAAACTTCCTTATTCGGCACCCATGGGACTTGGCCTGTGCCGGATAAGGGATTTTGCTCGATGAGGGGAGGTCATGTGTTCTACTGTCTTTTACAACTGCCAGCATCCAGCCTCAGCCAGCCAGCTCTGATACAGATGTCCCGTCCCCCGTGATCCACTGCCCCTCCCCCCATGATCTCCATGACTCATTCAAAGTAATGAAGAGGTATTTTCTTCTTGTTTGGCAGAGCGCTGAGGGCAGCGGGCAGGGGAGGAGAGGAGCGGCCAGCCCAAGGACACGGCCCACCGGCCCAACCCCGGCCATGGCGCGGGAAGCAGGTCGATGGGACTCAGTGCAATCCTTGTGCTGAGCCGGGATCATGTTATGAGCAAGCTTGCCCAGCGGAGCTACGGCGGCTCTGTGGTTGTAGGAGTTTCTGCATCGAGGAGAAAGATAGCAGCCAAGCTTGGCAAAGCGAAAAACTAGCCGGGGGGTTTAAACATATTTATTGTTTAAAAATATAACTTTTATCAAGCTTTTATTTATAATTTAATTCAAAATACATGTAGAACCTTTCCCGCCCTTCCCTCCCACCGGCCTTGAATATCCACTCTCAAGGCCACTTTGGCAATCAGTGCTTTCAGAATCGGACCGAGGTAGGAGTCTCCATCTTCAGGAGAGCAGAGAATATTGGTGAGTACGAAAAAAGATTATCTGCGCATGCGCCACCCGGCAGCCAGGAATGGTGCTATACGAGGGGTTGTGCCGGATAAGAGAGTCCCGGATAAGAGAGGTTCAACCTGTACGCGCAAACTGAAAAGTAGGCGCTTGTCATAGTGTTTCGAATCAAGAAATTCCAACAGTTCCTGGTGGGCAGAAAGTTTAGCTGATAACCAATCATAAACCGCTCCTCGTAATATTGGGGCACAAATCTGCCATTCCTGCAATGGTTGCATCAAGAATACACCATTGGACAGTGTTGTTATCACAATATGATTACACGATTGAATATCGCAGTTCAAAGCAAAATGCAATCGCAGTTGCCCTGTCCAGTTTGCCGCATGAGGACTCGTGTGTTGGGAGTGAAGATGTGATTTTCAGGTTTAGTGCAGTTGACAAAGACTTACCCATGAATGCAATTGAGATTGCAAATGCAAATTCAAAAGAACTCAGTACTGAAAAGGGTGTATGAAAACACCTTAAATGGATGGACTGATCATTGCATGGACAGAATTGAAACCATTCCATATCCGTTGTACTTCATTTTCTTGTGAGCAAGGCTGCATCAAGCAGGGAAACAGAGTGGTGGTATCTACTTCATTGAGAGATAGAAATCTGGCAGAACTTCATACTGAACATCCAGAGATTGTCATTGTGAAATCAATTACAAGAAGCAATGTTTACTGGCCTGGATTGGACAGTGATCTTGAATCATTTGTCAGCGAATGCAGCGTTTGCCAAAATTGCAGAAACAAACCACCCAAAACTCCACTGCACCCCTGGTCATGGCCAAGTAGACTTTTTCAGAGAGTACATATAGACTTCTGTGAGAAAGCAAATTATTATTTCCTGGTACTTGTAGATAGTCACTCAAAGTGGTTGAAATGAAACACATGGGTTCAAATACTACAACTGAATGTACCATGAGTTGAGGTCTAACTTTTCATGTCACGGCTTACCTGAAGGGCTTGTTTCTGACAATGGCCCTCAGTTCCATTCTGCTCTATTCCAAGAATTCATGAAACGGAACAGTATCAAACACACTCGTGTTCCACCATAAGATCCAGCTTCAAATGGAGCAGCCAAAAGATCAGTCAGAATAGTGAAAGAAGATCTCAAAAAGCAAGTGTAGCAGGGTTGTTCGGGACTCAGCATGAAGCAACGTTTGGCAAATGTCTTGCTGAAGTACAGAACTACTCCGCACATTACAACTAGACATACTCCTGCAGAACTCCTGATGAAGAGGAGATTGAAAACACGATTGAGTCTTATTTAACCGAATTTGGCCTCAAGAATTGGACAGCAATAGTTGAGTCAGAAATATTATTATGCCACCAATCAGAAAGAACGCAGTTTCAAACAAAACAAGTATGTTTGTGTTCTCAGTCTCCCAGGCAAGTCGAATTCACACAAGTGAGATGTAGGAACTATATCAGAGGTTGGTAGAATCTATATTAATGACCTAGATAAAGGGATCGAGTGTAATGTATCCAAGTTTGCTGACGATACTGTAATATAGAGCTCCCCCTAGTGGACTACTGCTCCCCCTAGTGGACCACTGTGATAATGCAACTGCTGATGTAAATACTAAAAGGATCATGTGACAAGGCCACATGACAAGTTCCTGCAGAGCCATCTTGTGTATGTGTGTATTTGTGATGTTGTAAAGAATATATCACATTGGCGATATAGGATCGGATTTCTGGATTCCCTCGCTGAAACTTTTGTTGGTGGATGTTCCAGCCAAACAACAGAGAGAATTTGAGAGGTTCTTTGTTTTTCAGTACAGCTAAAAATCCAAGGTAAATTACAAGCACACTTGGCTGAACTGAAGAGTACAGATGGCTGTGCCTATGGGAATAATAGGGCATTTCGGTGAGTTCCATCACAGCCGAGAGACTTTTGGAGGCTATGTGGAGTGGCTAGAAATGTTTTTCATTGTAAGTAGTATTGTCGAAGTCCCCAACGATGAAAACCATAACCAGGTGGTGTTAAAAAGAAAATGGGTTATTTTCCTGACTGAAGCATGCCCTGAGGTGTATGAAAGCCTGAAAAATGTGCTTGTTCCTGCCAAGCCAAAGGTCACGCCACTGGCGGAGACAGCACTACAGTCTTGAACCCCTGGAAATTGCTGAAAGTTATCATTTTGGAAAACAAAATCAATTAACCGACGAGAGTATCAGTGAGTACATTGTAGCTTTAAAAAAGCTATCCATTCACTGTCATTTCGGAAAGTTTCAGGACTGAGCATTGCTTGAGCGCTTTGTTTGTGGGATGAAAAATGAAGTAATCAGAAGAAAATTACTGACAACCCCTAAATGGACTTTTGATTTAGCTTGTCCGACAGCTATGTTGATGAATATGGCCGACCAATATTCCCGAGAATTTCATGTCATTTCTAGTCATCAGACAACCGAGGTGAATCGCCTGCAGGTTAGAAGTAAAAGGCAGTTGGGCCCCAAGGCCTCAGCAATTGGCCAAGGTAACAGTGCATTGAAGTTGTGCTATCGGTGTCTGGGACAACACATTGCTCAAAATTGTCCACATGTGAAGGCAGAGTGTTTCTACTGCAAGAAAACAGGGCATCTTGTGAAGACATGCCAACTGAAGAGTAAACCGATGTTCAATGCTAGAAGTAGAAATCACCAGAGACTACATAGCATTGAAGAGAAGCAATGTAACAAAGAGGTTTTGGAGACACACGTCATTAGGGTACTGAACAGCGAATCGCAAAGTATCGTCATCCAAGTAGACGTTGCAGGAACCAGGATACCCATGGAAATCTACACTGGTGCATCTGTGAGCTTAGTACCAGAATTGCTATATCTCGACAAGTTGAGTGATTTTACACTGGAGAAGTCAATGATAGAGCTGTGAGGTGACGCAGGAGAGCAAATCCCTGTGGTAAGATGTATCACCGTACGGATGAAATACAAGGATCTGTCTCAGAGCTTGCCTCTCTTAATAATGGCAGGAGACAAGCCTGCCTTGATAGATAGAAATTGGTTGGGACCACTGAAACTGGATTGGAATGAGACTTTTCGTGTTGAAATGAGATTTGCATCAAAGGATGATGTCATCAAGCAGTGTCCGAAGGTGTTCCATAAAGTAGACAGTCCAATCCAAGGTTTCAAGGTGAGTGCAAGGGTACAGAAGGACTGCAAACCACGTCCCGTACCCTACACACTCAAGGATGAAGTTGAGAAAGAACTCAAAAGACTAGAAACTGAGAACATTAACTTTAAGGTTGATCTAAGTAATGCTGATCACAGTAATGCTGATTCTATGTCCAGGTCGCCATCCCCATCACAAGTTACACCCAATAAGGAAGAAGTGTTCTAATTTTCATACATTGATGAACTTCGTCACAGCTGAAGAGATTGGTAGAGCAACCAAACGTGACTCAGTTATGTCAAAGGTATATAATTATATAGCAAATGGCTGGCCAAACCAGGTATCAGAGGAAGATATTCATCCATACTTTGGTCGTAGGAATGAATTTTTAATGGACAAATATTGTATCATGTGGGGTGCAAGAGTAGTTATTCCAAATAAGTTCAGGTCCAAATTGTTAGGAGATCTTCATGACCAATACCTGGGAATGTGCTTGACCAAGAGTTTTGCACACAATTACTTATGGTGGCCAGGTTTAGATAAAGATATAGGGCAAGAATTTCCAATGACTTACCGCCCAGTTTCTGGGTGGTGTTGGCCATTGAGGGCGATAAGCAAGTTAGTGAAAATGTTCTTACCTGCGTTACGCCGGTGGTTTTGAGATACCACTGGGGAGCGGACCACCAGCGTGCACTGTCCTCAGATCGCCCTGGCGCGATATTTAGGTCAGCGATGACACGTCGGTGAGTATGAAAAAAAATGCCCACGAGGATCAGCGGACCTGGGTGGTAGGTGAGTACCTCTACAAGAAAAAGGTTAGTAATTGGTTTTTTACTAATTATTTAAAAAAATATATTTTTATTGTTTTTCTGCTGCTAGGCCCAACCCGTAGCCTCAGGGTAAATTTTTATTGACTTTTTAATTTATCGCTCATTTTGTTTAGGAACCACCCAATCAACCCTAAATTGCATTTTTTCGCCCAGAATGGGCATGCAAGGCCCATGTTTTTTATCGGTGAATTTTTTTATTTTTTGGGGGGAAGTTTTCGCCGGCGATAATCTTCCCAATCTTAGGCAGCTGATAGGAAATTCTATCCCTTAAAGTACATCATTAGTCAGTATACATGTCAAATGGTAAGCAAGAAACCACCATCAGTATCATTACAGCCATGGAAATGCCCTCCTAGGGTGTGGCAAAGATTACATGTAGATTTTGCTGAGATGGAAAGACAACAATTGTTCATTGTGATTGATAGCCATTCGAAATGGGTAGAGATGGTTCCGATGTGAAAAATAACAAGTAAAATATTAGATAATTTGCAAAGATTGTTTTCTTCATAAGGGCTCCCAGGTGAAATTATGTCTGATAATGGGACGCAATTTTGTTCAGAAGAATTTGTACAGTTCATGAGCAGAAATGGTGTGAAATATATTAAGATTCCACCATACCACCCTGCTTCAAATGGTGCAGCAGAGCGCACAGTATAAAGTGCAAAACGTGCCCTCATCAAACAAATGTTGGATCCAAATCCAAAGAAACGGCAGTTGTCGTTGGACCACAAATTGGCAAATTTTCAAATTACTTATCATAATACTCCTCATACAACTACTGATAGAATAGCAGCAGACTTGTTTCTCAAATAACAACCATGAACCAGGTTCTTATTATTGAAGCCAAACTTGGCACAATCAGTTCAAGAGAAACAAGTAAGGCAGAAAGAGAATCATGATTACGGTAGAGTAAGAGAGAGGTTTGAAATTGAATCAGAAGGGTAGCATGAAGAACCATCACCATAAATGGTTAAAGTGGCTACCAGGAAGAGTAGTGAAGATATCTGGCCCTCGCACATATTTTGATTATGGAAAGGTTAGGTTTGTTTACATTGATCATATTTTAACTACAAAAGTGGAAGGAGTTGAAAGTTGGAATGATTGGAATGGTTCGATTATTTCTGACTCATCAGATAGTCTTGTTATAAGTAGAGTACCAATAGCAAATCCTACATCAGATGTACTAGAATCAAGTTCAAGAGAAAGTCAGAATTGAAGTCTGATTCCGAGTCAGGCAGACAAACATTCTGAAGTTGTAGAGAGTTCAAATGTAGATCAAGGGTTGCCCTTGGAGAAAAAATCTCCTCAGGTTTGACACCAAGTTTAGAAAGTTCTATTCGAGAGCGAAAGTATTCTCTTGGAAACAGAAAACCAGTGGTTAAGCTGTGAGGAGAACACAAATTGTCTGCAAAGGGATATAGATATATTATGTGAGTGGGCAGTAAGGTGGCACATGGAGTATAATGTAAGGAAATGTGAGGATATTCACTTTGGTAAAAACAATAGAAAAACAGAATATTTTTTAAATGGTGAAAAACTTTTAAATGTTGGTGCTCAGAGAGATTTGGGTGTCCTTGTGCAAGAAACACAGAAAGCTAGCATGCAGGTACAGCAAGCAATAAGGAAGGCAAATGGCATGTTGTCCTTTATTCAAAGGGATTGGAGTATAAGAGTAAGAATGTCTTGCTACAATTGTACAGAGCCTTGGTGAGACCACACCTGGAGTATTGTGCACAGTTTGGGTCTCCTTATCTAAGGAAGGATATACATGCCTTGGAGGCGGTACAATGGAGGTTCACTAGATTGATTCCTGGAATGAGAGGGTTGTCTTGTGATAGATAGTGTAGAATGGGCCGATACTCTTTGGAGTTTAGAAGAATGAGTGATGATCTCATTGAAACATACAAGATTCTGAAGGGGATTGACAGGGTAGGTGCTAAGAGATTGTTTCCCCTGGCTCGAGTGTCTAGAACTAGGGGTGACAGTCTCAGGATAAAGGGAAGGCCATTTAAGACAGAGATGAGGAAGAATTTCTTCACTCAGTGGGTTGTGAATCTTCGAAATTCTCTGCCCCTAGAGGGCATTGGATAGTGAGTCTCTGAATATATTCAAGGCTGAGATAGATAGATTTTTGGAGTCTAGGGGAATCAAGGGATATGAAGATCAGGCGGGAAAGTGGAGTTGAGGTTGATGATCAGCCATGATCTTATTGAATGGCAGAGCAGGCTCGATGGGCCATAGGACCTACTCCTGCTCCTATTTATGTTCTTATGTTCATATATAACCAAGAGATATTTAGTTGAAATTAGTTTCAAAATCCAAAGTGTTCATGTAGATCAAACGATCGCTGCTAGAGATGAACCAAGACGTAATCTTGAATCACTTGATCATAAACTCATACATGAGTTTGACTCAGTTCAGACCAGTAATTGAAGTACCAGGTTCAACCACGTCTGAGATAGAAACTGGATCATCTTTGAGTTCAGAACCAAAACAAAACAGCCCAAAAATTGGTTCAATACCAAAACCTTCTGTAAGGAGATCAGGGAGGTTGTTAAACTGGATTTGTAGTTTATTTAAAAGAAAAACAGTCAGTAGTTTTTCTTATGTGGTACATGTAATGCTGGGAAAGGTGAGACCATAGTTTTGCTGTATTTGAGAGGGGAATACATACATTGTTTCAAAGGGGGAAAGCAGTATATTATCACATGGTTTGGTATGAGCATGCTCAGTTCACTCTGCCCTAATAAGGTAAGCACATGGGCTATCAACTCATCGTGTCTCTGTCCTTCAATTGTTCTACCCAAGTATATTGCAATGATTTCTTCAAAGAAGTAAAGCATAGTATATCAACAGCTGGCTACTGGGTGACAAGGGATATACCTCTGCTGCCGTGGCTGATTGCTCCACCCCGACTACCCCAAAAAGAAGTAGAGAAGTGCTACAATAAGGCAAGCAAAGCTACCAGACTGGTGATTGAAGGACCATTGGAATGCTGAAAGCAAACTTTCAATGCCTGGATAGGTTGGGTGGGGATTTGCAGTATGAGCCAGAGAGGGTCACCAGAACTATCACCACCTGCTGTGCCCTTCACAACTTTGCCTCCAGAAGGGCTGTGGTTTAATATGGCAGATTCCCCACATTACAACAGTGACTACACTCCAAAAGTACTTCATTGGCTGTAAAGCACTTTGAGACGTCCGGTGGTCATGAAATGCACTATATAAATCCAAGTCTTTCTTTCTTTCAGATTAGAAGGCACTGGGCCCAGAAAATCCTTAACTGCAAGGACCACAATCGGATGAAAATCAAGCGGCTGCTATAACGGGCGGGCGATCCCCCCAAGTGGTGGTTGAAAATTACCCTTAATCTTTCACTGGCAGCTTTCTTAAATTAATTTATTCTGTTTAACACCCAATTAATCAGCAAATTTCATAGGGAAGCCCTGAGATGGCCATCATCTCACATAGAATTACATGGGCATCATCTCGATAACTAGTCACCCATTAAAAAGTCATCTTCCACGTATCATTAACTGAAAATGAATATTCTGATCCAACTGAGTTTATGTGATTAATTTTTGGGGAATAGACTCATAAATATTAGGGATGCTTTGATTTGGATTTTTTTTTAAATTGGGTTTAACAAATTATAGACCAATAATCTCAAAGACAGATCTAAACCACTGAAATATTCATTTAGTATAAGTGAAAACTTGGCTCAGTTCTGGTAAGGGTACAAATCTGCCTTTGTATAGGAAATTGAAGTGACACTCACTAAAAGCCAGCTATAGCCCAGACTCATAAATAGCCTACGTTTGGGTGCACTTTGCTTTGTGTTTCAAAACTGCCTGCACCCTTAGCAGATATACTTGCACTAGATTATTGGCATTAATTAGTTTCTGAAAATCTTCATGTGTGCATTAGATGTTGTTAGACTATTCAGCTAATTTCTTAATTGGGTAGTGAAGTGCATTTACTAGCCACTTTAAAAGCTTTTCTAAGTTAATTATGTTGTCATTTAAATAGTAGATGTATAATTACTGAGCCAGAATTGTGACCTAGAAATCTGAAAGTCAGGTACCATACTGGTTATTGTATTTGCTCTAATTAATGTTTCCAATTGTCTCTTTTTGCATGTTTAAATGGACCACAGACATAGTTGTTTGGTGGAAGAGGAGGTTCATGTCACCATTGTAAATCAGCAGATTGCCTGCGGTGCTGTAAATCAGGATGGGCTGTTGTGGAATGAAAGCTGTGTTATGTCATGAGATATAAAGATTATACTTAGGGCAAATTATTTCTGCTAGGGCAATATTTGCCAATTTCTCTAATCACCAGTTTGTTATAAACTATAAATAAAAGGCACAGAACTGTAGCTACTGTGAATCAAAGACAGAAAATGCTGGACCCACTGAACAGGTTGGACATCGGCTCTGTTGATAAAGGGGTAGGAATTGAACCTTGTACTCGTTTGACCTTGGGCCTCCCAGTTGGGTCACAGGCTGCCTGCATTGTGCTGATTCTGGGCTCTAAAATGAGCCAAGACTCATTTTTACCCAAAGGTTTGACACCTGAGACATTAACTTCAGGTGTCAGGCTCTGACTTCAATGTTTCCAACTGTGTTCTCCTTCTCTCAAGCTAAGGGTTCATTTGCACTATAACTCTAGCACTGGGGCAAAATGATTTTGCTGAACAGCTTCACTGAAATTATAGAGTGCAGGCTTTCTGAGCCTGGAATCAGGGCATGGTGTGGCATTGAGTGAGGCAGGAGTCTTGCACCGCATCAGTGTCACACAATTTACACAACACAAGTTTAGTGTCGGCATGAAACCAAAACCGCTGCGTACTGATGCTAGACTTGTAGTGCACTTGAAGTCTGGGAATGAAGAAAGTTTCCTGCTGCTTACTCTAATTCTAAGCAATGGCAATTTAATCCACACTCTAACTTAAAACTGCGGCAGTGAGCCGAGTACTTGCTGAGTAGTTATTATAGTAACCAGCTGGAAATTTCCTTCAGTGGTAGATGGGCTGAGAAAGGCAGCACACTCGCATTTTAAAACAAGGTGCTGAGTAAGTGCCTGCTCTGAATGCAGGTTGAGAGAGGCACAAAACTACACTACTATCTTAAAACATACTGCTGAGTAAAATAAAAGCAGTAGTGAGAGGGGAAAACTGACCAGGACTGTGAGGTATTAACTATTATCCTCACAACAACCTTGCGATGTTTAGCAATTTAATATTGCACCAATATTATATAGTTTATGGTTAATCTCCAGCAACATATTCATGGCAACAAACGTCCCGCCCTCATTTCTCCGTCTGTGCTTGCACGCTCTTCTCTCTTTTGTCTCTCTCTATTTTCGTCCCTCCTCCTCTCTCTTTCTGAAACTTGACCCTTTGACCCTTCCACACAAGAGATTAGTGTGCAAAATTAAAGCACATGGTATTGGGGGTAATGTACTGACGTGGATAGAGAACTGGTTGGCAGACAGGAAGCAGAGAGTCGGGATAAACAGAATGGCAGGCAGTGACTAGTGGGGTGCCGCAGGGCTCAGTGCTGGGACCCCAGCTATTTACAATATACATCAATGACTTTGATGAAGAAATTGAGTGTAATATCTCCAAGTTTGCAGATGACAGTAAGCTGGGTGGTGGTGTGAGCTGTGAGGAGGACGCTAAGAGGCTGCAGGGTGACTTGGAGAGGTTAGGTGAGTGGGCAAATGCATGGCAGATGCAGTATAATGTGGATAAATGTGAGGTTATCCACTTTGGTGGCAAAAACATGAAGGCAGAATATTATCTGAATGGTGGTAGATTAGGAAAAGTGGAGGTGCAACGAGACCTGGGTGTCATGGTTCATCAGTCATTGAAAGTTGGTATGCAGGTACAGCAGGCGGTGAAGAAGGCAAATGATATGTTGGCCTTCATAGCTAGGGGATTTGAGTATAGGAACAGGGATGTCTTACTGCAGTTGTACAGGGCCTTAGTGAGGCCTCACCTGGAATATTGTGTTCAGTTTTGGTCTCCTAATCTGAGGAAGGACGTTCTTGCTACTGAGGGAGTGCAGCGACTGAATCCCGGGATGGCAGGACTGACATATGAGGAGAGATTGGATCGACTGGGCCTGTATTCACTGGAGTTTAGAAAGATGAGAGGGGATCTTATAGAAACATAGAAAATTCTGACGGGACTGGACAGGTTAGATGCAGGAAGAATGTTCCCGATGTTGGGGAAGTCCAGAATCAGGGGTAAGGAAAGGGGTCTTAGGATAAGGGGTAAGCCATTTAGGACTGAGATGAGGAGAAACTTCTTCATTCAGAGAGTTGTTAACCTGTGGAATTCCCTACCGCAGAGAGTTGTTGATGCCAGTTCATTGGATATATTCAAGAGGGAGTTCGATATGGCCCTTATGGCTAAAGGGATCAAGGGGTATGGAGAGAAAGTAGGAAAGGGGTACTGAGGTGAATGATCAGCCATGATCTTATTAAATGGTGGTGCAGGCTCAAAGGGCCGAATGGCCTACTCCTGCATCTATTTTCTATGTTTCTATGTTTCTATCAGAGATAGGTCTCCAATTAAAAACATTCTCCAATACATTTGAATACAGAAAATGTTATTGTATAGGCAAGTTTAATCATTTTCTTGTAAATATTAGCATATTGTATGCCTTTATTATGTAATATTCCTTATTTCCAGTAGTAAATTCTCAGTTAGTGAAGGTGCAAATGATTTGCCATAAGATTTGTCAAACAATACTTTGAGTGAGGCTCAGTATTTTCTAATTTTGATTGGTAGCTGTTTTGATCGCTCATTTTTGATTTTTAGTTCTTTGAAATTCATAATAAATAGTTTTCAGCTACTTGCTGAATAGTTCCCTACCTGTTCCATTCTGATTTGTTGTTGTTTTATGAATGTGGCGTTTAAGCCAGTCAAGTTCAAGAGTGCTGCAGGCTCTGCCTATGACGTGTTCTCCCTGACGTGTGACACAGGAAGTGTGACACAGGAAGTGTGTCAGGTAAAAGATGCTGCATGATCTATCTATAATGTACTAAGGGCTAGAAATTCACCAGCCTGTTTTTTTAACGTCATTTTTGTGAAAAATTAAGAATTAAAATTTCGCCATTTTTTAACGGGATAAATTTGGCCAAAAATTATGCCTGTCACTAAAAATAGGCGTTGCTGGAGGATTCTTGTTGGAAACCGCTGTCCTCGCTAACTTTACCGCAAGGCCAATATCGCTAAAAATACAGGGGGAGAAAAACAGACATTATTTTTCCAAAAATAAAAGAAATTAAAAATCAGAAAACATTAACAATATCCTTAAGTAATCAATCGCTGAAAAAGAATTTTAAAAAACCATCAACTTACCTTTTTTGTAGGTCTTCCTACTTACCGACGTTTCTGAGGTTGCAATACATGCTTTTCTAACGTGTTGTTTTTTCACCTGATTACTGGTTCGCCTACTGTGGGATACAAGCCGTAAGCTCGGTGCTGAGCAGCTCCCTTCGGTGAGATGGTGAGAGATATGAGGCGTGGGAAGTGGGGGTGAGAGATTTGAGGTAATGCTTCCCTCTCCCAGATATTACCTCCTGACTGAGGGCAGGCATTAGGATGGGCGGAGGTCCACTTCGTGGAAGGAGAGGTCAGAGTGGCCGCAGCCATTGTGCACACCATGTGCTCGCCAGGGGCTCCGCAGTTGAGTGAGACCAGCGGCCGGGGGGAGGCCAGGACGATGCCGGAGGGAGGAAGGCCCACTGTAGGCAACTAGATCCATACAGTAGAGCCTGGTCTCCAGTTGTCTTGGACCCCCTTGCCACTGGGCCAAGACCTTGTTCTGCTAAGCCGGTGTGATAGCTGGTGTGCAATGGCCACCCCACGTTAAAATAACTCACGCACAGGCATCTTCCACCCGATTCAAAATGAAATTCGGGACCTGGAATGTCAGGACCAGGGTTGTCAATCAGTAACCAGTGGGGTGCCGCAGGGATCAGTGCTGGGACCCCAACTATTTACAATCTATATTAACGACTTGGAGGAAGGGACCGAGTGTAACGTAGCCAAGTTTGCTGATGATACAAAGATGGGTGGAAAAGCAATGTGTGAGGAGAACACAAAAAATATGCAAAAGGACATAGACAGGGTAAGTGAGTGGGCAAAAATTTGGCAGATGGAGTATAATGTTGGAAAGTGTGAGGTCATGCTCTTTGGCAGAAAAAAAATCAAAGAGCAAGTTATTATTTAAATGGAGAAAGACTGCAGTACAGCGGGACTTGGGGATACTTGTGCATGAAACACAAAAGGTTAGTATGCAGGTACAGCAAATGATCAGGAAGGCCAATGGAATCTTGGCCTTTATTGCAAAGGGGATGGAGTATAAAAGCAGGGAAGTCTTGCTACAGTTGTAAAGGGTATTGGTGAGGCCACACTACATCATTGTCCGAGCGAGGGATGACGCTTGCGTCAGCGCACAGTCAGAAGTCAAACTCCAAGCCATCATCAACATCTTCACCGAGGAGTACGAAAGCATGGGCCTTACACTAAACATCCGTAAGACAAAGGTCCTCCACCAATCTGACCCCGCCACACAGCACTGCCTCCTGGTCATCAAAATCCACAGCGCAGCCTTGGACAACGTGGACCATTTTCCATACCTCGGGAGCCTACTATCAGCAAGGGCAGACATCGACGACGATGTCCAACACTGCCTCCAGTGTGCCAGCGCAGCCTTCGGTTGCCTGAGGAAGAGAGTGTTTGAAGACCAGGACCTCAAATCGGGCACCAAGCTTCTGGTCTACAGAGCAGTATTGATACCTGCCCTCCTATATGGCTCAGAGATGTGGACCATATACAATAGATAACTCAAAGTGCTGGAGAAGTACCACCAATGCTGCCTCCGCAAGATCCTGCAAATCCACTGGGAGGATAGATGCACTAATTCAGGCCAATATCCCCAGCATCGAAGTACTGACCACGCTTGTTCAGTTCCGTTGCATGGGCCACATCGTCCGAATGTCCGACATGAGACTCCCAAAGCAAGCGCTCTACTCGGAACTCCTACATGGCAAGCGAGTCCCAGGTGGGCAGACGACACGTTTCAAGGACATCCTCAAAGCCTTCTTGCTAAAGTGCAACATCCCTACCGGCACCTGGGAATCCCTGGCCCAAGACTGTCCTAAGTGGAGGAAGAGCATCCGGGAGGGCATTGAGCATGCGGAGGACAAGTGCAGGCAGCGGAAGGAGCGTGCGGCAAACCAGACTCCCCACCCACCTTTTCTTTCAACCACTGTCTGCCCCACCTGTGACAGAGACTGTAATTCCCATATTGGACTGTGCAGTCACCTGAGAACTCACTTTTAGAGTGGAAGCAAGTCTTCCTCGATTTTGAGGGACTGCTGATGATGATGATGATCGGTTCGCCAAACAGCCAAATTTAGGCGGTCCTATTTTATACGTATGGCGATCAGCTTTTTGCCGATATTTCGAAACCGCCATTCTTAACCTTTATGGAATTTTGTTAGGTTTCTTTCAACAACAAAAAAACACAATGCAAAAAAAGTCACGTTAAAACATGCCTTAGGCTGGCCAATTTCTAGCACTAAAGGTCTTGCATATGGCATACAGTTTTGTACATATTACATTACCTGTGAAACATTTTTTAAGTAACACTTTGCTTATCAAAAGGTTTAGTGGTAAAATCGTGCAGCCAATCTGCCCTACTTCCACATTGCTGCTGTAAAATGGTGCAATGCAGAGGAGAAAATGGCCACTAGTCCTTTGCCCCAACTGCTCCTGAACAGCACTGCACCTGAGCTAGCTCTATAACATTTCTGTGGATGGTGCAATTACAGGCACAGGAATATCAGAGGACTTTGTAGCTAAATTTCCCGTATCAGTGCTGGGTGAAGTTCAGGCCCAAAATGCCCCCCTAACAGCCTGTCTTTGCTGATTCCTGAGGTGTTGTTGATGGACTATCACTCTCCAGTGAGAGGCCTGTATTTTTAAGATAGGTTATTATTTTTTGACTTTTTGAAATAAAAAATAAAATTTTTCTGCTTCAGGACTTGTTGCAAAATGCTGTTTTTGTTTTACACATGCTGATGGAGACTGTATTCAGCACAGTGCAAACTCCATCCCTTCCCCAAACTTTTGTGTTATGGTTTATTTGGAAGCAACCGATGGGAAACAATCACAAGTCCGCTCGACAGCTGAGTCATGCTTGGGTCACTTGCCAGAGAGTAATGTAGGCATCGGCTCCCCAAGGATTGTTGGACATTATCTGGACATTGCGTTTTAATATTTTTCACTGCAGAAAAGCTGGAAGCCTGTTTGTGGGAGGGGCCCAGGTACTTTTCCATGGCGTATTTGAAATCCACGTCTGATGGGTGGGGATGGTCTGGGAAGTTACAATGGCCAGGATAAGGCAACTCATCACAGGTAATGGGCAAAGATGGAGGGTCCAATGTTAAGCAATGTGAATTTGTCAGAGATGGATCAGATATGAACTGGTCAGTGATCAGAACCATTACCTGGATGAGATAACCCTGAGAGGCGGGAAACGAGAACAAAAGAAAGCCATTAAGCCCAGACTGGTTGGAAGTGAAGCCCCATCATTAGCCATCACTGGAGTACACATGGGCCACTCAGGCAGAAACCTTGAAACAAGGAAAACTTTATTGGGCCAGAAAAGGCAAACGGATTGGGGATATAAATGGGGCCATGTGGCCACAGCTCTCTCTCTTGCTTTTGTATGCTTCATTCACCTCTACAAGAACCGAGCACTCCGTGTAAGACGGAGAGGAGAAACCAAAAGAGATACATTTTCACCAGGAGAAGCAGCGAGTAAGCCAACGAATTGGTGAGCATCACCCCTGCCCACGCATCTTTAAGATTACAGCCACTGTGTGAGGAGGTGCTGTGTGTTCTCCCAACCAAACTTTAGTAAGGGTTTTAGCGGGGAGGTTTTAGACGTTAGGTACTTCACGATACGGGCGGTTTAAACACGCCAGGGTATTGTATTGCACTACATCGTCACTGTGTTTACTTGTGACGATGTAATGCAATACAATACAGTTCCCTTTTATACTGTGTTACCTGCCGTGTGCAGGCAACCCCTGGGTCTCCAGCAACAGCACCCTCTGGTGTACCGGTAAGGTGTGTACAGTACAAGGGTACATTCAATGTTGCAAAACAGTGTTACAGACATCACACAGTGAACAGGCATGCCTACACAACATCAACATCTTGCCGTCATACTTTAATGATTTTCTTGAAGTAAACCAACAGGAAGTCGGAAGAGAAGCAGTAAACCATGCATGAATCAGAAACTAGTTAAGTGTCCAGAAAATTGTCAATGAAAAGACTACAAAGGGATTTGAAATCCAGGATGCACAGTCAGGTGAACCTATCATATTTTATTAAAGTGAACCCATTGAAACACTCAAAACATTTTTTTAAAATTTGTCCAGCAATTTATTCTCAGTAACTGAAATTTGTTCTGTTCAAAATAAAGTTTTAAACAACACTGAAGTTCAAAATATAATTTACCCATTGAATTGTCTTTTTATGCCTAAAGTTTTTACTTCAAGGACTTAGCCTCTCTCACAAGCTTACACTTCCACCAGCTCCTTTTTCCTCAGAACAGTTCGAAAGAGTTACCAATGTGTGCAATCTGAGCAGATGTGCTGAAGTCTCTCGAGTGAGGCATGACCCCCCAACCTCCTGACTCAGAGGTGAGAGTGCTACTCACTGAGCCACAGCTGACAACACTGAACCATAGCTGACACATCGGTTACAGATCTTCCCACCATCCATCGATGGTTTTTGGAGTGAATGTAGAGGGTGTGCTCCTCATTCTGGGAGGCGGTTTCGTGAACTAACAGCGGAATTTCATGTCTCTTCCCTCCAACTCCCGCCGGGCGCTAAATTTTCGGCTAATTCGAAGTGCCTCTCCCCAATTTCTCACCGAGGGCAATTTCGGCTCCAAGGTCTGTGGCAAAGGAGTGCCATTGCAAAAGAACGGCTACAATAAGACCACTTAGTGCCCATGAGGAGAAAGCTCTTCAACACCTCGGCAAACACGTGATTTTAACCCAACCGGCCCAGGGCGAACAGGGCAGGAACGCAGTTAAAATCACCTCCAAAAACGTACCGCCCCATTTCAACTCGATTCCCACCCATAGTTGCTTTAACCGTGCAGTTTTCTTAGGTGGAAGTAAGTGGGGCGCCTCGTGAATACATGCCAATCGGGGGTCCGATGATGTCTTTCAAACACCTCGGGCTTGAAATTTGACAGCGAGTGTGTTTTCCACTTGCTCTCCTCCCGCCCATTTGAACCCCACTCTGGGATTAGGTGGTGGGATATAGACAGGTTGGTGAAGAACCAGGAATGGATTAATAAAGGAGGTGAACACCACAGTCTTCTGATGTTCACCTTAATTGTAAGAGCTACTGTCATTGCTCAGCTTTCCTTCTAAATCACAGAAGAAAGTCCGCACTCTTAAAAGCATTCTCTCTGTAACCTTACTTTGTGCTGCCAATGTAGAAGATGGCCGATCCCAGCAGCAGCCGAGCACCGACCGTTTATCCAGTGTTATTAGTCTTCAAGCAGCACATAGTCATTTTGTCATTTATAATCTGTTTTATTCCCTACGTGTCATGTTTCCGTCTGTGCTTCATGGTTGTCATAAGTCACAGCTTTAATTATATACTGAACACCTGGAAAAGAAAACATCTTGGATCCTGACTGTTCAGAGTATCAGTCCTTTTGAAACTTTTAATGAAATGAATTGAAACATCTATTAAAGAGAATAGAGAATCAGAGGGGTGAAATTTACAGTTATAAATTGCTTGACTTGTGCTGCTAATTGCTCATTTCTGTCTGGCAACAAGCCAAGGGAATTATAAAACAACTTTGATGGGAGTATGAAATGGGCGACAGTAGATTAGCGACCTGTTATACACTCGCCCCGTTATATACCCCCCGTCATACACCCCACCTGTTATACACTCGCCCCGTTATATACCCCCCGTCATACACCCCACCTGTTATACACTCGCCCCGTTATATACCCCCCGTCATACACCCCACCTGTTATACACTCGCCCCGTTATATACCCCCCGTCATACACCCCACCTGTTATACACTCGCCCGTTATACACCCCACCCGTTATACACCCCAGCTGTTATACACCCGCCCGTTATACCCTTCTGCGTTCTCTCCACAGTTAATGGTGCAGCAAACTATGGGGTGCAGTCAGAGCCAAAGTGGTGCACAAGAGCACCCGATCTCACCACATGCTGTTACACGAAGGATGTGGAAGGACAGGTGAAATTAAAGAACATTGCACAGCACAGTGGTGAGTGTTATCCACCCGCCCCGTTATACATCCCGCAGTTTATAAACCCCCGTTAAACAACTTGTCCATTATACACCCGCCAGTTATATATCCCACCTGTTATATACCCCACTTATCATCATAGGCAGTCCCTCGGAATCGAGGAAGACTTGTTTCCACTCTTAAAGTGAATCCTTTGGTGGATGAACAGTCTAATGCGAGAGCCATAGATCCTGTCACAGGTGGGACAGACATTCATCGGGGGAAAGGGGGGTGGGACTGATTTGCCGCATGCTCCTTCCGCTGCCCGCGCCTGACCTCTTCACGCTCGCGGCATTGAGATTCAAAGAGCTCAATGCCCTCCCAGATGCACTTTCTCCACCTATGGTGATCTTCGGCCAGGGACTCCCAGGTGTCAGTGGTGATGTCGCACTTCACCAGGGGAGGCTTTGAGAGTGTCCTTCTAACGTTTCTGCTGCCCACCTTTGGCTTGTTTGCCGTGAAGGAGCTCTGCATAGAGCAATTGCTTAGGGAGCCTCGTGTCTGGCATGCGAACTATGTGGCCTGCCCAGCGAAGTTGATCGAGTGTGGTCAGTGCTTCAATGCTGGGGATGTTAGCCTGGGCGAGGACACTGATGTTGGTGCACCTGTCCTCCCAGGGGATTTGCAGGATCTTGCGGAGACATTGTTGGTGATATATCTCCAGCGACTTGAGTTGTCTTCTGTACATGGTCCATGTCTCTGATCCATACAAGAGGGCGGGTATTACTACAGCCCTGTAGACCATGAGCTTGGTGGTAGATTTGAGGGCCTGGTCTTTGAACACTCTTTTCCTCAGGCGGCCAAAGGCTGCACTGGCGCACTGGAGGCGATGTTGAATCTCAGCATCAATGTCTGCCTTTGTTGATAAAAGGGTCCCGAGGTGTGGGAAGTGGTCCACGTTATTGACGGCTGCACCATGAATCTTGATGACTGAAGGGCACTCTGTGTGGTGAGGACAGGTTGGTGGAGGACCTATATCTTACGGATGTTAAGCGTAAGGTCCATGCTTTCATATGCCTCGATGAATACATCGACTATATCCTGGAGTTCAGCCTCAGAATGTGCGCAGACGCAGGCGTCGTCCGCCTACTGCAGCTCAACGACAGAGGTTGGAGTTATCTTGGACATGGCCTGGAGGTGGCGTAGGTTAAACAGCTTCCCACTGGTTCTGTAGTTTAGTTCCACTCCAGCGGGGAGCTTGTTGACTGTGAGGTGGAGCATGGCAACGAGGAAGATTGAGAAGAGGGTTGGACCGATGACGCAGCCCAATTTGACCCTGGTCCGGACGTGGATTGGGTCTGTATGGCTCCAGGGTGACCAAGGCTGCGAACTCGACATCTAGGGGTATTCAATATTTAGGAAGCATAGATAAAAAGGAAAAGGGGGTGGGGTGGCATTGCTGGTTAAAGAGGAAATTAATGCAATAGTAAGAAAGGACATTTTCTGGTATGATGTGGAATCGGTATGGGTGGAGCTACGGAATACCAAGAGGCAGAGAACGCCAGTGGGAGCTGTGTACAGACCACCAAACAGTCGTAGTAAGGTTGGGGACAGCATCAAACAAGAAATTAGGGATGCATGCAATAAAGGTACAGCAGTTATCATGGGTGACTTTAATCTACATATTGATTGGGCTAACCAAACTGGTAGCAATGTGGTGGAAGAGGATTTCCTGGAGTTATTAGGGATGGTTTTTCTAGTCCAATATGTCGAGGAACCAACTAGAGAGCTGGCCATCGGAGACTGGGGAATGTGTAACGAGAAAGGACTAATTAGCAATCTTGTTGTGCGAGACTCCTTGGGGAAGAGTGACCATAACATGGTAGAATTCTTTATTAAGATGGAGAGTGACACAGTTAATTCAGAAACTAGGGTCCTGAACTTAAGGAAAGGTAACTTCAATGGTTTGAGGCATGAATTCGCTAGAATAGACTGGCAAATGATACTTAAAGGGTTGATGGTGGACAGGCAATGGCAAACATTTAAAGATCACATGGATGAACTTCAGCAATTGTACATCCCTGTCTGGAGTAAAAATAAAATGGGGAAGGTGGCTCAACCGTGGCTAACCAGAGAAATTAAGGATAGTGTTAAATCCAAGGAAGAGGCATATAAATTGGCCAGAAAAAGCAGTAAACCTGAGGACTGAGAGAAATTTAGAATTCAGCAGAGGAGGACAAAGGGTTTAATTAAGAGGGGAAAAAAAGAGTACGAGAAGAAGCTTGCCGGGAACATAAAAACTGACTGCAAAAGCTTCTATAGATATGTGAAGGGAAAAAGATTAGTGAAGACAAACATAGGTCCCTTGCAGTCAGATTCAGGTGAATTTATAATGGGGAACAAAGAAATGGCAGACCAATTGAACAAATACTTTGGTTCTGTCTTCAAGAAGGAAGACACAAATAACCTTCCGGAAGTACTAGGGGACCGAGGGTGAGAAGGAGGAACTGAAGGATATCCTTATTAGGCAGGAAATTGTGTTAGGGAAATTGATGGGATTGAAGGCCGATAAATCCCCAGGGCCTGATAGTCTGCATCCTGGAGTACTTAAGGAAGTAGCCCTAGAAATAGTGGATGCATTGGTGATCATTTTCCAACAGTCTATCGACTCTGGATCAGTTCCCATGGACTGGAGGGTAGCTAATGTAACATCACTTTTTAAAAAGGGAGTGAGAGAGAAAGCGGGTAATTATAGATGGGTTAGCCTGACATCAGTAGTGGGGAAAATGTTGGAATCAATGATTAAGGATGAAATAGCAGCGCATTTGGAAAGCAGTGATAGGATCGGTCCAAGTCAGCATGGATTTATGAAGGGGAAATCATGCTTGACAAATCTTCTGGAATTTTTTGTGGATGTAACTAGTAGAGTGGACAAGGGAGAAGCAGTGGATGTGGTGTATTTAGACTTCCAAAAGGCTTTTGACAAGGTCCCACACAAGAGATTGGTGTGCAAAATCAAAGCACATGATATTGGGGGTAATATACTGACGTGGATAGAGAACTGGTTGGCAGACAGGAAACAGAGAGTCGGGATAAACGGGTCCTTTTCAGAATGGCAGGCAGTGACTAGTGGAGTGCCACAGGGCTCAGTGCTGAGACCCCAGCTATTTACAATATACATCAATGATTTAGATGAAGGAATTGAGTGTAATATCTCCAAGTTTGCAGATGACACTAAACTGGGTGGCGGCGTGAGCTGTGAGGGGGACGCTAAGAGGCTGCAGGGTGACTTGGACAGGTTAGGTGAGTTGGCAAATGCATGGCAGATGCAGTATAGTGTGGATAAATGTGAGGTTATCCACTTTGGGGGCAAAAATGCAAAGACAGAATATTATCTGAATGGCGGCAGATTAGGAAAAGGGGCGGTGCAACGAGACCTGGGTGTCATGGTTCATCAGTCATTGAAAGTTCGCATACAGGTACAGCAGGCAGTGAAGAAGGCAAATGTTGGCCTTCATAGCTAGGGGATTTGAGTATAGGAGCAGGGAGGTCTTACTGCAGTTGTACAGGGCCTTGGTGAGGCCTCACCTGGAATATCGTGTTGAGTTTTGGTCTCCTAATCTGAGGATGGACGTTCTTGCTATTGAGGGAGTGCAGCGAAGGTTCACCAGACTGATTCCTGGGATGGCAGGACTGATATATGAGAGAGACTGGATCGACTGGGCCTTTATACATTGAAGTTTAGAAGGATGAGAGGGGATCTCATAGAAACATACAAGATTCTGACTGGACTGGACAGGTTAGATGCGGGTAGAATGTTCCCGATGTTGGGGAAGTCCAGAACCAGGGGTCACAGTCTTAGGATAAGGGGTAGGCCATTTAGAAATGAGATGAGGAGAAACTTCTTCACTCAGAGAGTTGTTAACCTGTGGAATTCCCTGCCGCAAAGAGTTGTTGATGCCAGTTCATTGGATATATTCAAGAGGGAGTTTGATATGGCCCTTACGCATAAGGGGATCAAGGGGTATGGAGAGAAAGCAGGAAAGGGTTATTGAGGGAATGATCAGCCATGATCTTATTAAATGGTGGTGCAGGCTCGAAGGGCCGAATGGACTACTCCTGCACCTATTTTCTATGTTTCTATGTTTCTATGTAATGGAACTGCTGATATGAATCACGGCCTGCATGTCATCGTGGAGCAGGCGAAGGATGTTGACAAACTTTTGGGGGCATCCAAAACGGAGGAGGATGCTCCATAAGCCCTCACGGTTGACAGTGTCAAAGGCCTTTGTAAGATCGAGAAAGGCCATGTATAAGGGCTGGCGCTGCTCCCTACATTTTTCCTGCAGCTGTCGCGCTACAAAGATCATGTCTGTTGTGCCCCGTAGGGGATGAAATCCATACTGTGATTCCGGGAGGAGTTCCTCGACTACAGAGAGAAGGCAATTGAGGAGAACTCTAGCGACAACCTTCCCAGTGGCTGATAGCAGGGAGATTCCCCTGTGGTTGCCCCAGTCGGACTTGTCCCCCTTTTTAAAGATGGTCATGATCACTGCATCTCTGAGATCTTCCGGCATGCTCTCCTCCCTCCAAATGAGAGAGATGAGGTCATGTATCCATGCCAACAGTGCCTCTCTGTCATACTTTAGCACTTCAGCAGGGATTCCATCCGCACCCGTAGCCTTTTTATTCTTGAGCTGTTTTATAGCTTTGTCTACCTCGTGCAGCGTTGGGGTTTCACTGAGGTGGTGGTGGGTCTCATGCTGCGGGACGGAGTTGAGAACACTCGAGTAAAAGGCAGAGTCTCGATTGAGGAGATCCTCAAAGTATTCCTTCTAACGGGCCCTGACAGCCTTGATGTCCTTGATGAGTGTTTCCCTGTTCTTGGCCAGGAATGGGGTGTGGCCTTGGGAGTTTGGAGCAATGAAGAATCCTCGCATATTGTGACTATCAGCTAGTTGTTGTATCTCCTGTGCTTTCTCCATCCATCACCTGTTCTTTAGGTCCTTTTTTTTGTTGGACCTCAGCCTTGAGCCGTCTGTAACGTTGCTTTGCAGCTCCCGAGTTGGGTTGTTGCTTGAGACTCAGAAATGCTCTGCGCTTATGATCTATTAGTTCTTGGATCTCCTGATCAATTTCATCAAACCACTCCTGATGGTTTCTGGTTGAGTAACCCAAGTGTCTCTTCATTATGGAGACCTGGAGGGCAGACCAAGCGCTGTGGGCATTCAGCATCTCAGGGTCATCAAGGCTGTGAGGCGCTGGCTGTATAGGGCTCCCTTAACTGGGTCTTTAATTAACCCCGGCATTAACTTTTTTGCGGCACTGCTTCTGCTGTCCTCTCTGCTTTGGGCCTATGTTTATATTGATGATGCATCGGATTTGGCAATTGTCTGTCCAGCAGTTGTCAGCTCCTGTCATGGCATGGGTGATATGCACATCATTGCGATCCCTGGCTCGGACATAGAAACACAGAAAATAGGTTCAGGAGTAGGCCATTCGGCCCTTCAAGCCTGCACCACCGTTCAATATGACCATGGCTGATCATGCAACTTCAGTACCCCATTCCTGCTTTCTCTCCATACCCCTTGATCCCTTTGCCATAAGGGCAACATCTAACTCCCCTTTGAATAATTCTAACGAACTGGCCTCACAACTTTCTGTGGTAGAGAATTCCACAGGTTCACAATTCTCTGAGTGAAGAAGTTTCTCCTCATCTCGGTCCTAAATGGCTTATCCCTTATCCTTAGACTGTGACCCCTGGTTCTGGACTTCCCCAACATCGGGAACATTCCTCCTGTATCTAACCTGTCCAATCCCGTCAGAATTTTATATGTTTCTATGAGATCCCTTCTCATTCTTCTAAATTCCAGTGAATATAAACCTAGTTGATCCAATCTTTCTTCATATGTCAGTCCTGCCATCCTGGGAATCATTCTGGTGAACCTTCGCAGTGCTCCCTCAATAGCAAGAATGTCCTTCCTCAGCTTAAGAGACCAAAACTGCACACAATACTCAAGGTGTGGTCTCACCAAGGCCCTGTACAACTGCAGTAAGACCTCCCTGCTCCTATACTCAAATCCCCTCACTATGAAGGCCAGCATGCCGTTTGCTTTCTTTACTGCCTACTGTACCTGCATGCCTACCTTCAATGACTGATGTACCATGACACCCAGGTCTCGTTGCACCTCCCTTTTACTAATCTGTCACCATTCAGGTAATAATCTGCCTTCCTGTTTTTGCCACCAAAGTGGATAACCTCACATTTATCCACATTACACTGCATCTGCCATGCATTTGCCCACTCACCTAACCTGTCCAAGTCACCCTGCAGCCCCTTAGCATCCTCCTCACAGCTCGCATTGCCACCCAGCTTGGTGTCATCTGCAAACTTGGAGATATTACATTCAATTCCTTCGTCTAAATCATTAATGTATATTGTAAATATCTGGGGTCCCAGCACTGAACCCTGCGGCACCCAACTAGTCACTGCCTCCCATTCATTCCCACTCTTTGTTTCCTGTCTGCCAACCAGTTCTCTATCCATGTCAATACATTACCCCACTACCATGTGCCTTAATTATGGACACTAATCTCTTGTGTGGGACCTTGTCAAAAGTCTTTTGAAAGTCCAAATACATCACATCCTCTCGTTCTCCCTAATCCACTCTACTAGTTACATCCTTAAAAAACTCTTGAAGATTTGTCAAGTATGATTTCCCTTTCATAAATCCATGCTGACTTGGACCGATCCTGTCACTGCTTTCCAAATGCACTGCTATTACATCTTTAATAATTGATTCCCACATTTTCCCCATCACCAATGTCAGGCTAACCAGTCTATAATTCCTTGTTTTTTCTCTCCCTCCTTTTTTAAAAAGTGGGGCTCCATTAACTGCCCTCCAAACCATAGGAACTGAGCCAGAGTCCATGGAATGTTGAAAAATGACCACCAATGCATCTGCTATTTCTAGGACCACTTCCTTAAATACTCTGGGATGCAGACTATCAGGCCCTGGGGATTTATCGGCCTTCCATCCCTTCAATTTCCCTAACACCATTTCCTGACTAATAAGGATTTCCATCAGTTCCCCCTCCACGCTAGACCCTCGGTCCCCTAGTATTTTCGGGAGGTTATTTGTGTCTTCCTTAGTGAAGACAGAACCAAAGTATTTGTTCAATTGGTCTGCCATTTCATTGTTCCCCATTATGAATTCACCTGATTCTGACTGCAAGGGACCGACATTAGTCTTCAGTAATCTTTTTCTCTGCAAAAGCTTCTATAGATATGTGAAGTCAGTTTTTATCTTCTCTACAAGCTTACTCTCATACTCTATTTTCCCCCATCTAATTAAACCCTTAGTCCTCCTCTGCTGAATTCTAAATTGCTCCCAGTCCTCAGGTTTGCTGCTTTTTCTGGCCAATTTATATGCCTCTTCCTTGGATTTAACACTTTCTCTAATTTTCCTTGTTAGCCACGGTTAAGCCACCTTCCCTTTTTTATTCTTTCACCATACAGGGATGTACAATTGTTGTAGTTCATCCATGTGATATTTAAATATCTGCCATTGCCTATCCACCGTCAACCTTTTAAGTATCATTCTCCAGTCTATCCTAGCCAATTCACGCCTCATACCATCGAAGTTTCCTTTCTTTAAGTTCAGGACCCAAGTCTTTGAATTAACTGTGTCACTCTCGATCTTATTGAAGAATTCTACCATATTATGGTCACTCTTCCCCAAGGGACACCACACGACCAGATTGCTAATTAATCCTCTCTCATTACACAAGACCCAGTCTAGGATGGTCTGCTCTCTAGTTGGTTTCTCGACATATTGGTCTAGAAAACCATCCCTTATACACTCCAGGAAATCCTCCTCTCCGTATTGCTACCAGTTTGGTTAGCCCAATCAATATGCAGATTAAAGTCACCCATGATAACTGCTGTGTCCTTATTGCACGCATCCCTAATTTCCTGTTTGATGCCATCTAACCTCCCTACTACTGTTTGGTGGTCTGTACACAACACCCACTAACGTTTTCTGCCCTTTGATGTTTCGCAGCTCTACCCATATAGATTCCACATCATCCACGCTAATGTCCTTCCTTACTATTGCGTTAATCTCCTCTTTAACCAGTAACGCTACCCCACCTCCTTTTCCTTCCTGTCTGTCCTTCCTGAATAATGAATACCCCTGGATGTTGAGTTCCGAGCCTTTGTTTACCATGGAGCCATGTCTCCGTCATCCCAATTACATCATATCCATTAACAGCTATCTGCGCAGTCAATTCATCCACTTTATTACGAATGCTCCTTGCATTGAGACTCAGAGCCTTCAGGCTTGTTTTTTTAACACACTTTGTCCTTTTAGAATTATGTTGTAATGTGGCCCTGTTTGATTTTTGCCCTTGATTTCTCTGTCCTCCACTCTTGCTTTTCTCCTTCCTACCTTTTGCTTCTGCCTCCTTTTTACTTCCCTCTGCCTCCCTGCATAGATTCGCATCCCCCTGCCATTTTAGTTTAAACCTTCCACAACAGCACTAGCAAACACTCTGCCTAGGATATCAGTTCCGGTCCTGCCCAGGTGCAGACCATTCGGTTTGTACTGCTCCCACCTCCCCCAGAACCGGTTCCAATGTCCCAGGAATTTGAATCCCTCCCTCTTGCACCATTCCTCAAGCCACGTATTCATCTGAGCTAACCTGTAATTCCTATTCTGACTAGCACGTCTCACTGGTAGCAATCCTGAGATTACTACCTTGGAGGTCCTACTTTTTAATTTAACTCCTAGCTCCCTAAATTCAGCTTGTAGGACTTCATCTCATATTTTACCTATATCGTTGGTACCTATATGTACCACGACAGCTGGCTGTTCACCCTCCCCCTCCAGAATGCAGCCGTTCTGAGACATCCTTGACCCTTGCACCAGGGAGGCAACATACCATCCTGGAGTCTCGTTTGCGGCTGCAGAAATGCCTATCTAATCCCCTATCACTATAGCTCTCCCACTCTTTTTCCTGCCCTCCTGTGCAGCAGAGCCACCCCTGGTGCCATGGACTTGGCTGCTGCTGTCTTCCCCTGATGAGTCATTTCCCTGAAACAGTACCCAAAGCAGTGTATCTGTTTTGGAGGGAGATGACCGCAGGGGACCCCTGCACTACCCTTCTTCCACTGCTCTGCCTGATGGTTACCCATTCCCTATCTGGCTGTGTAACCTTTACCTGCGGTGTGCCCAACTCACTAAACATGCTATTCATGACATCCTCAACATCGCGGAAGTTCCACAGTGAATCCATCCGCAGCTCCAGTACCGCAATGCGGTCTGTCAGGAGCTGCAGCTGGATACACTTCCTGCACATGTAGTTGTTGTTGTGTATCTGTAAAGCATGCACTCCCATGTTCCGCCACAAGGGAACGCATCCCCTGAAGTCCCAAGGGAGCCCAGCATCCCTTGGGAGCACTGTATATAAGCCGGCCCCGAAGGCCTTTTCCTCACTCTGGAGTGTCTTAATAAAGACTGAGGGCACTGTTACTTTAACCTCCCTGTGTGCAGTCTCATCTGTGTTAAGAACACAATAACTGGCGACAAGTATACGAATCCAACGCAAAGATGCAGCAAAATGTGGGCATTCTGATGAAGTTCTCGGAGGGTGAGGACTGGGAAGCCTATGTCGAATGGCTAGACCAGTACTTTGTAGCCAATGAGCTGGACGGAGAAGGAAGCGCTGCAAAAAGGAGAGCGGTCCTCCTCACGGTCTGCGGGACACCGACCTACAGCCTCATGAAGAATCTTCTGGCTCCGGTGAAACCCACAGATAAGTGGTATGAGGAGCTGTTTACACTGGTTCGGGAGCATCTTAACCCGAGGGAGAGCATGCTGATGGCGAGGTATCGGTTCTACATGTGCCAGCGCGATCTGAAGGTCAGGAAGTGGCGAGCTACATCGCCGAGCGAAGGCGACTTGCAGGACAATGTGAGTTTGATGACTACCTGGAGCGGATGCTCAGAGGATTAATTAGCAATCTCGTTGTGCGAGGCCCCTTGGGGAAGAGTGACCATAATATGGTGGAATTCTGCATTAGGATGTAGAATGAAACAGTTAATTCAGAGACCATGGTCCAGAACTTAAAGAAGGGTAACTTTGAAGGTATGAGGCGTGAATTGGCTAGGATAGATTGGCGAATGATACTGAAGGGGTTGACTGTGGATGGGCAATGGCAGACATTTAGAGACCACATGGATGAACTACAACAATTGTACATTCCTGTCTGTCGTAAAAATAAAAAAGGGAAGGTGGCTCAACCGTGGCTATCAAGGGAAATCAGGGATAGCATTAAAGCCAAGGAAGTGGCATACAAATTGGCCAGAAATAGCAGAGAACCCGGGGACTGGGAGAAATTTAGAACTCAGCAGAGGAGGACAAAGGGTTTGATTAGGGCAGGGAAAATGAAGTACGAGAAGAAGCTTGCAGGGAACATTAAGACGGATTGCAAAAGTTTCTATAGATATGTAAAGAGAAAAAGGTTAGTAAAGACAAACGTAGGTCCCCTGCAGTCAGAATCAGGGGAAGTCATAACGGGGAACAAAGAAATGGCGGACCAATTGAACAAGTACTTTGGTTCGGTATTCACTGAGGAGGACACAAACAACCTTCCGGATATAAAAGGGGTCGGAGGGTCTAGTAAGGAGGAGGAACTGAGGGAAATCCTTATTAGTCGGGAAATTGTGTTGGGGAAATTGATGGGATTGAAGGCCGATAAATCCCCAGGGCCTGATGGACTGCATCCCAGAGTACTTAAGGAGGTGGCCTTGGAAATAGTGGATGCATTGACAGTCATTTTCCAACATTCCATTGACTCTGGATCAGTTCCTATGGAGTGGAGGGTAGCCAATGTAACCCCACTTTTTAAAAAAGGAGGGAGAGAGAAAACAGGGAATTACAGACCGGTCAGCCTGACATCGGTAGTGGGTAAAATGATGGAATCAATTATTAAGGATGTCATAGCAGTGCATTTGGAAAGAGGTAATATGATAGGTCCAAGTCAGCATGGATTTGTGAAAGGGAAATCATGCTTGACAAATCTTCTGGAATTTTTTGAGGATGTTTCCAGTAGAGTGGACAAGGGAGAACCAGTTGATGTGGTATATTTGGACTTTCAGAAGGCTTTCGACAAGGTCCCACACAAGAGATTAATGTGCAAAGTTAAAGCACATGGGATTGGGGGTAGTGTGCTGACATGGATTGAGAACTGGTTGTCAGACAGGAAGCAAAAAGTAGGAGTAAATGGGGACTTTTCAGAATGGCAGGCAGTGACTAGTGGGGTACCGCAAGGTTCTGTGCTGGGGCCCCAGCTGTTTACACTGTACATTAATGATTTAGACGAGGGGATTAAATGTAGTATCTCCAAATTTGCGGATGACACTAAGTTGGGTGGCAGTGTGAGCTGCAAGGAGGATTCTATGAGGCTGCAGAGCGACTTGGATAGGTTAGGTGAGTGGGCAAATGCATGGCAGATGAAGTATAATGTGGATAAATGTGAGGTTATCCACTTTGGTGGTAAAAACAGAGAGACAGACTATTATCTGAATGGTGACAGATTAGGAAAAGGGCAGGTGCAAAGAGACCTGGGTGTCATGGTACATCAGTCATTGAAGGTTGGCATGCAGGTACAGCAGGCGGTTAAGAAAGCAAATGGCATGTTGGCCTTCATAGCGAGGGGATTTGAGTACAAGGGCAGGGAGGTGTTGCTACAATTGTACAGGGCCTTGGTGAGGCCACACCTGGAGTATTGTGTACAGTTTTGGTCTCCTAACCTGAGGAAGGACATTCTTGCTATTGAGGGAGTGCAGCGAAGGTTCACCAGACTGATTCCCGGGATGGCGGGACTGACCTATCAAGAAAGACTGGATCAACTGGGCTTGTATTCACTGGAGTTCAGAAGAATGAGAGGGGACCTCATAGAAACGTTTAAAATTCTGACGGGGTTAGACAGGTTAGATGCAGGAAGAATGTTCCCAATGTTGGGGAAGTCCAGAACCAGGGGACACAGTCTAAGGATAAGGGGGAAGCCATTTAGGACCGAGATGAGGAGGAATTTCTTCACCCAGAGAGTGGTGAACCTTTGGAATTCTCCACCACAGAAAGTTGTTGAGGCCAATTCACTAAATATATTCAAAAAGGAGTTAGATGAAGTCCTTACTACTAGGGGAATCAAGGGGTATGGTGAGAAAGCAGGAATGGGGTACTGAAGTTGCATGTTCAGCCATGAACTCATTGAATGGCGGTGCAGGCTAGAAGGGCCGAATGAACTACTCCTGCACCTATTTTCTATGTTTCTATGTTTCTATGAGACTCCACAGGCTTTCGCCGACAGGTTGTGGCCAGTCTACGAAAGGGCCTGTAGTGGGGTTCTTGACCGGGCCCACCTGGCCCCTAACGAGCTGGTTCACTAGCTCCGCAGCCTGGTGGCAAACAGCTTACCTGGAGTAAAGGCAAAAGCCGAGGTCTGGTTCGATCCAAGAGATCCCAGAACCACCGAGGAGACAGTGGTCAGACAGTTGACACTGGCTTACCGGAACGGTAGAGGGACAGAGGAGCCCTCCTCTAAAGGGAGGGTCCATGAAATTAAACCCAGCCAAGGCAAGAGAGAGTGGCATCAGGAAGGTGGGAACCCTCCCCACAAAGGGGGCGAGTGTTTTGGGTGTGGGAAAAGTGGGCACTGGAGGAAGAACTATAGGAACCAATGGAAAGAGACTAAGGGAAAGGCCACTTCAGCCCCAGCCCGTAAGGCCGGGGCAGGAACATCCGACTCATATGAGACACTCGTAGCTGCCCTACAGACACTCATAAACGGACAGGGAGCAGTAGCTATCGCAACTGATGCAGTAGCCGGTACGGTAAAACCCTCTGCTCCAACCCACTCAGATGCATGACTAAAGCCAGCGCAGCCTGAGTACCTGTGTTCCCTAGAGTATGATGCCTGGAAGAGAAGGTGCGTTACTATGGAGCTGGAGAAAGTGAAAGGGACCTACCTGCTAGATACTGGTGCTTCCAGCACCCTTGTATATGCAGATAACCCAGCTACCTCACCTCTATCGAAAGGGGTCCCGTACAGTCTAGTGGGGTTCACAGCCAATGAGCAAACTGGTTCGTTTTCCATCCCGCTCACCATCAGTTAGGGACACTCAAAACCAAATGGAAGTGTGTCCTGATGAAATTGGAGCAGAAGGGAAAGGGATCCTGGGGGCTGATTTTATCATTGGCCACCAGATCCTAGTGGATCTCAGGAACCACTGTCTATGGGGAGCCGTAGTGACTGACAGGGAAGGTGAGGTGGCGGTGGTCTCAGAAAAAGGGGCCAAGGGAACATTGTGTACCGTGAAGCCAAAGGAGGGTTATGACTTGGAATTACTAGTCAGTAACACCCCAGTGGAGTACCTGGCATATGTACGGGCACACCTTGCAGCATTTGCCACCCACAAACATGACTGTGGTAGGGTAACGGGGGTGGAAGTTAGTATAGTAGGGGACCCCATGACCCGACCACAAAAGCAATATAACTTCCCCAGGGAGTCAGAGGCAGACCTAACAACGGTGCTGGGATCACTGGTAGAGCAAGGGGTGTTAAGACCGATAGCTACCCATGTGAACTCTCCACTGTGGCCGGTTAAGAAACCGGACAACTCATGGAGGGCCACCGTGGACTATCGAGTACTAAATAAGAATATCCCTGCCTGTGCACCCACGATAGCAGCCGTAGCTGACCTCATCGGGAGTATTCCAGCATCCGCGACCACTTTCACGGTGCTGGACATTTCAAATGGGTTCTGGTCCATTCCTTTAAAACGGGATAACCAGTGCAAGTTCGCTTTTACCTTTAAGGGCCAACAATACACGTGGAACTGTCTTCCCCAGGGCTTCCACAATAGTCCCAGCATTTTTCACCAATGTATGGCGAACTGTTTAAAGGGCTTTAGCAGACCCCAGCAGTTGGTGCAGTATGTGGATGACCTGCTCCTGTTTACCGATCAGGGGGAGGAACATGGCCCACTGCTGGCTGAGCTGCTGGAGCTGCTAAAAGAAGAAGGGTTTAAAGTAAACCCCAAGAAGGCACAGATCGGCCAGAAGGAAGTCAAATTCCTGGGGCTGACTGTGCGCGCTGGGGAAAAGGTCATAGACAAGGCTAGAAGGGAGGCAGTACAGGAGTTACCAGCCCCCACCACAGTGACAGGGGTAAGATCCTTTCTAGGGCTCACCGGGTACTGCAGAGACTTCATTGAGGATTATGCAGCCACCGCAGCCCCTCTGCTCAGGCTCCTACACAAGGGTGTAGAGTGGGACTGGGATGAGGGTTGCGAGGCAGCATTTAATCAGCTCAAGAAGGACTTGCAGACCGCGCCAGCCTTGGGAGCGATAGATGTAGGAAAGGAGTTTTTCCTGGAGGTGGCAGCCAGCGGGGACAGTTTGAGCTCAGTGCTGCTTCAAGAGCGGCACGGCCAGCTGAGGCCGGTGGTTTACTCCTCCAGGATCCTCACAGATGTGGAGAAGGGGTACTCCAACTGTGAGAGACACCTCCTAGCCACACATTGGACAGTGAAAAGATCCTTGATCTTCACGGGAGGGTCTCCTCTAACACTCCTAACCTGCCACACACCTACTCAGATGCTCCTAGATGGGAGGATTAAGGACCGGACGGTGAGCAGTGCTCGCTTGACCCTGCTCCTCTCCCAGATGGACCTCAGAGTAGAAGGCCCCCGCGAGCCAAGGCTCGCAGCCAACCTAATCTACCCAGGGAAAGTCCACAAGTGCTCCATAGAAGGGGTATAGGAGGTAAACATGGCCTTCGGGCGGGGTTACACCCTACAGGCCGGGACATCTACATGGACGGGTTCTGCGCGGTATCTGCTGCCGAACGACTCACTGGGTGCGGAGTCTATGACCCAAGGGCAGGTATTGCCCTGGCAATCAAGCTCCCCAGCACCATGAGCGCCCAGCATGCTGAACTGTTAGCCGTAATGTACGTGGTGACCCACCCCGAGGAATTCCCTACCCCGTACACGATTTGCTCAGACAGTATGTTCACCTGCAATTCATGTACGGAGTACCTGGCTATCTGGTCCCGTCGCGGATACACGTCCGCTGACGGGAGACCCCTGGCAATCAAGGCCCTGCTGGAAAAAATCATGACAGCGGTGGGGGAAGAGGGAAAGGTCGACATACATAAGGTCAAAAACCGAACCCCGTTGCAGAGGGAAACCAACAGGCTGACAAACTGGCCAAAGAAGGTGCCCGCACGGGAAAGTTCTGGGACCCCTATGACACCGGCCGCATAGCAGCAGTCAAGAATAAGAACAGGGCAGCAGAGAGTACAGGGATAGCTTTGGCCCCAGACTTAAAAACAGTTCAGGCACAGGACCCAGTCCTGAAAGCTGTCCTGAATGCGCTAGCTAGAGGAGAGAGAGTAGAAGGTCCGTACGGCACAGCAGCCATTACCGTTAAGGAAGGCATGCTGTTTGAAGAGGGGCAATGGGTCGTGCCACAGCAGCACCAGAGGGAATTCCTAAAACTGGCCCATGAGGGTCCAGGAGCAGGACACCCCGGGCCTGAGACCACCTGGCAACGGGTGGAACAGGCAGGGTGGTGGCCAGGACTCAGGGAGGACGTCCATGAGTTCTGTGCGAACTGCCTGGTGTGTGCTGCGAACAACCCTGACCCCCAGAAAAAGAAGGTGTCCCTAGGACACGTCAGGAGGGTAGAGGGACCATGGCAGTGAATCCAAACTGGTGGATGTGTTCTCAAAATGGGTTGAAGCCTTCCCCTGCTGAACAGCCACCGCACTAGGGACAGCTAAGATTCTAGTGAGGGAAGTGTTCTCCCGGTGGGGACTCCCACAGTATGTGGAGTTGGACCAGGGGAGCCATTTCACCGGGCAGGTAATGCAGACAACCCTTAAGGTGCTCGGCATTGAGGGGAAATGGCACGTTGCCCACAATCCACAGTCATCTGGTATTGTGCAGCGTTTAAACCACACCATTAAAGAAAGGCTGCGGAAGGAAACGGGAGACTCACCCCAAAAGTGGGTGGAGGTCTTACCGTTGGTCCTAATGGGGATCCGAGCCAGCCAGTCAAAGAGCACCGGCTATTCCCCATACGAGCTCATGACTGGCCGGATCATGCGGACCCCCACCCATGTCCTAGCCCCAGTGCTCACAGAAGGTCAGCTCAGAGAGGTGAACCGGGACCGGTTTGGCAGGAACCTGTTTGAACACCTCAAACAGATTCACTGGCAGGCTGCTAGTAACATGGGCAGACAGCATCAGGGTAACCGATTGCTACTAGAACCCAGCAAGCACCACGAATGGGAGATAGGGGACCAGGTCATGGTGAAGAACTATGCTCGGGTAGGGGTTTTTGAAGCATTATATATGGGGCCATACAGCATTGTGGACAAGGGAAGCCCGATGGTCTATGCCATAAAGCTGCCCGCCGTACTAAGTGGTTCCACATCAACCAGTGCAAGCTGTACAACCCAGGTTCAGCCAAGCACAGAGGGAAGCCGGGAGGAGTGAACCGTCCTCAGGACAGGGACCCTCCGTTGGCTGCCCCCGATGGTGGAGGGCCCACAGGGAATGTGGCAGGCTCAGATGCCGTGCCTATAGGGATGGTGAATTGCAGTACTGGAGGGGCTATCCCACCCATCGTTTGGGATTCGGACGCACCCCCAGTAACCGAAGCCTTGAGAAGGACCCTCCGTACACCACGGCCAAAGATACCGTGGTCACCGGCATCTGAGCCTCAGCGATTCTACCCTAGGAGAAGGGCAGCCCGACAGGAAAGGCCGAAGGTCAGAAGTACAGAGGCCGCTCAGAGTAGGGACCACCAGCCAGCCGCCTCCAGCGGTGAGGGTCTCACAGGAGCAGTAGCAACGAGCTGTCCCAGAGACAAGGGTCTCCAGCTCACCGGCTGCGGGGAAACCCTAGCATCCAGGCGGCTATCAGGCCGCACAAGGCATGGGCCTGACAGGGATTAACCTGGCCACCCGGAGACGGGTGGTGGTTGTACATAGCTCTAATTTTAGTTTAAGGCAGCACTGCACCATTTTATATTTTAAGGTTTAGTTTAAAATTGAGGGTAATGTTGCAGTAATGTTTAGGTGATTATTTTGAGTTTGTCTTGTGTGTCAGCCAGCCTGAGAGCAGTTCTCAAGGGCAGGATCCAGACATTACTGGGTGATGGACAAACCTCAGGAGACCAATTGATGTTGTTTAATTTTAATCTATGTTTTTTTTCCTTCTGTGATGTGGTTGTACGTTGCCTATATGCTGGTGAATATAATGTAACTGAAATTAAATGTAACTGTGCTGAAATGCAATTGTAGTGATTGAACCCCCTCCAAGCTGGGAGGGTATAAATATAAAAAGTTTGTACCTGTAAAGGGAAAAGTGTGCATCTATGGTGATGTTGCATAAGTGTAATGCATTTTGGGTATTAGTTTAGCTAATTTACGGGGAAGGTTATCTCTTGGAAGTTAGGAACTCTGCTCACCTCGAAAATGATACCATAAGTGATATGGTATCACAGGGAGGAATGTAGAATTTACCAATTTCTCGCAAAGATTCCAGGTATCTTTCCCCTGCAGAGGAGAAGAATCCATTTCTGGACTTTTAAAATTAGTTTAAAGGGGCAGACGAAGCCTGCGGGGGATAAAGGGGGATGCATTCATGGAGCCCCCCCCCCCCAGTGTTTGGACTCATAGGAAAGGGATTCAAAATGGACCTAAATTACAGAAGCTTGAGATACCCTAAACATCTATGGGAAGGAGCATATCAATTTTAAGATTCTACAACATTTTGGCTGCGAAAAAGAGTTAGCAAATACAGGAGGTGGGGCCAACCTCTGAAGCAAATTCGTGTATTAAGGATCCCAGGCTATTCACCCCCTAAGAGATAATCGAATTACCCAATCAAGCACAATGGAAATCATGGTCAGAAAAACTGGACAATCCTAAAACAATGCAAAACCAGTGATAGCACATTCTCACACCCTAATCGAGTTACTGCTGAGAAAGGAGACATTTGAAAATCAATGGACAGAACAGTTTAAACAGAGCCCAAGAGATTTGATGGGAGATAACGGAGCCTTTTTTTGGGGATATATCTATCCCCCAGTTTTACAAGGAAAGACTAGCAGAACACAGACTCGAACAAGGACACTGACGGGAACACAGACACAGACACAAGCAGCCTGCTTCCTCGACAGTGAAGAAATGGAATAGTGAAGGAAACTACCAGAACTCATCAAGAACTGACCGAGCACGAGGCCCAAGAAACAGAAGGTTGTCAGCAACTGAATTGACAACCACTCTACAATCTACTTCTGAATGACCCAACGGGGGAGAAATTACCAAAAGGGACTAACTAAAACTATTCCTAACCAAAGAAAGTGGGTACTTACCCCATACATCCAAAACGCAACTTAGCGCATCAACGGACGCACCCCAACCGAAGACTACGCAGTCCGAAGTCCTCTCCTCCATCGGGGTGCGGCTCGCCTAGAAGGCCAAGTGCAGCGAACCCCGAAACCATGATTCACCGGCAACTGTCGAAAGGGATTGGTGAGCATAGCCCCTGAACCCCCAGAGCTATAACTTAGTTCGTTCGGGGAATTGGAAGGGGGGAGGCTGGGATAACTTGTGTAAATGTATCTGCATTCTCCTCTTTACCCCATTTAGAGTTTAAGCTGTATTCTTTTCCCCACAGGCTGTAATTTGACATTTTATTCAATGTGTTGTACCCTTCAGTGTGTATTGGTCTGTGTGTGTTATTAAAGGTGTGCCTTTTACTTCTTTTTAAACACAATAAAGCCATACCTGCTTCCTACCTTGAAACCGATTGTCTGTCCAAGTCTGTCACAGTCCCTTCATAATTCCAGTGTCTAGAACCAAGTGTGTGGGAGCGATTCGGAACCGCTCATATAAGGTCAGAAGGGAAAGCTGACCCCCTGCAAACCACCCCTTATAATTCAGCCTATGCATGCTGCTTCAAAGGGTATGTTTGCAACAGCTGTGGAACAATGGGGCACCTCCAACGAGCTTGCAGATGAGCTACAAGCTCTGCAAAATCTGCTAACCACCACGTGGCAGAGGAAGAGCGGTCCATGGTGGATCAAAGCAATTGGAGCCTCAGAGAGAGGAGGCAGATGCTGAAGTACATGGGGTGCACACATTTTCGATGACATGTCCACCTATAATGCTAAAAGTAAAATTGAATGGCTTACCCGTAGCCAAGGAACTGAACACTGGCGCTAGCCAATCCATCATGAGTAAAACGATGTTTGAGAGACTGTGGTGCAAAAAGGCACTCAGACCAGCCCTGAGCCCCATCCACATGAAACTGAGAACATACACCAAAGAGCTCATCACTGTCTTGGGCAGCACCATGGTCAAGGTCACCTACGAGGGCACAGTGCACGAACTGCCACTCTGGATTGTCCCGGGCGATGGCCCCACACTGCTTGGAGGGAGTTGGCTGGGCAAAAACCGCTGGAACTGGGAGGACATCTGAGCGCTATCACATGTTGATGAGGCCTCATGTACCAGGTTCTTAACAAAATTCTTTCTCTTTTTGAGCCAGGCATTGGAAACTTTTCCGGGGCGAAAGTGCGGATCCATTCATCACAAGGCGTGAGCGACACCTCACATGATGAGGGAGAGAGTGGAAATCGAGCTGGACAGGCCGCAACATGAGGGCATCATCTCCCCAGTGGAATTCAGCGAGTGGGCCAGCCCGATTGTTCCAGTACTCAAAAGTGGTGGCACGGTCAGGATTTTCGGCGATTATAAAGTAACTATTAATCGTTTCTCGCTACAGGACCAATACCCGCTACCTAAGGCAGGCGACCTATTTGCGACGCTGGCAGGAGGTAAGACGTTCACCAAACTCGACTTGACTTTGTCCTACATGATGCAAGAGCTGGAGGAGTCTTCGAAGGGCCTCACCTGCATCAACATGCACAAGGGACTGTTCATCTACAACAGATGCCCGTTTGGAATTCGGTCGGCTGCAGCGATCTTCCAGAGAAACATGGAGAGCCTACTCAAGTCAGTACCACGCACGGTGGTTTTTCAGGACGACATATATTGGTCACGGGTCGGGACACCGTCGAGCACCTACAAAACCTGGACGAGGTCCTCCAGCGACTGGATCACGTAGGGCTGCAGCTGAAGAGGTTGAAATGCGTCTTCATGGCAACAGAAGTGGAGTTTTTGGGGCGAAAGATCGTGGCGGACGGCATTCGGCCCACAGATGCCAAGACAGAGGCTATCAGGAATGCACCCAGGCCACAGAATGTCACGAAGCTGTGGTCGTTCCTGGGACTCCTCAACTATTTTGGTAACTTCCTACTGGGGTAAGTCCCCTCTTAGAGCCCCGACTTGAGTTATTGTGTAAAGGTGAGAACTGGGTATGGGGAAAAAAACCAAGTAATTGCTTTTGAGAAAGCCAGAAACATTTTATGCTCCAACATGCTGCTTGTATTGTATAACCCACGTAAAAGACTTGTGCTAGCATGTGATGCGTCGTCGTACGGAGTCGGGTGTGTATTACAACAAGCTAGCATTGCAGGGAAGTTGCAAGCTGTCGCCTATGCCTCCACGAGCTTGTCTAAGGCCGAGAGGGCCGACAGCATGATTGAGAAAGAGGCATTAGCGCGTGTGTTTGGGGTAAAGAAAATGCATCAGTACCTGTTTGGCCTCAAATTTGAGCTGGAAACCGATCACAAGCCCCTCATATCCCTGTTCGCTAAAAACAAGGGGATAAATACTAATGCCTCAGCCCGCATACAAAGGTGGGCGCTCGTGCTATCAGCGTATAACTATACCATCCGCCACAGGCCAGGCACCGAGAACTGTGCGGATGCTCTCAGTCGGCTACCATTGCCGACCACGGGGGTGGAAATGGCGCAGCCTGCAAACTTGTTGATGGTGGCGCAGCCCGCAGACTTGTTGATGGTCATGGAAGCGTTTGAAAATGATAAATCACCTGTCACGGCCCACCAGATTAGAACTTGGACTAGCCAAGATCCTCTGCTGTCTCTAGTAAAAAACTGTGTATTGCATGGGAGCTGGGCCAGCATCCCCGTTGAAATGCAAGAGCCAATCAAGCCGTTCCAGCGGTGAAAGGACGAGCTATCCATTCAGGCAGACTGCCTGTTGTGGGGTAACCGCGTAGTGCTACCCAAAAAGGGCAGGGAGACGTTCATCTTGGATCGCCACAGCACACACCCGGGTATAGTAATGATGAAAGCGATAGCCAGATCTCACGTGTGGTGGCCCGGTATCGACTCTGACTTCGAGTCCTGTGTACGGCAATGCAGCGTGTGTGCTCAGTTGAGCAACACACCCAGAGAGGCACCACTAAGTTTGTGGTCCTGGCCCTCCAGACCATGGTCAAGGATCCATGACGACTATGCGGGCCCGTTTCTCGGTAAAATATTCCTGGTGGTGGTGGATGCTTTTTCAAAATGGATTGAATGTGAAATAATGTCGGGAAGCACCGCCACCACCACCATTGAAAGCCTGAGGGCCATGTTTGCCACCCATGGCCCGCCTGACATACTGGTCAGTGACAACGGGCCATGTTTCACCAGTGCCGAATTTAAAGAATTCATGACCCGCAATGGGATCAAACATGTCACCTTGGCCCCGTTTAAACCAGCCTCCAATGGGCAGGCAGAGCGGGCAGTACAAACAATCAAACAGAGCCTAAAATGAGTCACAGAAGGCTCACTTCAAACCCAGCTGTCCCAAGTACTGCTCAGCTACCGCACGAGACCCCACTTGCTCACAAGGGTGCCCCCGGCTGAGCTACTCATGAAAAGGACACTTAAAACCAGACTCTCGCTGGTTCACCCCAACCTGCAAGATCAGGTAGAGAGCAGGCGGCAGCAACAAAATGTAAATGATGGTCGCGCCACTGTGTCACGGGAAGTTGATCTGAATGACCCTGTTTATGTGCTAAACTATGGACATGGTCCCAAATGGATCGCGGGCACGGTGATAGCTAAAGAAAGGAGTAGGGTGTTTTTAGTCAAACTAGACAATGGACAAATTTGCAGAAAGCACCTGGACCAAACGAGGCTGCAGTTCACAGACTGCCCTGAACAACCCACAGCAGACACCACCTTTTTCGAGCCCACAACACACACTCAAAGGATCAATGACACCACCCCGGACCAGGAAATTGAGCCCATCACGCCCAACAGCCCAGCAAGGCCAGGCTCACCCAGCAGCCCTGCAGGGCCAACAACACGCCAGCCCAGCGAGGGCACAGCGAATGCACCAGAACAGACATTTGTACCGAGGCGGTCCACCAGGGAAAGAAATGCCCCCGACCGCCTCACCTTGTAAATAGTTTTCACTTTGACTTTGGGGGGAGTAATATTGTGTATCTGTAAAGCATGCACTCCCATGTTCCGCCACCAGGGAGCGCATCCCCTGCAGTCCCAAGGGATCCCAGCATCCCTTGGGAGCACTGTATATAAGCTGGCCCCTAAGTCCTGGTTCCTCATTCTGGAGTGTCTTAATAAAGACTGAGGTCACTGTTACTTTAACCTCCTTGTGTGCCGTCTCATCTGTGTTAAGAACACAATCGTTGTGAGGGACACTGGAAGCTTCCCTGACTTCCCACATAGCACAGGAGGAGCATGACACGGGTCTGGGCTCTCTTGCCATGACTTAACCCTTAAATTAACTTAATTGGTAACAATGCCAAAGATTTCTTACTGATAAGAAAAGAAAAAGAAAAAGATTAAATACTCACGAATCCACCAGCCAATCATTTACCCGTTTGGCTGGGACGTCGCACTTCGATTTTTTTTTTTGCTTCTTTGTTTACTTTCTGCCCCTGCACCAGTTGGCTTCTCCCACCTTCTGGGCCCCTTTTGTGGGCCTCGCTGATCCCGACCTGCTCCGCTGCGACCTCCGCTGCTTCTCCCGCCTTCTGGGCCCCTTTTATGGGCCCCTACGATGACATAGTCGAGCAGGTGCCAATGTTTGGAGTGAGGATATTGCCATGATGCCTTGTATTTGTCCCTCTAAAAGAACAGGGTGTTGGTGATGAGGAGTTCCTTTTCTAGACATTTTGTCAGGAGTAGGGTACCACTGGAGTTGGCTTTCCCTACCTCCCCTCTGCCAATCACGCCTCCCCAGAGGGCTGTGTCTTTGCGGGCCCTGGCATTAAAGTCACCTAGGAGGATCAATTTGTTGCCCGTGGGGACGCGGGACAGGGATGTCTCGGGATTAGAATAAAAACCCTCTTTAGCCTCTTCTGTTGCATCGAGTGTTGGGGCAAACGCACTGATGACTGTGGCACATTGGTTCCGGGATAGGGTAAGGCGAAGAGTCATGAGGCGTTTGTTAACCCCACAGGGGGAATCTTTGAGGCGGTCGACCGGTTCATTTTTGACGGCGAAGCCGACTCTATGAAGGCGATGTTCTTCCTCTGGTTTTCCTTGCCAGAAAAAGATATAACCTCCACCATGTTCCTTGAGCTGGCCTTATCCTGCACGCCAGGTCTCGCTTAGGGCGGCGATGTCACTGTCAAAACGTCTAAGTTCCTGGGCAACTATGGTGGTGCGGCATTCCGGCCTATTGCTGTTGGAATTGTCCACGAGGGTCCTGACGTTCCAGGTTCCGAACTTCATATTAGCGAAGTGGAAGATGCCTGTGCATGAGTTCTTTTAACTTGGGGTGGCCGCTGCACACTAGCAACCACACGGGCTTAGCTGAGCAAGGTCTTGGTCCAGTGGCAAGGGGGTCCAAGGTAACTGGAGACCAGGCACTGCTGTATCAGCCTAATTGCCTACGGCGAGATGTTGGCCGCAGGCTCGGCGCCGAGTAGCGCCATTGATGGTAGATGGCCCGAGGCTTGGTTGGGGGCAGGCATTGGGAAGGTCAGCTGCCCGCTGGGGTTCCCAGCGATGTTTTGGGAATTTCCTTCCAAGGTTAAAACATTTCTCCAGAGGTTTCCAAGTTGTTTTAAAAGTTTAAGAGTTTAAAAGTATTTCCAAATTATTTTTTTTTAAAGTTACGCAGGTTGATTAAAGGTTTAATAAATAGATTAAGAGTTGATTAAAAGTTGTAGAAAAAAAGTTCTCCAAGTTGATTAAAAATTGAAAGTTTTCCTGTTATACATTTTGTCCGTTATACACCCGCCTGTTATACTCCCCACCCGTTAAACACACCACCCGTTATACACCTTGTCCGTTATACACCTGCCCTTTATATACCCTGCCAGGTTTCCTTATTCACTGAAGGGAGAGCAACGTTTAGATGGGGGAACGGAAGAAACGTGTGTTAAAATGATTGATTTTATGTAACATTGTACTTTGATTAGTTCCGTTGTTTAGGGCTAATATTGCAGTAATAATGTGCTAATAATGTTTGAGTAACGTAATAATAATACTTTTTGAATGTTAGTGTGTGAACAGCAATTGTTTTAAATGTCCATCACACGGAGGCTGGTATTTCCCTGATCCTGTCATTGGCTTTCGGGTTAACCTCCATTTTGGAATGAGCATTTGAAAATATAGGGGTTTCATAATAAACTGTCAAACATTAAAATCTTACTATATTATTCTAATCTAAAGCAGAGTTCCCCCTGTGACAAGCACACATAACTTGTGGAACCAAAGGCACATCTGATACAGAATTCAATAGAGCAACATAGAGCCTGCAGCACAGAAACAGGCCATTCACCTAACTAGTCTATGCCGACATTTATGCTCCATTTGAGCCTCCTCTCATCCATCTTCATATAACCCTATCAGCTTATCCTTCTATTCCTTTCTCCCTCATGTGCTTATCTAGCTTCACCTTAAATGCACCTATGCAATTCACCTCAACTACTCCTTGTGGGGGCGAGTTCCCCATTCTTACCACACTCTGGGTAAAGAAGTTTCTCTTGAATTACCTATTTATTGGTGACAATCTTACATTTTTGGCCCCTAGTTTTAGTCTCACCCACAAGTGGGAACATCTTCTCTGCATCCACCTTAACAAACCCTTTCATAATTTTAAAGACCTTTATTAGGTCATCCCTCAATCTTCTCTATTTTAGAGAAAAAGCCCCGCCCTGTTCAGCCTTTCCTGATAAGTAGATCCTCTGGACCCTTATCTGCCCAGTTGTGGTCAGCGCCTTCAATATATCTGTAATGTAAGAAGAATCTTGCTGATTATTACACCAAAATCTGACCTTCCTTCTCCCACGCACACCTAGTTTTCCAAAAATACACCAACAGCTTCTTGAAGGACTGCAAGAAGTCAGTCCTCATTCCATCTCCAGAATGTTGATCCACAGGTCAATCACCTTCTGGGAAACAGAAAACATCCATACATCCAATTTCACTGCCTGTTTTCTCAATTTGAATGGTGGACCCCTAGTTCTACCTTGTCCTCAAGCAATCTATCCACTTGTATTGTATCGATACTCTTAATAATTTTAAAGTATTGAATCAGCCTCAGCATTTCCAGTGAATCCAAACCCAAGGCATGGGGCTAGATTTTCGGGTTTGCCGTTTTCGGGCGAAAATAGAGGCGGGGCGAGAAAGTTACCGCCCGAGTAACGTTTGCACTTTGTGGAGAAATTTTTGCTATCTGGGCCCTCAGCACAAAGGGAGGTCTTGTACGACTTTGGCGGCACAAAAACGGGAACCTCGCCAACTAAAGTGTAGGGCCGGGAGTGCTCCGTGAGAGACCTTGGGAGAGGAAACCCCCTCCCCCCAAAAAATCACAAAAAGATTGCCTACATCACCACAACACAAATCACTACAAAAAAAATAAAGGAATAAATTTGGGAACTTACCTTTTTTGCAGTTTATCCACCTCACCACTGCCGGAAGGGCTGGACCGCTCTCTTTTCCCTGGCGGGGTGCGCTTCGGGGCGTACGGGTCGGTTGTGAGTCGATACTACTTGTTATGTTCATACTCTGTTTGTTACAGGACACTAGGCAGGCATTAGGACCCTGCGGGAGCTATTCAAACACTGCTGTAAACATTCTGGTTCATGCTGGTTTTGGGACACCATTTTGAGGACTGCTATAAAGGACACAGTTAGTTACACTTCTCCTGTTTCAATTAGTCTGTTATTTACGTACACAACATAATTTGGCAAGGAGGATGAATCAAATTAAACTCCCTAACCCCCACCCTGCCTTTCCTCTCCACACCCTGGGACCCTCTAATTCTGTGGCCAAGATGGATAAACAGCTTTTCTATGTACACCACAGCGAGTGGGTTAGACGGTGACAACGTAACACCAGTTCGCCGCCATGCAATACTGACCCACTGCCTCGGCACTGAAGGCTAACACATCTTTGGCCAAATCAAAGACGCGGAATCCTACGACAAAGCGGTAAGTGCCCCAGAGAAATATTTTGGGCCAAAGAAATGTATCGTGATGGAGAGATACAAATTTCATCAAAGGGGGCAAGGGAACGGTGAACCAATCAAACAGTACATCGTTTCATTAACTGAACTGGCCGCTACACGTAACTTTGGAACGCTCACAGAGGAAATGATCAGGGATCAAATTATTGAGAAAACATTGATCCCCCGCATTCGGGAACCCTTGCTAATGGAGGATGACAAATTGACTTTGGATAAAGCAACTAATTTGGCTATCCAAATCGAATCAGCGCTTTCCGATTCAGAAGCGATCCCCTGCTCCCGCTGTGCAGCAGACTTCAGCTACAGCCCATGTGCAAGGCATTGGTCCAAAGCGGAAATCACAGCAGAGACCCTGGGCTAGTAATAAGCCAGCCACTATGGATCATGGGCCTAACTTCCACTGCTTTAACTGTGGGGACAAATCACACTCAGTAAAGAGTCCTAACTGCCCTGCACGTGGGAAGAAATGCTCTGCATGTGGTAAAATGGACCATTTTGTTAGTGTCTGTCGCTCATCACAGCATATTCGACATGTGGACAACTCCGATAGTGATGAACCCAGTATGGTTGACTTCATTAGTGAAATTTCACACATCGGTTCAGGCAAATTCAATGACTGTGATGTAAACATTGACGGCACGCCCTGCTGCCTCCTCATTGACCTTGGAGCCAAAGTCTCTATATTGAGCGAGGCTGTGTACAAAACCCACTTCACGCACTGTCAACTGCAGCCTGCAGCTTGCACTCTACGTGCCTACTCCAACTCCAAAATTGAGGTACTTGGGGTCATATCTGTCCCAAGTATATACTACAAGGACATAACATTGCAGAACTTTTCCTTTTATGTCGCGAAGGGACGAAGTCTCATGGGGGTTGACCTTTTTGACAAGCTTGGGTTCAAAGTTTATGACCCAACTGGCACACCTGTGTACACAGTGGACTTTGACAAGCAGTATCCCTCAATCTTCACAGGTTTTGGAGTGACAGCAAAATTCTGCCATCGTCCCCGCATTGACCCTTCCGTCAAACTGGGTACACAGAGACTTCACCGTCTCCCAAGTATCCACAAAATTAATGCGACTTGAATCTCAGGGAATCATTGAGAGCATCGACTCCTCACCCTGGATCTGGAACTTAGTCATTGCTCGGCGTAAAAATGGGGAGATCCGCCTATGCATCGACCTGAAAGAGGTCAACAAGGCCATCATCCCCGACAAGTACCCTTTTCCTACCATTGATGAACTGTCTTCAGAATTCCATGGCTCAATGGTCTTGATGAAACTCGACATGTGCTGCAGTTACCTGCAAATACCCCTAGCAGAGGACAGCAAACCGCTCACGGCATTCATGACGCATGATAGTCTGTATCAATATCGACGCATGCCCGACGGACTATCTTCTGCACCAAGTGCATTTCAGAAGATTGCCACTACTATGCTAGCAGGCATAGAGTCCTCAATCTGCTTGCTGATATCGTCATCCATGGACAGACAATGGAAGAACATGACCAGCAACTTCACGCAGTTATGGCTAGAATTGCTACACATAATATTATACTTAATGCTGATAAGTGTACATTCGCTGCTGGAGAAATAAACTTTCTGGGCTACAGAGTCACAGCACAAGGATGTTTGACAACATTGACTTGATCCACGAACGCAGGAGATTATCAATGTCAAAGAACTTTCATCATTCCTCGGCACTTGCAACTTGTATCTGAAGTTCGTCCTGCACTACGTGCACATTGCCGAACCACTTCACAAGATGCTGCGCAAGGACGTCCCTTGGGACTGGACCGGTTCCCAGGCTCAGGCTTTCACCACGCAAAAGGAGAACCTCACATCCTCTCCTATACTCGCGCACTTTGATCTGAATTATACTACGTACGTCACCACGGATGCATCAGGCACCGCCATGGGTGCTGTGCTCTTGCAATGGATTGACAGCCTGGAACGCCCAGTCGCCTTCGCCTCTCGCACACTCTCGTCTGCAGAACGTAAATACTCTACAGGGGAACGTGAAGCATTCGCTTGCATCTACGCATGTGAATGCTGGCACATCTACGTTTATGGCAGAAAATTTACCCTCCGTACGGATCACTAAGCGTTAACTACACTACTCACTACAACTGGATCTGGGCACAGACCTCTACGAATCAGCCGATGGTCAGATCACCTTCATCAGTATAACTTTGATGTACAGTACATCGCTGGCAGTCGCAACCACGTAGCTGACATGCTCAGCCACTCGACACCTGCTTCAGACTCTGGTGCTGACTTATTTACAAATGACAACACATATGTCATGTCGATCATCATTCAGTCCATCAGAAATCGTGACTCCTGTGACAAACTCAAAACTGAATCATAGAGTGATGCTACGTTCCAGTATGTATGCCACTTCCTCCAGACTGAGAGGCCCAAGCAAATTCCGGAAGAGCTGAAAACCTTGCACAGACTTCGTGATGAATTTTCCGTTTGGAACGATGACTGCCTAGCAGTAATTCCCAAGTCTGTTCAACGGTGCGTTCTCTCATTGGCACATGATGGACACTCTGGCATTGTCCGCATGAAGCAGAGATGTTGCGATTCAGTATGGTGGCCTGGGATTGACACTCGCATCGAGGAGTTTGTCTCACAATGTGAAGCATGCAGTCTGAGCGAAAAGGCCACAAACATTCGACCAGCGCCAATGAAGCCCATTCCATGGCCACAAACACCATGGCAACATCTTCAGTTGGATATCTTCAGTCCAGTTGAAGCAGCCCCACAGCACCAGCGGTTCCTTGTTGTAGTACATGACCTGCATTCCAAATGGCCAGAAATCGCTACAACAAATTCAGTGACCTCATCAACAATCGTCACTATTCTGGAGCATATATTTATGAAGTGAGGCCTCCCAGAGGTCATAATCACTGACAATGGACCACAGTTTGTATCCGACCAGTTCGCGGATTTCCTCACTCTTCATGCTATTGAGCATCGGCTTACTGCTCAGTACAATCCTCAAAGCAATGGAGGTGTTGAGCGATTTAACTGTGTCATCAAAGAGGGTTTGAAAGCCAACCTCACAGCGGGCCAAACACTCGACGAAGCGGTTCAAACCATTCTCCGCACATACCGTTAAACAAAGCACTCGCAAACGGGAAGATACCCGCTGAGCTCATGCTTGCACGGAATCGTCGCTGGCTACTGGACATTCCCAAACCCCCAGCAAAAGCTAGCTTGAAGATAACCATACTTGCATCCCAGATTTCAGAACGCCAACAAAAAGTGAAGTCGTACACTGACACAAAACGACGGCTCAAAAGCTCCAACTGAAGAATGGAGGTTGGGTCAGAGTTAAGCGCCCAAACCATAGTCGTAAGCTCGCATCTTCGCTTTCGCCTCCAAAACAGATCGGGTGAAAGTTCAACCCTCACACCTACGACCTCAATGATGGAACTTGATGGACCGCTTGTAGACTGATCCCAACTCACAGGCCAACAGATCAGCAGGATGGAACAGAGGCACCGTTCTGTTTCCCAACCAAAAACCTCGATCAAACACCGCAAGCTCTACGCCGGACTCAGCATATCAGAACATGGCCTGGCTATCTCAAGGACTTTGTCTGTTCATAGACTGTGTTTTCAGAAGTGGCGAAATATGTTGTGTTCATATTCTATTTGTTTGTTACAGGACACTAGACAGGCATGAGGACCCTGAGGGAGCTATTCACAATTGCTGTAAACATTCTGGTTCATGCTGGTTTTAGGGCACCATTTTTGGGAGCTGCTGTAAAGGACACAGTTAGTTACACTTCTCCTGTTTCAGTTAGTCTGTTATTTACGTACAGAACACTACTGCCGGTGTCGCAACCAGAGATGTTGCACACACACCACTGCTCTGCCTTGCGGTCCTTCTAAGCGCCGTCGCTAAACCCAACCGGAGGATCGCGACTGGACACAAAAGACCTCACCGCTCCATTTCTCGTCATGGAGGGTCGAAACCCGGAGAGCAAAGGACCTGAAAATCCAGCCCATGGAACCTCTCTCCATAGTTCAGTGCATATTGTCATCCTCTGCCGCTGTGTCCTGTGAGGCTTGTGTGTCTGGTACTAAGCCTGGGGGTGGAAGGAAATGCTGTCTGCATGCTGGTCAGCACCATGCCCCTCGTGGCACTGGACTGCCTCAGTAATGGGTGCCGCTTTGATCGGGGTTGGGGGGGGAGGGGTGTGTGGGAGGGGCCACCTCGGCATCATCTGCAGATCAGTCATACTTGCTGCATAGATGACAACTGCCCATGCAACAACCACGTTCCCACATTCTGCCCAAGGTTTCCCACCATTTGCCCATGTTGTCCAGCTTCTTCCTAAGGTTGTCCAGTTCCTGCCCCACCTTCTGCCTGAGGAGTTTAATCTGCCGCCTCATGGACCCGAGTAATTGCAGGTGCCTGCGATGCTCCTCAATCACCTCCCTTCACATTTCTGCTCCCCTGACATCCTCCCTGTCGTCCTCCCGCTGCACCTGACATCGACCGTGCCCACCTCCCAATGGTCCGTCACCTGCTGATAGGTCAGACCCAGAGGCGAGGGGAGGCGTGTGTGTCTCGTGCAGATCCGGCAGGGCCAGGAGTGGGAGATGGTCATCGGCTCCTGGGCAGGGTGAGTTGAATTTTGTCGCAGTCCAGCAGCCCCTTCACATCACCACCCTCAAGGTGCAGTCGGAAGTGACATTCCAATGCCTACCCTTCCCCCCTTCCCCAGCGCATGCAGCCCCCTCCTCCTACTGCTGATCCCCTCATTCCCCCTCCTCCCGCTGAGTCGCAGCCTCCGTGCTCGCTCCAGCCTCCGCCTGCTCAGGTGGACCTGATGGACGGAAGAAGAAAATGTTACAATGGTGCAGCGTGCTCACTTGCCACATCACGTAAGTGTTATCTTCACATTCAACGCACAACACGGAAAAAGGTAAGTCGCCCCAAGTCAGTGCTGCATGAACATCCTCCGACTCTAATTTCCTTTCACACTCTGCAGCCATGAAAGAGATTTTAAGTCAGCAGCCCATGGAGTAAATGCATTTCACAAACCTCTCACCCTTGGGTGGCTTCGGGCCAAGAGACGAAGCAAGAGAATGTGACATTGACCTTGCCTGAATGCAATGGCTGCTCAGGCCCTGTCCTCATGGCCCACCCGGGGGGCGGGTAAGCTCCCTCAGGAAGGGAGTAGGCCCAACTATCATTGTTCACCCCTGCGTATTATGAGCCATCTTGCGCTAAACAGACAAAAAATATGAAAAAGGAAGAGCATCACGTTAGGTGCTGACTGCTGGTAGGGACTTCCTTTCAGGCATTCTGAGATAAAACGGTGTGAAATTCATTACATTGGGAAGGCTGTCTCCCATGGCAACTGAGTTTTAATCCACTTAACTTTGGATTCTACCTTCCTCAAACAACTTGTAAAAAAACTCACTGGCTTGGAGTTCCTGCTAGGTTGCCCTGGTCAATTTGCCCCAAATCGACCAAGCTAGCGCAAAAGACCAAGGAATTTCAAGCGCAAATTGCGTCCAGCACAAATCGAGTTTCCGCAATCTTTTGCACCAGTTTATAAAGCATCGTGCTAGAAGCAGGCCCCGCCCACAAAACTGGCCACGCCCTCAGATCGATTAATCACCATGGCGAGCTTCTGCTAATTGTGTCCGCTTTGAGGAGGCTCTTAAAATCAAGCTTTTCTTTAGGTGCAAGGGCACTAATAGGCACCTTTTAAAAGCTTTTAAATATTGGCCCGGATTTTACGGGGCCTATAACGGCATGTGCCGTCATGAGAGCTGTGAATGGCCCCACAAGTTCCGATGCGCATGCGTGAAAACCCGCAGCTTGCCATCTGCTTGGACAGATCCACTGCATCTGTTGGAAACCAACCACAGCCGGCACAGAGTTGAGCTATTTACCCAACTACTGCCGAGCAGTTCCATACGAACCAATCTCATGGTCTACAGGGCTGTAGTAATACCCGCCCTCCTGTATGGCTCAGAGACATGGACCATGTACAGTAGACACCTCATGTCGCTGGAGAAATACCACCAACGATGTCTCCGCAAGATCCTACAAATCCCCTGGGAGTACAGACACACCAACGTCATTGTTCTCGACCAGGCCAACATCCCCAGCATTGAAGCACTGACCACACTTGATCAGCTCCACTGGGCATGGCCACATTGTTCTTCACCCAGAGAGTGGTGAACCTGTGGAATTCTCTACCACAGAAAGTAGTTGAGGCCAATTCACTAAATATATTCAAAAGGGAGTTAGATGAAGTCCTTACTACTCGGGGGATCAAGGGTTATGGCGAGAAAGCAGGAAGGGGGTACTGAAGTTTCATGTTCAGCCATGAACTCATTGAATGGCGGTGCAGGCTAGAAGGGCTGAATGGCCTGCTCCTGCACCTATTTTCTATGTTTCTATGTTTCTATGTTTCTATGTTTCTATGTTTCGCATGCCAGATACGAGATTCCCAAAGCAAGCGCTCTACTCGGAACTCCTTCACAGTAAACGAGCCAAAGGTGGGCAGAGGAAACGTTACAAGGACACTCTCAAAGCCTCCCTGATAGTGCAACATTTCCACTGACACCTGGGAGTCCCTGGCCAAAGACCGTCCTAAGTGGAGGAAGTGCATCTGGTAGGGCGCTGAGCACCTCGAGTCTCATCGCCAAGAGCATGCAGAAAGCAATCGCAGGCAGTGGAAAGAGCATGCGGCAAACCAGTCCCACCGACTCTTTCCCTCAACGACTATCTGTCCCACCTGTGACAGGGACTGTGGTTCTTGTATTGGATTGTACAGCCACCAAAGGACTCATTTTAAGAGTGGAAGCAAGTTTTCCTCGATTCCAAGGGACTGCCTATGATGATGATGGTGACGAACCTGCTACGATAGATAAAAGCAGGCATTCAGCCGGCATATTGTATGAGGAACCAGGAAGCTGACCCGGAGGTCCCCGGATGAACTGGGAAATGGGATTGTAAAAGCTGTGGAAGTGAAGACAGTTTTTGGGACTTTTATTAATATTTGTTAAATACTTTAGTGCTTTTACATCTCATAAAATTGGGGTGCTCTGAGGGTTATGGCCATTTTATAGAGGGACTTTTGCTGTGGACAAGGTAAGCATTCCATTCAATTCAATTTAATTTTTTTAAACTTAAAAATAACTGTTTAAAATTGATTTTTTTCACATTTACATAAATTTTTTAATATTTATGCCAGAATTTATGAATGTTTTAAATGTTGTTAACATTTCTATGCCCTTTAAAATTTTCACATCCGTTTGTATGACTTTGTTAAAAATGTAAAAATTCCTAGAAATTCGCCTTGAGCGGTGATATTTATCGGACGTTGCGTATAACGGGCAGCTGATCCGATACCGCCCGCTTTGCGTCACAGCCCGACCTGAATTGCCACCGACTCACGTTATTAATATAACCTTTACAACTCTTTCCATTGTTTACCTGCAAGCACTGCATGTATTTAAAGCAGAAGTTTGTGAGGGAGAAACATGCTGCTTGAGGACTTTGCCCCGATTCATTGTGTGATTTTGGTACAAAGACACAAACACGTCAGCAAACAACAGAGTCAGGAACTATGACCATCGCCTGATCAGGTGCAACTACTACCCAGGGAGACAGTCCAGCAGCTTATGGCTCGCTGACCACTAAACAGGCGGTTTTGAAGTGCCCTAGCACCCCTATCTGCGTCTAACCTCAGAAATTTGGTGGATTATGAGCTTCCACAAGGGAAAACAAAACACTCAAAGACAAGTGGTCCTTGGAACGAAAAAAAACGGGTAAGTCCAATTTATTAACCACGGTAAGTTTCCAACAAGGTCAGACTTCATCAAAACACATATCTGATACACACTTATAAACCATGAAAATCTATGGGAAGAAACAGACACAACGGAAACCTTACACAATTTTATCTTTACAAGACATTTCCAACACCACCCCACCCCCCCTTTTTACCTGACTGACCGAGGCTGACAGTTGGGAAAAGAAACCCCAGGATAATACTTACGATCCCTTTTGACAGTTATTTTTTTAGCCTTAGGATGGTTGGTTTACGGGGTAGCTGGAGTGAATGTTGCCTCTCCCAGTTACTTCGGTCTCCGGTTCTTCAGCTGGTTGGCCTCGGAGCGTTGTTTGGTGTGCGGCTCGGCTTCTTGAGACGATGTTGGGCCTCTCGGTAGTTGGGTTGTATATTCTGCACACAAGTCGAGTCCAGGGCCCGTTCGATGGTAGGTTTCCCAGCCGGTAACAGTCCATCTCCGTTCTCTCTCGGTTTCTTTCTGTCTGTGACTGCTACTGCTCCACGACTCCTTTTCCGACTGCTCCAGCTGCTTCTTTTCCTCTCGGTGGTTCCATAGGTCCTATATTTGTATCCAATTTAGTTTTGGCCTTTTCGCGCCCAAACTCAGTTGGTGGTCAATTGTGTAAGTTTAGGCGGGGAGATAGCTTTGAATATTTAATCAGAGGATGTCACAGGTACAGGTAGGTGTGAGGACAGGGGTATTGTTTCAGTGCACATTGGTGCCTGCTGGTCCATTGTAACAGTCCTGGGAGTCAATTGGTTTGGGCCTTCCCTTTGATGGGCCATCACCGCAGTGATCTCAGGACTATTGTCCACTGTCCATATTAATTAGGTAGATGATGGTCCACATTCATAATTTGATTTAGGGGTGAGTCATATTTTCGAACTGGGCCAGGTAGTCCCCATTGGTTGAAGATTTCCCCACTTCAGGCACGACTCGACCCCTGATTGGCCTGCCAGAATGCACTTTTCCCCCATTGGCCAGTGCCTCTGTCTCGCTTGTGAGCCAGACTCCACAATGTCTGTATCCGCCCACACGTTTCCCAGCCTGTCTGGTCTGAGGATTTTACTTGGCCAAAAATGTTCATTTAAAATGTACAGGACGATATCATGTTAGTTTTCTTGTCCTTAGGGTGTTCCAAAAAATGCGGCCGTGGATTTTTGAACCTTACAATGGTTATTGGGCGACAATGGTTACCCGCTGAAACCATGGCTGATATATATCTGTTTCTCTGTCTGTCTGTGTATATGTGTGCCTCTCTATCGGTCGCTTCCTCCTGTCTGTCTGTCTGTCTCTCTCTCTATCTCTTTCTATCGTTATCCCTCCGCTCCTCCATCATGTGTCTCTTTCTCTCCTTCGTGTCTCCCTCTCACTGTTCCACCTCTCCCTCGCTGTCTCTCTCATGCTGTCTCTCTATTTCTATGTTTATCCCCATCACTGTCTCTCTATCTCTTTCTTCATCTGGCTCTTTCCTTCTGTATCTCTCGCTGTCTTTCACTTTCTGTCTCTCTATGCTCCCTGTGTCTCTCACTCACTCTCTTGGGTTCTCTCTCTGTGTATATCATAAGGCACCATACCGCAGGGCCAATAATGAGGCAGAGGAGAGATACAACCATGCACATGTGTCCACACGGCAAGTGGTCGAGAGGACAATCGGGGTTCTGAAATCATGGTTCCAGTGTCTGGATAGATCAGGGGGGACTTTGCAGTATGCTCCTCTGCAAGAGTCGAGGATTGTGGTGGGCTGTTGCAATTTTGCACCATTTTACCCTGCGGGAAGGACTGACCCTTAACCCTGCAGACAGGATCCCCATTGAATTAGTGGACATGGAGGGTGCCAACAATGAAGCCCCTGTGGCCAGGTCTGATGGGGAGGAGCCAAGTGCTGCCGAGAGCAATGCTGCAAGAGAACAGCTAGTGGCCAACACGGTTACCAGGTGATGATAACGTCGCCTCTTCCCTCCCCCTCCAAAGAACAGACGCAATTTAAAGTGAAACAGTGAACTTTTATTGCAGAAGCAAATAATCTTTGCATGACTTTTGATGTACTTTAAATACAAATAGTTAGCTAGCTATTCTCTACTTTGTAAACATTTGTAATGTTAAATTGGTTGATAAAAAAATGTAAACATTTAAAGTGACTTTTTGGGTTTCTTAATGCAAGAAAGACTTTACATTCAAGATGTAAACTAGCTATTTTCTACTTTTTAAACAGTTGTAAATTGGTTGTTAATAAAAACAGTTAAAAGCTTTAAAATGACTACAGATATATGAAATGAAATGGATAATTATACTATCAGTCACAAATATAAATTTCAGGAAATAAATTAAAGCATTAATAGACACGCCCCCTCGCATCCCCGTGTTCCGATAACTCCCTCAGAGTGACAATTCCACCGCCTGTCATGTCACACTCTCTGGCCTTTTAGCGCCATTTTACTCTCAATTAACAACAGAATTGAAAATGAAACTTCAATTTTTGCTTCAGAGACCAGCTGCCTGCTTTGGAGACCGGCTGCTGCTCATGAATTGAAATTTCAGATATCAACTCTGTGCAGTGTAGATAAGATGTCGACGAGCACAATAGGTATCCCTGACTGGCTCCATTGCCATTGGGGCCGAAATTGCCCTTTTAGTGTTGGCCGCTAGCGACTCCAGCAGGTGCTGACAGGGCGCAAAATAGATTTCACCTGTGCGCGGCGAGAAAATCGTCCGGAGTTGAATTGGCTGGTGGTTTTGTGGAGGAGGCCCCGCTCCCGGCGCGAGCTCCCTGCTAGGCGGCGTGCGGTGCTGATAACGTCATCGTCGTACACATCGCCCCCTTACCGCCCCGGAAGTTAACTTGCCTCGCTCAAGCGATCTCAGCGCCTGGCGATGACCACGACAGCTTGAGCTGTCGAGTTTCAGTCGGAAACCACAAGCACCGGCGCCATTTAAAGGCGTCATCTTGCAATTGTTTTTTTTGTTGGCCATTACCTATTTCTCGTTTGCAACTTTTAGTGAGTGTAGCTGCTGGACCGATTACAACGATTTCTTGCTAGACCATTGTTCTGACTCCTAACTTTCCCCTTCTATTACTCACGGAACTTCCGACGTTGTACCATTCCTGTCCCTTCATGGGGTCTGTGCTGGCTCTCGACCGGCTTCTCCGACTTCACCGTCAGAGTTCATCGAAGACAGTGGCGCCGGCAATTTCAGAGGCAAGGCATCGAGAGAGGGAGAGAGCAAGACTATGACTAAGAGAGGGTGTAGCACAGGGTGAGGCCCATGGAGCGGCCCATGGAGCAGCAAAGGGAGAGGTCCATGGAGCACACCATAGGGAGAGGCACAGGGAGAGGGAAAGGGACAGGCACAGAGAAGCACATCCAGCATCACAGGGAGAAGCCCATGAGGATGTTGCCAGAGAAAGAAGGCACCACAGTGGTGGCAACAGAAGACCTTACTCTCCCAGGGTATTCTGTCAGCAGTTCTCCTACATCAATCTCACTGAGGATCAGTGTGTGTGAAGGCTGCGTTTCAGCAAGGACATGGTCACAGAGCTCTGCCATCTGCTGCAATAGGACTTCAAGTCTCGCACCAGGGTGAGGACGGCTCTCTCAATGGCAGTCAAGGTCAGCATCGCTCTCAATTTCCACGCCTTCCAGGGAGCAACAGGAGACATCTCCAACATCTTCCAGTTTGGCGTCCATTGCTCCATCCGTGGGGTCACAGAAAGCGTCAAAGGTATGAGCTATCTCAAAATCTTACAATGCCCTTACACTCAGCGACTATTTCTTCAAGGGGGAAATGTCACTGTGTGAAGAATATGAATTACACAGCCCTCCTAAATAGAGCATCAGATAAGTCTAAGTAAGATCATCTTCATCTGTAGACTCTAGTGAATGGGAATGTAAGGAAAAGACGCCTTCTGCGAAGCCTCACTATAACAGCCTCCGATCTCCCCTCTTCCTCCTCTTCTTTATAGCATAGGAATAGAGGGGTTCCCATTTGGTAATTTACACCCCAAGTGCAAAACAGTACTTTGAGCAGAGCTGAGTGAAACAAACAGCAATCTCCTGACTGAACCTCCAAAGTGCTAAAGAGATGAATATACAGGCAAAGTAACACCAGCCTTCAGTAATAGTGCACAAAATGGCCTCCTCAATGTAGTAACTGCCTCTGGGATCCCGTCCTGCTCCTCGTACCATGCCTTGTATGGTGATCATAATTATTTGCAGTGGGTATGGGTCAGAGGTTGGAGGAAATGGAATGGAGGGGTTGACCACTCCCTCTTGACTCCATTTACCTCATTAGGCGTCCGACAGGCCTTAAAGGGGATTTGCATTTCTTTGGAAGGATGATTCAGGTACAGATTTTTCATTGTGGAAGCCTCCAAGAATCCGTTTTATTCCATTTACCACCGCAATTCTGCCTAAAAACAGGCGGTAATGTGGAGGAAAATCCAAGCATCTGTCAAGAACACCTCCTTCTGAGCTTCTTTATAGCATACTGGCCTAGAAATTGGATCATGCCTAAAGTAGGACACAATCCAGGTGTAGTGTATGCTGCACGTGCCTAAAAAGGCCAGCAGCAAGACCTCATCAATTTGGGCCACCAGAAGGGGAAGGGTGGGGGGGGGGGGGTGCGGGGGAGAGAGTATCATTTGCTGCTGTCCAGCCTCTCAGTACCCTTCCCACTTTCCACTTGGTCTTTTTCAGAAGCCCTAGAAGAGGGCATTCCAGTGGAGGATAATCACTTGCTACATCTCTCCCAAGCACCCGCACAGAAATTTGCTGGATTGGAGAGCAAGTTAAAGGGGTCTGCATGCGCTGATGCACCCAGAGAGCAGCAGCAGGTACTGGTGGCTGGGAAAGCCCAGGAGACGGGTCGGTGGAGGGCAAAGTTCTCTCTGAGCTCTGCTGAACAGGACAGCAATGATGACTTCGCTGGCCCAGTTATAACCAGAAAGTCGCTTGCTTCACACAAGCAGTTATATCAAGTATTGGAGTTATGCCACTGTGGCTGAAAGTGTGGAACAGTCCCCCTTCCGGTCTGTGCAGTGTCATTTCTCATGGCGGCAGCATTCTGCAGTCTACCTTGGAGAGTGTGGCCATCTCCAGGGACACTGCAGCCGTGCCCTCACAACACGAGTCAATGTTCACTGACTTTGCAGCTTTGGTGGAAGCTCAAATGGCTGCCATGCTGACTCCGGGCTCAAACATGTGCTCTGCCTTGGAGAGACAAACATCCACCTTGGACAGATTGATGGAGCAAATGGTTAGGGGCGTTCAAAGTGTTACTCACCTCCTGCAGTCTGCTCGCCGATAGATCAATGGAATTTCTGATCCCCATCACCATGGAAAAGGCAGGAGTGGCAAATGTTGCCTTCTCTCAGGGTATCAGCACAAGAACATAAGAATTAGGAACAGGAGTAGGCCATCTAGCCCCTCAAGCCTGCTCCACCATTCAACAAGATCATGGCTGATCTGGCCATGAAATCAGCTCCACTTACCCGCCCGCTCCCCATAACCCTTAACTCCCTTATTGGTCAAAAATCTATCTATCTGTGACTTGAATACATTCAATGAGCTAGCCTCAACTGCTTCCTTGGGCAGAGAATTCCACAGATTCACAATCCTCTGGGAGAATAAATTTCTTCTCAACTCGGTTTTAAATTGACTTCCCCATATTTTGAGGCTGTGCCCTCTAGTTCTAGTCTCCCCGACCAGTGGAAACAACCTTTCTGCCTCTATCTTGTCTATCCCTTTCATTATTTTAAATGTTTCTATAAGATCACCCCTCATCCTTCTGAACTCCAACGAGTAAAGACCCAGTCTACTCAATCTATCATCATAAGGTAACCCCCTTATCTCCGGAATCAGCCTAGTGAATCGTCTCTGTACCCACTCCAAAGCTAGTATATCCTTCCTTAAGTAAGGTGACCAAAACTGCACGCAGTACTCCAGGTGCTGCCTCACCAACACCCTATACAGTTGCAGAAGGACCTCCCTGCTTTTGTACTCCACCCCTTTCTCAATGAACCAACATTCCATTCGCCTTCCTGATTACCTGCTGCACCTGCAAACTAACTTTTTGGGATTCATGCACAAGGACCCCCAGGTCCCTCTGCACCGCAGCATGTTGTAATTTCTCCCCATTCAAATAATATTCCCTTTTACTGCTTTTTTTCCCAAGGTGGATGACCTCATACTTTCCGACATTGTATTCCATCTGCCAAACCTTAGCCCATTCGCTTAACCTATCTAAATCTCTTTGCAGCCTCTCTGTGTCCACTACACAACCCGCTTTCCCACTAATCTTTGTGTCATCTGCAAATTTTGTTACACTACACTCTGTCCCCTCTTCCAGGTCATCTATGTATATTGCAAACAGTTGTGGTCCCAGCACTGATCCCTGTGGCACACCACTAACCACCGATTTCCAACCCAAAAAGGACCCATTTATCCCGACTCTCTGCTTTCTGTTAGCCAGCCAATTCTCGATCCATGCTAATACATTTTCTCTGACTCCGCATCCCTTTATCTTCTGCAGTAACCTTTTGTGTGGCACCTTATCGAATGCCTTTTGAAAAGCTAAATACACCACATCTATCGGTACACCTCTATCCACCATGCTCATTATATCCTCAAAGAATTCCAGTAAATTAGTTAAACATGATTTCCCCTTCATGAATCCATGCTGCGTGTGCTTGATTGCACTATTCCTATCTAGATGTCCCGCTATTTCTTCCTTAATGATAGTTTCAAGCATTTTCCCCACTACAGATGTTAAACTAACTGGCCTATAGTTACCTGCCTTTTGTCTGGCCCCTTTTTTTAAACAGAGGCGTTATATTAGCTGCTTTCCAATCCGATGGTACCTCCCTAGAGTCCAGAGAATTTTGGTAGATTATAATGAATGCATCTGCTATAATTTCCACCATCTCTTTTAATACCCTGGGATGCATTTCATCAGGACCAGGGGACTTGTCTACCTTGAGTCCCATTAGCCTGTCCAGCACTATCCCCCTAGTGATAGTGATTGTCTCAAGGTTCTCTCTTCCCACATTCCTGTGACCAGCAATTTCTGGCATGGTTTCTGTGTCCTCCACTGTGAAGACCGAAGCAAAATAATTGTTTGAGGTCTCAGCCATTTTCACATTTCCCATCATTAAATCCCCCTTCTCATCTTCTAAGAGACCAACATTTACTTTAGTTACTCTTTTCCGTTTTATATATCTGTAAAAGCTTTTCCTATCCGTTTTTATGTTTTGCGCAAGTTTACCTTTGTAATCTATCTTTCCTTTCTTTATTGCTTTCTTAGTCATTCTTTGCTGTCGTTTAAAATTTTCCCAATCTTCTATTTTCCCACTAACCTTGGCCACCTTATATGCATTGGTTTTTAATTTGATACTCTCCTTTATTTCCTTGGTTATCCACGGCTGGTTATCCCTTCTCTTACCGCCCTTCTTTTTCACTGGAATATATTTTTGTTGAGCACTATGAAAGAGCTCCTTAAAAGTCCTCCACTGTTCCTCAATTGTGCCACCATTTAGTCTGTGTTTCCAGTCTACTTTAGCCAACTCTGCCCTCATCCCACTGTAGTCCTCTTTGTTTAAGCATAGTACGCTCGTTTGAGACACTACTTCCTCACCCTCAATCTCTATTACAAATTCAACCATACTGTGATCACTCATTCCGAGAGGATCTTTTACTCGGAGATCGTTTATTATTCCTGTCTCATTACACAGGATCAGATCTAAGATAGCTTGCTCCCTTGGTTCTGTAACATACTATTCTAAGACACAATCCCGTATGCATTCTATGAATTCCTCCTCAAGGCTACCCCGTGCGATTTGATTTGACCAATCGATATGTAGGTTAAAATCCCCCATGATTACTGCCATTCCCTTTTCACATGCCTCCATTATTACCTTGATTATTGTCCGCCCCACCGTGAAGTTATTATTTGGGGGCCTATAAACTACGCCCACCAGTGACTTTTTCCCCTTACTATTTCTAATCTCCACCCACAATGATTCAACATTTTGTTCCTTAGAGCCAATATCATCTCTCACAACTGCCCTGATATCATCCTTTATTAACAGAGCTACCCCACCTTCTTTCCCTTCTTGTCTATCTTTCCGAATCATCAGATACCCCTGTATGTTTAATTCCCAGTCTTGGCCACCCTGCAACCATGTTTCTGTAATGGCCACCAAATTATATTTGTAATGATTTGTGCCGTCAACTCATTTACTTTATTACGAATGCTGCGTGCGTTTAGGTAGAGTGTTTTAATACTAGTTTTTAAACCATGATTTTTAGTTTTGACCCCCTCCTGCAGCCCCTTTATATTCAGTGGCCCTTTTTGTGTTTTGCCTTGGGTTTCTCTGCCCTCCACTTTTACTCATCTCCTTTCTGTCTTTTGCTTTTGTCTCCTTTTTGTTTCCCTCTGTCTCCCTGCATTGGTTCCCATCCCCCTGCCATATTAGTTTAACTCCTCCCCGACAGCACTAGCAAACACTCCCCCTCGGACATTGGTTCCAGTCCTGCCCAGGTCTGCTCCCTCACCACCCCCGTAACCGTGGTTCCAGAAAGCCAGCTGGGCCAGACTGCACCAGCAGCAGATGAAGTGCTGCAGGCTACAGCTGGGCCCTCTCCGCTCAAGCTCTGAGTCATCGCTGGCCAGCAGCAACTTAAACATCTTCACATGAACAGTAGCCTTCCATCACCAGGAGCAGCTCGTTAGAGCAGTCGAATTAGAAAATCTTCTTTTAAGAAAATCACGACGGGTTGATCACTTGGATAACAAAATAATTCAGGACAACATTGTGTTTGGATTTCAAATCAACACCTTTCTAACATTTGACACTTTGGTCTACAGTTTCTTCAGATTAGTCTGCAGTGCCAGAATTTCATTGATGTAAATGTTAGTTGAATGTTTTCACTGTTCCTCAATGCAGAATTAGAGGTAGTGAAGGGGTAACAAGGGCTGTTAATGCTGAGGGTTTTTGTCAGATAAGGGGATTGAGGAGGTCACTGAAAGCACTGTTCTATCAACTGCTCCCTGGACTGTCTAACTGCGATGCATTCTGCAACATCTTCTTGTGGTTCCTCCTTGTCTTCATCCTATGTTTTCTCATTTGATGATGACTCTTTTTGTTGCTGTGCCTGCCCTAACTTTCAGTTCGGTTCGCATTTCCAGGTTGTGCAGAATGCAACAAACTACGTTGATGCAGCCCACTTTTTCTGGCCATATTTATAGGGAGCCCCATGAGCGATCACACCTTTAGCTCAAAATACCAATGGTATGCTCTATGATGTTCCTGTTGGAACCATGGCTTTCATTTACCTGTGTTGTTCAGGTGTGGTGGGGTTGTGGAGTAAATTTATTGGCCAGAAGTACAGGGGCGATCCCTTGTCCCCTATCAGTCACCCTCTGACATTCCTGGATGGGCGGTGAAGTGGTGGGATAGATTAGTGTCGCAGAACGAAGGCTTTGTGGCAACTGCACAGACTTACATTATTCTTCTGTGGAGATCACACACCAGTTTCCTAAGGTCACAAAAGGTGCTGCAAATCTTTATTTTTGTTCATTACCAGTTGAAGATTGATGGAGTGAAAGCCCTTCCTGAGTCGCGGCACCATCCCCAACATGCTCACCTGTGCACTCCCCAATACCGACCACCACTCTCTCTTTCCTGGTTGGCCCCCTCTCCCGAGTCTCTTTTAGGGAATTTTCTCGACATGTTTTGTCCTTGTGTACCTTTAATAATAATCATCTAACTCATCTTACCTATACTGGGGCCAATAACAGAAACGATAATGAACCATTAGCAACTATTCCTGAAAGTAATTGATCTATGCAATAGGTGTCAACCTTAGCTCAGAGGTAGCACTCTTCCCTCTGAGTCAGATGGTTGTAGGTTCAAGTTCCACTCCAGGACATAATCTAGGCTGTCACTTCAGTGCAGTACTAAGAAAGTGCTGCACTGTCAGATGTGCTGTCTTCCAGATAAGTCTGTAAGAAATCATGAATTGGAAGAAATTGTGAATTGTGAAAGACATTATGGTTTTGTAAAAGGTCATGGGTTGCCTCGCTTGGCAGCCAGGATAACTTGATGATACAGAACAATTCTAATCCCATGAGACGGGAATGGTGTTCATCTAAAATTTGAGACAAAGAACTCAACATAACTTTGGGCACCTTTAGCACGGACAGTGGAGGGAAGAGCTATTCACGTTTGCCAGCAATCTATCTGATTGGGACCGATACCAGCTGCTTGTCATGGTCATATGTCTACTATGTTGATCCTGATTGCTTGTTGTATTTGATTATATTTGAACTACAACTCCTTAATAAAATGACCAATGACTCCTAAGGCCATTTGGGTAATCTGTGTGTGACTTGTGATCCAAATCTTATAGTGGGATCACAGAGCAGGAGTCATAGGGCCCTTGGTTACTTTGGTTTGTTGACTGTGTGTGATGGGGACTGGATGGGGAACTCTGAGAGAGGGAGTGTGTCAGATAAGTGAAGCCTTAAACAAAATGGTGGGTGCTTATTATCAAGAAAAAGTTACGAATAGTCTAAATGAGCAGGAGACAGAGTTGGAGATAGAGAGGGAAAAATATCTAAGCTGCATGCTAACCCATCTGAGAACTCTGCAAAGGCAGAAAAAAACTGGGAATTAGGGAATAAGTTGCTGAGATGACAGTTTAAAAAATGAAGAAAAAAAAAGAAAATTAGGGTTTAAACTGACACGGAGGTTTTAGCTTCTGTGCCGATAAAAATAAAACACAAGATTTGCTAAGTGAAAGGAACCTTAAAAAATGCTGGAATTTCAGTATGTGTACAAGTGTGTGTTAAAGTGTGGAAGTTTCCCTGACTATGAATGTTTAAGAAGTTACAATATTCCTTTTGTCTAAAATACTGTCCTTAAAAGAAAGTGTTGATTATGCTTATTTTAGCTCCACACACTTTTCTGTCCATAGAGCTGAAAGCCATTTAACCCTTTGTAGTCTTGTCTTGGATTTTGGAAGTTTTAAGAATTTGTGAATATGTTGAGTGTGTTCATTTCAATTCATTAGGATTGTGCACCCAGAATTGGAAAAAAAAAACTTTGAACTACAATTTAAGTTAAGCTGACGTGGAAAAGCTGAAAAAAAAGTTTATTTAACAAAAGTTTCAGTCTAAGATTTAACCTTGGAGTCACGGTTGCTTTAGTACAATTTCCAAAGCAGTTTGATTTGATTTGTTTAAATGTGAAAACTAATTTTTTCTAGTTATATTTAGTATTTTTACAGACATTTGAAAAGGCATCCGAAGAAAGAACAAAGAGAAATATGATGTGATGTACTGGGTTTTTGTAATCTAAAAATGCTGTCTTCCTGATGAGAATGTTTAATTTAAAGTTAATAATGATGGCATAGCAAGACATCCAGCAGTTTTAAGAATTTAAGAACTTATCTGCAGACATCGGCAGACATCAAAGTCACAGCATGGTGACAATATTGGGGTTTTAAAGAATTTTTAAAAATGTTAATAACTTGGACCAAGTGGGAATGTTTGATCTATGTTTTCTATCTTTAATATTGTACTGGACAGTAAAGTTCCTCCAGGGCTCATGAATGAGATATGAATGGTAATTAATAGGATATGTAAAATAGAGAGAGGAAGTGATTGAGAGTGTAAGATACAAACAGGAGAATTACACTACCAAATGGAATTTTCCTAGTTTTCTAGTGAAAGTCAGGAATGTGTAGTTAGAAATAGTAAACTGATAGCTTTCTCTTGGAGACATTTGTGTCCTTGCCTATGAAACTGTTAAGAAAACTGCCTTGATACTCTGGCCACTACCCAAGACATCGGGACTGTTATGTATTATCCATGTACAATAAATGTATAGTTACAATGGTGCACCACAAGGGACACTGTGGTGGGAGCCCCGAAAGTACCTGCGAGACAGAGTATAAAAGGCTGCCCACCACACCTGAGGGGCACTCTGGAGTTACACAATAAAGGACCAAGGTCACAGCAGTTACTACAACACCAGACTGTTTGGAGTCAGTGATTTGAGTGCTACATACATCACAAATTGACGACGAGGACACAGACGAGCTCTTCACGCAACCATGGCTACTTTGGGCACGCTAAAGGATTTCACAGAGGGTAATGACTGGGATGCCTTTATGGAAAGGCTCGAATACTATGTTATAGTAAATGACCTGACAGGGAACACGAACGCACTAATAGAGAAGCGTAAGGCGATATTGCTGTCCAGTTGTGGCGATGGGGTTTACCGTCTCGTCAGGAATTTGCTGGCACCCGTGAGCACCAAGGACAACTCATATGAGCAGCTGATTGAACTCATTCGTAACCAACTGAAACCGAAGGAGAGCATCCTCACGGCCAGGCACAAATTCTACCACGACTGCAGACCCGAGGGCCAGGATGTCACAAAATATGCTGCGGACATCAGGAGACTCGCGGCGCCGTTCGATTTTGGCACACACCTTAACGAGGCATTGCGAGACGCCTTTGTTATGGGGATTGGCCATGAGTGTCTCCTTCACAAGCTGCTATCTACTGAACCTACAATCAGCCTGCAGCAAGTCATCAACATCAGCCGCGCATTTATGACTTCGACGTGCAGCACCAAGCAGATGATCCACAAGGTCCCGAACCCAGCAGGTACTATTCACAGGATAGCGCCCGTCACGGACAAAACTGCAGAACGTGGCTCTGCCCAAGGCAGAGAGCATGGACCTCAGGGTCCTGGAACTCAGAGTCCGCCGAGGGGGCCTAATCAAGCAGCACCATGCTGGCGCTGCGGAGGAAGCCATGGGGCTCACCGGTGCAGGTTTGCGGAGCATACGTGCAATACCTGCCACATGAAAGGCCACCTTCAGCGTATGTGCAAAAGAAACACGACTCACCGTGTGGCTGAGGAGATGGTAGATGATCTGCTATCCAGCGAGGAGCATTGCGGTTTGGCTCAATGGGTATCCCAGCCCCAGGTAGAAGAAGGTGATGTGTTTGGACTGTATATGTGTACTGACGATTCGGCCCCAGTGATTATGGAAGTCAAGATTAACGGAGTCCCAGTGAGTATGGAAGTGGATATGGGGTCGGGTTAGTCACTGATGAGTCAGGAAACTTTTGATAAACTGTGGATCAACCAGCTGCACGACCCAAGCTGGTCCCGGTCACGGCGAAGCTGCGTACCTACACCAAGGAACTGATACCTGTTCTTGGCAGAGCGGATGTGCAGGTATCTCACGGTGGCGAGACACATGGTTTACCTTTGTGGATCATTGCAGGCGATGGGCCGACGCTACTTGGCAGGAGATGGATGAGGAAGGTCCGTGGGAGCTGGGAAGACTTCATTCCTCCACAGACCGCTGTCCCCCGTGTTCACAGGCAGAGCAGGCCTCCACCTTGGGATGGGATGGCAGCGAAGGAAGCGTGTATGGGGTTGGGCAGAGCAGCGGCAGCCGTCAACTCTCCCCTGCAAAGTCTGAGAGTGAGAAAGAGGCGCTGGAACCAGCAGCAGCGCCGACCGAGCTGGAGAAGAGAGAAGGGCTTTGACGGGCTGCTCCAGCAGGCACCGTCAGCCCGCAGGCACCGTCGGCCGTTCGCGGGGCTTGCAGCGGGAGGAGCGGTGAATCGGCAGTTCCGGGAGCAGGACTCGCTCGGCGACGTAGTGAGGGCCGGTGCTCTGAGGAGCGGAGCTCGTCCAGGATCGGCCGCGGCAGTGAGGAGGTTGGCTCTGGAGGACATGTGTATGTGTGGCGGCTCCAGGGCAAAAAGGTCAGCTGCGTGGGATGCTCCGGAGGATGCGGCGGTGCGGGGGCCGGTGCGTTGCGGCTCCCGGGTGCATTCAGAGTGTGGCAGCTCTTGAGAGAGAGGGAGAGAGGGAGAACAGGCAGCAGCACAGCGAGTTCAAGATGGAGGCGAGCCTCGTGGCAGCAGAGTTCTGCAGAGAGAAGCAGGCAGACACCAGCAGAGCACCTACAATGGCGGCATCCAGTAGAAACCTCGTGGGAAAAACAAAATGGCGTCTTAAAAGGGAAATGTACCCGGGAATCTTAAAGGAGCCTTATACCCTTGGCGGTCCCCACAAAGAGACTTTTGTAAGGGCAAGAGTGAGTCAAAATGATTACTGTGATTTGTATGATGACGTGATTTATGACAAGAGTTAATATTTTGATGCTAAAATGATTACTGTGATTAAAGTGATTGAGAAGATTGGTGAAAAGAGTTAATATCACAATGCACAGTTAAAAGGGTTAATGGATCTGTGACTAACATGACTAATGGATTAATGCAATTTCTGATTTTATGTGATTTATGCAATTGTTCAGCGGCTGCAGACAAGCCGCAAAGGCAACTATTTTCTGAGAACAGAGGCAACGCACTAGTTGCCATACCCTGTCTCAAGCTCAGCCCATTACCTCGGGCAAAAAGGGGCTGTGTGCCGCCACCATACCTCACCCAGTGGAGCTGGGATTTAATAACTGTTCAGTGTACCTGCAACCTTTTGATATAACTCTTCAACGCATCTATATGTATCATACAAATGTACCTGCTTTCTACTGGAGATTATATTTGTGTACTTATATTGCCCATGTAAGGACTGAAAATACCACATGCTTGCACCGGATCGCAAGCATAATCTCTACATGGGGGGATAGACGGAAGTGGATGGTCATGGACTCACACTCACAAATCAACCAGGACGAACAAGGCCGAGGTTACCGGCAATTTGCTTTTGGAACTGGGGAGGGGGAGTGAGATGTTATGTATTGTCCATGTACAATAAATGTATAGTTGCAATGGTGCACCACAAGGGGCACTGTGGTGGGAGACCCGAAAATACCTGCGAGACAAAGTATAAAAGGCTGCCCACCACACCTGAGGGGCACTCTGGAGTTACACAATAAAGGACCAAGGTCACAGCAGTTACTCCAACACCAGACTGTGTGGAGTCAGTGATTTGAGTGCTACATACATCACAGGGACCATGCAGTGGGAGATAAGCAAGGATCTCCAGACAACTACAATCTTTTGATAAGATCACCTGAAAGTCGGAGAATGGCTTGTATCAGATGGCATATGTGGCATGATGTTGAGATACCGGTATGAGTGTGCAACTGTGATTTGATTCGTATGCAGCAATTACCATCCGAAAATGCATGGTGAATTGACACTGAAGAACAGGTCGCAGACATGCTCAGTTACTTGACAACAGCAAGACATAACTTGGTTAATGTGGCTTAGGAAAGTGAGACAACTTTTAAAGCATTGACACATACTCCATCGAGAAACTATCTAATTAATGAAACAATCAGGATAGCGTTAAACACACTGGTACCTGTCAGAGGGATTGAAATTGAAGTTGAAATGGAGAGTTACACAGAGTTTGGATTGGAACAATTGAAGGCTAAGGGGAAATTGTATTTGGCAAGAATTATCCACAAGATAGATACGAGTAAAAAAGATCTGGAGAATCTTTTAAGCCCAATGATTGTTGATTAGATGTTAAACTGTAATGTTTGAAATTATTGTAAGACTGATTTTAACTGTAACTGTAATAATTGTGTTTTGTAGGTAACAGAGCGTGGGAAAAGTCAGTATGAATCCAGTATGAGGTGGTTTTGGTGGTGCTGCAACTACCAGACTTTACAGGTCTAACAGGACCTGTCCCAGTTTCTGCTTTACACCACATTTACCCACAATCATTAACCAACACGTTTTACTCAATATCAAAAGTATGCTCAAGTGAAACCGACAGTAAATGAGATACAATTATGTGGCATAATTGGGTACAACATTTGCCTGTTGTCTGAGGGCTTCAGTGAGCCGTGAAGTGACTGAACTCCTCCCTAAAGCATTTTTATATTTTGAAACAAGACAACTCGAGAATAGATATTAAAATTGAGAACATAGGGGATGACTCATACTGGTGGGATATTGGGTTTAATATATCAGCACACCATTAGGTTCATATTATTATTCAAATCCCCTGGGAGGACAGACACGCCAACGTTAGTGTTCTCAATCAGGCCAACAACCCCAGCATCGAAGCACTGACCAGCTCCGTTGAGTGGACCGCATTGTCTGCATGCCGGACACAAGACTCCCAAAGCAAGCGCCTACTTTGAACTCCTACATGGCACGCGAGCCCCAGGTGGGCAGAGGAAATGTTTCAAGGGCACCCGCAAAGCCTCCTTGATAAAGTGCAACATCCCCACCTGGGAGTCTCTGACCAAAGACCGCCCTAAGTGGAGGAAGAGCATCCGGGAGGGCGCTGAGCACCTCGAGTCTCATCACCGAGAATATGCAGAAAGTAAGCGCAGGCAGCGGAAGAAGCTTGTGGCAAACCAGACTCCCCACCCGCCCTTTCCTCCAACGACTGCCTGTCCCACCTGCGACAGAGACAATGGCCCCAAGTTTCGTGCCGCGGCGAAAACGGCGCACCTCTGAGCTGGGCGCCTGTTTTTCGCGCCGAAAACTGCGCCTAAAAAAAAGTCTGATAGTCTCGAGCTCCTTGGAGCTCGATGTCTGCTTGGCGCGGCGCGCTCTTTGCAGCAGGGGGCGGAGCCTAACACTCGCGCCGATTTTCTAAGTAGCAGGGGGAGGGTACAAGTTAAATTAGCCTTCGTGGTGCCGGCAACCCTGCGCGTGCGCGTTGGAGCATGCGCGCACGCGCAGTCTCACACAAACATTGGCACTCGGCCATTTTTAAAAATACTGCAGAAAAAGTGAAGATTTGTTTCTTGGACCCCTGCAAAGGCTTGTAATTTAATTTTTTTTAATATTTCTGTGTGTGAGGGAGTGCTTTTAGCAGCACTGCTGGATAAATCACCTGCTGAAATCAGTGAGTTCAGCTTTTCACTGCTAAACTTGCAGAACCGGTGCTGCATTGGTGCATGCAAATTAAGGACTGTGTGTTTGGAGAAATAAGAGTGCCAATTCAACTTTGCAATAATACGTGGTGTTGACAATGCAGCACCCATTCTGCGTTGATTCATCGGCTGCCGGCCAGCCACTGACGCCGCTGCTATCTCATGGTCGAATGGCCTCACATCAGTCCGCTGATTCTTCGGCTGCCGGCCAGCCACTGACGCCGCTGATATCTCATGGCCGAATGGCCTCAGGTCCGTCCGGTGCTGCTTCTTCGCGGCCAGCCATGAAGAGAATGAAGGCCTGCCTCAAGCACTGCAGCTCAGCTCGAAGCTTGCTGCCGCTGCCATCGAGACACTGACGCCACACCACTGCCTGTCTCCAACATGAAAGGCCTGCCTGAAGCACTTTCACACAGGTAGGAACAAGGTTTATTTAATCTTTTCTTTGCTTATAAATTTTTATTCAGGTTGGATTTATTTGTATAATATTTGTATAAGTATAACTAAGGATTGATTATAGAATTTAATGACTTCCCTTCAAGCCCCTCCCCCCCCACCTCGTTCCCTACGCCTAATTTGTAACCTACGCCTGATTTTCTAAAGTGTAGACAAGGTTTTTTCGAGAGTACAAAAATCTTCACTTACTCCATTCTAAGTTAGTTTGGAGTAAGTTTTCACTCACGAAACTTTGAAATCAGGCGTAAGTGGCTGGACACGCCCCCTTTTGAAAAAAAAATTCTGTTCCAAAGTGAAACTGTTCTAACTGACTGGAACTGGAGCAAACTAAATGTGGAGAATTCCGATTTCTAAGATACTCCGTTCTACACCAGTTGCTCCTAAAAATCAGGAGCAAATCATGTGGAAACTTGGGTCCTATAATTCCCATATTGGACAGTACAGTCACCTGAGAACTCACTTTTGGAATGGAAGCAAGTCTTCCTCGATTTCGAGGGACTGCCTATGATGATGATGATTATTTCACCCAGTCTGGTAGTTCTCCAACTTGTATTGATAGTGTGTTTGATATATGAAACCTGTGTAATAAAACTTTGATGCATCAGCCAATTGTGTACTCATGCCTATGACGAAACAGCACTAACAAATTGAGTGTACCGAAAGAGAAGATCCGAAGCAGCGTAAAGGAGACACTAGGTGGGGTAAAATCAGGAAAGATAGAAGAAACAGAGGATACCCCAGGTGGGGCAGAATGGGAAAAACGGAACTGTAAATTGAATTTGAGTAAGGGGTCGGAGGCTGCTTTTCTCCCTTAAGGAATGGACTGCAAGAAAGGGGTAAATCTTCATTTAAGAGTCTCCCTACTAACTAGCGCCCGAGTTGAAAAAGCCAAGAAGTACATTAGCAGACCACGTGTGGTGGGAAGTAACTTATAATGTCAGTCATCATCCGTGGTTATGAATGGTATCAGCGGGCCGACAACTTAGAAGTAGTTAGATTAGGCAAAGCCGATTGTGGGAAGTCAATAAGGGTATTTCCTTGCCAAGGTGGGCAGTTGTAAGAAATCGTGAATTGGAAGAAATTGTTACATAGGGGATGAAATGGCCCCACGCCCTGATCGGGGGCGATAACCTTCCAGGGCAGGGACCTTTTAGTGCCCGGTGTGTAAGTCCCGACCTGACGCGGAATTGCCCTTACTACGCCTGAAAGGAAGCGGAGTGCAATCTCCCACGTCTGCTTCCTTTAGGGCTGGGCCCCGGAGAGCTACTGGGGCACTGAGGGAAGTGCAACGCAGATGCTATGCGAAACGCTAATGCACTTCAACGCCCCTCCCCTTCGATTAAAGGGAGGCCTCTGCGCTCTCTGCAAGGCCTCTGATGGCCTCCAATAGACCACCAGGGCAGCGTGCGACCGGGCCAGCAGCCCAGCATCCATGACGGACTACTTGATGGTGGCCTGGACCGCACTAGTGCCACCATCGTCAAGCCGACCCGAGAATCGACCAACAAAGAAATCTGCCGGCCAGCTGTGCTGGCGCCCTCCACTTTAATCACCACCCGAGAGCGGATGTCCGCCAGCTTTGCAACCCGCGAAACTGGTGTTGACATCCGCCCGCACCAGCCTTGCGGCCCGCAGGGGTCGGCGCAGGGTGGTGTGGGGGTTGCCGCGCGTGGTGATGAGGTCATCACCAGTTACGCGGTGGTCCGGAGCAATTTCCTGGGAGGTGGTGGCTCTCCCCTGTGCCAGGTGAAAACTGCCTTGCGCACCCCGGATATGCTAACAGGGCTATAAAATGGGTCAATTTTGCCTCCATATTGGTTTTATAAAAGGTCATGGGTCAGATAAGTTGATGACACAGAACAATCCTAATCTCATGAGAAGGTGGAGGGTTTACATCTGAAAGTTGAGACAAAGCAGACGACATACTATTGGGCACCTTGGTTTAGAAAGAGCCCTTCTAGGTTAGATAGTCCTTTCCATAATCTACCCCAGGCCCACCCCTAAAAAGGGAATAAAAGAGATATCTAAAAAGCCTAGAGCACAGAGGGTGGAGGAAAGAGCTGTTTGCGCTTGCCAGCCGTCTGTCTGATTGGGACCGATACCAACTGCTTGTCATGGTCATATGTCTACTATGTCTATCCTGATTGCAAGATTTACAAGTCTGGCACCTCAGCTGGATATAAAAGATCCCTGGTACTATTTGAAGAAGAGCAGGGAAGTTCTCCTAGTGTCCAGGCCAATATTTATCCCTCAGCCAACATAATTCAAACAGATTACCTGGACATTTATCTCTTTGCTGTTTATGGGACTTTGCTGTTTTCAAATTGGCTGCTGTTCTCCCCAAATTGCAACAGTGACTACACTTCAAAAATACTTCATTAGCCATGGAGCACTTTGAAACAATGTGAGGATGTAAAGGTTGCTTTATAAGTGCAAGTTCTTTCTCTTTTTATTTCATTATTTAATAGAAAGAAACTAGAGCGAAATTCTTGTCCAATTTGTTTTCACAATTTCCACACCAATCGTACCTCAAACATTAGCAAAAGCAGTATGAAAATAAAACAAAATAACACGGATGCTGGAAATCAAAAACTAAAGCAGAAAATGTTGGAGACACTCAGCATGTCAGGCAGCATCTGTTGAGAACATAAATTAGTTGATGTTTTGGACATAGATTGTTCCTTAAAACAGCAAAACGTTGATGAACTGGCCATTAATCTCATTACTGTTTGGTGGAATCTTGCTGTGTGCAAATTGGGTGCCTACATACAACAGTGACTACACTTCACAATTGGCCATTAGTTGCTTTGTGATGTCTTGAGGTCATGAAAGGCGCAATACAAATGCAAATTCATTCTTTCTTTCCAACACTTTATTTAAAAAAACAACACGTATATATTCTACACTGTGAAATACAATGCATTAAAATATGTATTTAACAAAAACATTTAGACATATACAACTGTCAAATATATTGTATTCATAACTTAAATCAATTCAGTATTAAATGTTTATACATTTTATTTTAATGCACAAGTCCCATATCTTAAATAGTCAACTAATAAATTTTCATTCAATACATCTTTTGTCGTGTATTTTTTCTTCATAACACCATGTGATACAGTAACTTAATAATTGAATTCAGAGACTAATTTCTATAAAATGCCTGTTTGAAGTATGTAGGAGCAGCAATATTAGGTAATGTTTATGAAGGAAGAAGGTACATTGTAACATAATATTTTTGGATACTTTTTCTATGGTTCTTTCCCTTCCATTTCTATGGCTGATGTTTTATTTACTAATTTACAATGGCAGCACGATAACTAGCAATTTGATATCTATGGTGTTTGTAGCGATGGCAGCGAAGAGGAACATCATCAAGGCCCAGGTCGCTGATTGGAACGTGGGCAGGTACTACAGGAGTGGCGAGGTCGGGGCGAAGGAGCGGCGAGAGATTGTAGAGTGTCGTGACCGGGGCCCAGGAGAGCTGAGGGCCCAGTGGCAGCACGGGCCAGCTCACACTGCGATATGTGTGCGCACTAGGTCCATGCAGCAGAGCAAGTCTCCAGTCGTCCTGGTTAACCCTTGCCACTGGATAAAGGCCTAGCTCTGTCAAGCCCATGTGGTGGCTGGTGTGCAACGGTCACCACACGCTAAAAAAATCTACGCACAGGCATCTCCCTCCCTTTAGGATGTAGTTCGGGACCTGGAATATTAGGTCCTTCATTGAAACATCTATGAACTCAACTTTTTTTGACGTGGAAACGTTTTGTGGGACTGCCTATGATGATATGATGATGACTGGTGTTAATCCAACTCCCTCACACTCGCACTCAGTAAGCCCTCTCCCCCAGCACCCTGTGCCACTGACTGTATCTCTACTGATGTTAATCTAGCTCCCTCACACTGTCACTCAGTAACCTCTCTCCCCCAGCGTCCTGTGTTACAGACTATGGGTTAGACTTTCCACTTTGTTCGCTAGGGCCCAAAAAATGGGTGATATTCCAGCCTTAGCGATGTTATAGCCTTCATGATCGCTGGAACATCGCCCATTTTTTGGATCGTGATTTTCGGCTCGGCGATAGCCCAGCGATGTCACATTGCCCAGCGATAGTCCAGTGATGGCGAAGGCAAAAGCTTCCCGAGCAACGGCCTTTTGCTCATACACAATTTTTTTTTGGGTGGCCATGTTTTCCCGCGTTTCGGGAGGTCAGGGGTCATCCACACATGCGCAGAAGAGGGAGAGAGATCGAGAGAGGAGAGAGAGAGTGAGATAAAGAGAGAAGAGGAAGGCAGAGACAGAGAGGTGAGAGAAAAGACAGAGAGAGAGAAAAAGACAGAGAAATATGTCTGACAGCGATGAAAGTGGGGGAGATGTGGAGATGGGGAGGTAGAGGGTCAAACCCTTTTCCGAGGAGGCCAACGAGGCCCTCGTGGAGGAGGTGCACTCCTGCTGGGCCCAATTGACCAGGGGGGAGCGTGGTGAGAAACCAGCACCACGGGCGTACCGCAGTTTATGGGGCGAGATAGCCGAGGTCGTCTCGTCTGCGTCCCACGAGCCCAGGGGCTCCAACCAGTGCCGCAAAGGCTGGAACAGCCTCGTTGCTTAGGCAAGAGTAAGTACGACTTTGTATTTTAATGATGCACATTCTAAGTATAATAATCATTATAATGGTAATTCTCCTGGATTGAATGTAAACTTTTTATTCTAACTTACATAACATATATCATCCCCGCTAAGAACTGGACAAGGCCATGAACCCGTGCCCGTTTTAAGCCTCTCTGGCTGCTGTCACATACACAGGGACCCAGCATGGACTGGGGGAGAGTTGCCTCTGCTCACTGTCTGGCCTGGGACACTTTTGGACATCAGCTACTGTCATTGAATTGTGGACACAACCCCTATTAGCATAGAACGTTTGAAACTGTTGTGTACAAATGACATAACTTAGTCAAGTAGCTTATGCCATGCTCTATTCACGTTTGCAGAGGAAGATATCTCATAATTGGGCTCAGCAGAGGTGCACCGGGGGAGGCCCTGCTGTAATACAGACCCTCACCGACCTGGAGGAATGTGCTGCAGCACTAGTGGGGGCCCACAGTCGAGCGGTCACCACCCGTGGTGTTGCCGGATCATCCCATGTGTCACGTGAGTAATGTGTCAAGCAGTGTAAGAGCTATGTGACATCATTTCATTTTCATATCATAGACGAATGATGTCATGTTACGCATGCAGCCTCTGTGCGACTCTCTGCCACACTCAGGTCGACAACATAAGAACATAAGAGCAGTCCATCTGGCCATCTGTCCCCTTCTCTGTCCGCACCTCTTAAACCCTCACTCCCTTATCATTCTGTCTATCTGCGACTGATCCAGCCTCCACAGCTCTCTAGCACAGTAAATTCCACATAGATGTACTGCCATAGATACCACCATATGATGCATTAATATGTAACGTTTCTCTGTCACGTTTATGGGATTAGTGCTGCTGCTCCTACGTATGCCAGCGCGGCGCAACAATGCTTTCTGCTCTAATAATCTCAATTGTGTCTTGCAGCTTTACCAGCTCCAGAGGTGCAACAGGAGGACAGACACTCACATGGACCTGACGCACTGCATGTGTCATTCACCACGGGTGGTGAAGAGGAAGAGACCACCGAGCCCGAGGAGCAGGAGGAATACCTGGAGACAGAGGAAGATGCCCCTTGCATCCCCCTGTCTGGGGAACCTACGGCCCCGATGGGGATCCCAACTGAGGAGGTACCAGAACTTAGTGGCATGCAGTTGGTGATGCCAAGGCGCATATTGGTGCTGTTGCAGACCCCACGGAGGCCGGGTCAGCGGCTTGAGCAAAGGCCTACCCTGGACGATCGTGTGGAGCGCCTGGCACGACTGCGCGAGGAGTCTGTCGCGATCCAGTGCGAGCAACTCCAGGTGTTTGTCGGGTTCATGCAGGAATTCTCCCGGGTGTCTGCTAGCCAAGCGAAGACATCGCAGCAGATGATCCTGGAGTTGCGTGAAATCTTGGCCTCCAACCATGTCATGCGGCATGCGTTCTTGGCGGTACACGGCACTGCACCCCGAGCTCCCGTTCCCACAAGAACCACCTCCTGACTCGGAAGGCGATCCCCCTGTTTTGTCTTCCCCGCCAACAGCCCCCCAACAAGCGATTGTCCCAGCATGTCCCCCACCACGGCAGGAAGTCTTGCCATTGCCCACTGCACACCGGCTTCGCAGCAGTATCCGGGGACCAAAACGGATGGGTGAGACAACGGCACGGGGGGTGCAGGATCTGGAGGGAAATGTGGCCGCAGGTAGGGATGGGGGTGCACCCTTTTTAATATTGTTCCTATTCACATTTATTGTTGGTGTTGTCGTTTCAACGTTGGGGTGTGGGAGGGGGGGGGGGTGTTGGGGCGGGGGCCTGGGGGTGGGAGGGTGTTTTGGTGTTTGTAATTGAAAAATTACGTTCAAAAGTTGTCATTTTATTAAAACCATTTTATTTCACTTTTTAATTGTTGTGCAATGTCTTCTAATAATGTAAGTTAAAATAGAACATTAGTGCAACTGTTGTTAAACAATGTCCAGGCCAAACCAAGTAAGTATGAAACATCACTTATTTATATAAATATAAGAAAACGTCTAATTGTGAGTGTATCTATCTTTAAAAGACCCTTAAATAATTCACCAACTATCTAAGCCCCTGTTTAAGAGGCCTTCTATCTTCCTCCGACGTTCAAAATGGCGTCTGTAGTGCCGAGGTCTGTGAGGAAGGCCAGGCAACAGCAACTATTCTCCAGCGATGTTCTCGGCGAGCAATGTGCCGGCGCTGGGCGATGTGTGGGCGATCACCTCAGCGATCACCTCGGCGATGTGAGCCGAAAGTTGTGCCGGGCGATGTGTCCAACTTTCCATTTTTGGGCAATATCAGCCCTCTTGGGCCATATGTGGGCACGAGCCCAGCGATGTGAAGTGGAAAGTCTCGCCACCTCTACTGATGTTAATCCAGCTCCCTCACACTGTCACTCAGTAACCCCTCTCCCCCAGCGCCCTGTGTTACTGACTGTATCTCTACTGATGTTAATCCAGCTCCCTCACACTGTCACTCAGTAACCCCTCTCCCCCAGCGCCCTGTGTTACTGACTGTATCTCTACTGATGTTAATCCAGCTCCCTCACACTGTCACTCAGTAACCCCTCTCCCCCAGCACCCTGTGTTACTGACTGTATCTCTACTGATGTTAATCCAGCTCCCTCACACTGTCACTCAGTAACCCCTCTCCCCCCAGTGCCCTGTGTTACTGACTGTATCTCTACTGATGTTAATCCAGCTCCCTCACACTGTCACTCAGTAACCCCTCTCCCCCAGCGCCCTGTGTTACTGACTGTATCTCTACTGATGTTAATCCAGCTCCCTCACACTGTCACTCAGTAACCCCTCTCCCCCAGCGCCCTGTGTTACTGACTGTATCTCTACTGATGTTAATCCAGCTCCCTCACACTGTCACTCAGTAACCCCTCTCCCCCAGCACCCTGTGTTACTGACTGTATCTCTACTGATGTTAATCCAGCTCCCTCACACTGTCACTCAGTAACCCCTCTCCCCCCAGTGCCCTGTGTTACTGACTGTATCTCTACTGATGTTAATCCAGCTCCCTCACACTGTCACTCAGTAACCCCTCTCCCGCCAGTGCCCTGTGTTACTGACTGTATCTCTACTGATGTTAATCCAGCTCCCTCACACTGTCATTCAGTAACCCCTCTCCCCCAGCGCCCTGTGTTACTGACTGTATCTCTACTGATGTTAATCCAGCTCCCTCACACTGTCACTCAGTAACCCCTCTCCCGCCAGTGCCCTGTGTTACTGACTGTATTTCTACTGATGTTAATCCAGCTCCCTCACACTGTCACTCAGTAACCCCTCTCCCCCCAGTGCCCTGTGTTACTGACTGTATCTCTACTGATGTTAATCCAGCTCGCTCACACTGTCACTCAGTAACCCCTCTCCCCCCAATGCCCTGTGTTACTGACTGTATCTCTACTGATGTTAATCCAGCTCCCTCACACTGTCACTCAGTAACCCCTCTCCCCCCAATGCCCTGTGTTACTGACTGTATCTCTACTGATGTTAATCCAGCTCCCTCACACTGTCACTCAGTAACCCCTCTCCCCCCAGTGCCCTGTGTTACTGACTGTATCTCCACTGATGTTAATCCAACTCCCTCACAGTAACTCAGTAACCCCTATCCCCCCTGATACGTCCTTACTATACAGTATAAGTGCACACGAGGCCCATGCTTGAGAGAAGGTCAGTCTGTGACCTGTCCTTTATTCCTTAGCACTCCAAGTGATGAAGGTGGGTGGAGCTTCCCCTTTTGTACCTGAAGGCCCAGGTTAGGAGTGTCTCCCACCTAGTGGTCATTGTTCTCACAGTGTACAACTTAGGTCAGATTATACATGGGTTACAATGCTGGTTGAATACATGACGTCACCTCCCCCCAAAGTCTTATTGGGATCACAGGTTAAGTCTCTCTGGTGGTTTACACTCTCTTGTAGAGCGCCTGAGTTGGGGCTCCAGTTGTTGGGCGCTGGCTTGAGTGTCTGCTGTTTGCGGTGCCTCAGGCCTATCCAGACTGCCCACAGTGACTGAGCTCTCCTCCCTTTGGTTCCGGTTTCGGTCACCTGTGGTGGAGTGAACTCTACATTGTGTTCTTCCTCTGCTTCTTCTATGGGGTTGCTGAATCTCCTTTTTGTTTGATCCACGTGTTTGCAGCAGATTTGTCCATTGGTAAGTTTAACTACCAGAATCCTATTTCCCTCTTTGGCAACCACAGTGCCTGCGAGCCATTTGGGCCCTGCAGCATAGTTGAGGACAAAAACAGGATCATTTACATCAATACATTGTGCCCTCGCATTCCTGTCATGGTAGTCATATTGTGGCTGGCGCCTGCTCTCGACAATTTCTTTCATGGTGGGGTGTATAAGGGATAACCGGGTTTTGTGCATCCTTTTCATTAGCAGCTCTGCGGGTGGAACCCCTGTGAGCGAGTGTGGTCGGGATCTATAGGCCAACAGGAGGCGTGATAAGCGTCTTTTTAGGGAACCCCCTTGGATTCTGAGCATCCCCTGTTTGATTATCTGCACTGCTCGTTCTGCCTGGCCGTTTGAGGCCGGCTTGAACGGTGCCGTTCTAACATGGTTAATTCCATTGCCTGCCATGAAGTCCTGGAATTCAGTGCTTGTGAAGCACGGGCCATTGTCGCTGACCAAGACGTCTGGTAGACCGTGGGCGCGAACATTGCCCGTAGACTTTCTACCAGAGGATGTGCTTGAATTTAAAATGTCACACTCGATCCATTTGGAGTAGGCGTCTACAACAACCAAAAACATTTTTCCCATGAAAGGACCTGCGTAGTCCACATAGATGCGTGACCAAGGCTTGGCGAGCCATGGCCAGGGGCTAAGGGGGGCTTCCCTGGGCGCATTGCCCAGCTGGGCACACGTGTTGCACCTGCGAACACAAAGTTCCAGATCTGCGTCTATCCCTGGCCACCAAACGTGTGACCTGGCAATTGCCTTCATCATGACAATGCCCGGGTGCTCATTGTGGAGTTCTCTGATGAACACCTCTCTGTCCATCTGGGGCATGACTATGCGGTTTCCCCACAGTAGGCAATCAGCCTGAATCGAGAGTTCATCTCTGCACCTGTGAAATGCTTTAAATTCCTCAGGGCATGCCCTGTACGTGGCTGCCCAATCCCCATTCAGGACACATTTCTTGACTAGAGACAATAGCGGGTCTCTATTTGTCCAGACTTTAATCTGACGGGCTGTCACGGGTGAGCCTTCGCTTCCGAAAGCTTCAACAGCCATGACCATCTCAGCAGCATGCTCGGTAGCCCCCTCAGTGGTGGCTAGTGGGAGCCGGCTGAGTACATCGGCGCAGTTTTCAGTGACCGGTCTGTGCCGAATTGTGTAGTCATAGGCGGCTAACGTGAGTGCCCAACTCTGTATGCGGGCCGATGCATTCGCAATTATGGCCTTGTTGTCAGCCAAAAGGGACATTAGGGGTTTGTGATCTGTCTCCAGCTCAAATTTCCTGCCAAACGGGCACTGGTGCATTTTCTTTACAGTATATACACATGCGAGCGCCTCCTTTTCTACCATCCCGTAGCCCCTTTCTGCCTGGGACAGACTCCTGGAGGCATAAGCTACTGGCTGTAACTGACCCTTGACATTGACATGCTGAAACACGCACCCGACACCATAGGATGACGCATCGCACGTTAACACAAGTTTCTTACATGGGTCGTATAGTGTTAACAGAGTGTTGGAACACAACAAATTGCGTGCTTTATTAAAAGCCCTTTCCTGGCTGTCCCCCCAGACCCATTCGCGACCTTTGCGTAGGAGCACGTGTAGCGGCTCTAGCAGCGTGCTCAATTTGGGAAGAAAGTTACCAAAATAGTTCAGGAGCCGCAGGAACGAACGCAGCTCCGTTGTGTTACGTGGTCTGGGTGCTCTCTGGATCACTTCCGTCTTGGACGCAATAGGGCTGATCCCGTCTGCTGCTACCCTCATCCCCAGGAATTCTACCTCTGGAGCTAGGAAGACGCACTTCGCCTTTTCAGTCGCAGCCCTACCCGGTCCAGTCTGCGTAGTACCTCCTCCAGGTTGTGGAGGTGTTCTTCAGTGTCGTAACCCGTGATGAGTATGTCGTCCTGAAAAACCACCGTCCCTGGAATCGACTTGAGGAGGCTTTCCATATTTCGTTGGAAGATCGCGGCGGCCGAGCAAATCCCGAACGGACATCTGTTGTACTCAAACATCCCCTTGTGTGTCATGATGGTGGTCAGCTTCTTCGACTCACTCGCCAGCTCCTGGGTCATGTAAGCTGAGGTCAGGTACAATTTTGAAAAATGTTTGCCACCGGATAGCGTCGCAAAGAGGTCCTCCGCTCTCGGTAGCGGGTACTGGTCTTGGAGTGATACACGATTGATGGTGGCCTTGTAATCACCACATATCTTGACCGAACCATCCGCCTTGAGCACCGGCACAATCGGGCTCGCCCAGTCACTGAATTCGACTGGCGAGATGATGCCTTCCCTCAGCAGGCGGTCCAATTCGCCTTCTAACTTTTCCCGCATCATGTACGGCACCGCTCTGGCCTTGTGGTGTACTGGCCTGGCATCCGGGTTTATGTGAATCACTACCTTGGCCCCTATGAAAGTGCCGATGCCGGGTTGAAATAGTGAGTTAAATTTGTCCAGGATCTGTGAGCATGATACTCGCTCCACAGAGGAAATTGCATTGACATTGCCCCATTTCCAGTCATGACAGCAAGCCAACTCCTCCCCAGTAGTGCGGGACCGTTACCTGGGACAATCCAGAGTGGCAACCTGTTCTCCGAATCTTTGTGGGTCACGACTACCGTGGCGCTGTCTAGCACCGGAATGATCTGCTTTAACAATGTTGAATCTCTATCCCAACCATTCCTTAACACAGTACCTCTCGTCTGTTCTGCTAGTGGCCATGCTCACGTGGTTTAAATCCCAGTTTCGCATCGCCATTGATAGGTCCTTACTATAGTGTATAAATGCACACGAGGCCCATGCTTGAGAGAAGGTCAGTCTGTGACCTGTCCTTTATTCCTTAGCACTCCAAGTGATGAAAGTGGGTGGAGCTTCCCCTTTTGTACCTGGAGGCCCAGGTTAGGAGTGTCTCCCACCTAGTGGTCATTGTTCTCACAGTGTACAACTTAGGTCAGATTATACATGGGTTACAATGCTGGTTGAATACATGACACCCCCAACACCCTATATCACTGACTATCTCTACTGATGTTTTTAATGTATTTTAATGTATTTAATACATTCGCAGGTTGGGGTCACCACGCTGCCCATGGCCACCGCTTGCTGCTCCAGTGTGAATAAACAGGTGGCCCTGACCTGCGAGGGACCACCAGTGGCAGGTCGGGGCCATAAAAGCAACGGCGAGCGGCAGCTCGGGAGCAGCGTGGCCGTCTGGTGCAGGAGGGTGACGGCAGCGAAGAGGGATGTCATGAAGGCCCAGGTCGCTGATTGGAGCGTGGGCAGGTACTGCAGGAGCGGCGAGAGATTGTAGAGTGACGTGACCGGGGCCCAGGAGAGCCGAGGGCCCAGGGGGCAGCATGGGCCAGCCCACACTGCGATATGTGTGCACTAGATCCGTGCAGCAGAGCAGGTCTCCAGTCATCCTGGTTAACCCTTGCCACTAGATAAAGGCCTAGCTCTGTCAAGCCCTAGTGGTGGCTGGTGTGCAACGGCCACCACACACTCAAAAAATCCACGCACAGGCATCTTCCACCCTTCAGTATGTAGTTCGGGACTTGGAATATTAGGTCCTTCATTGAAATATCTGTGAACTCATCCTTTTTTTGGCATTTCGAGGGACTGGCTATGATGATGATGAATAAAGCCCCAGCTATTGGTACCTTAAGGATGTTGCTATACCTGTCCATCAACGATTAGTAATGCAAATTGCTAATTCTCATAATTTTATGACATATTTTCTTTGATATTCATTTTTTACAATCCATTTTATGATGATTTTGATGTATTATTCATGCAATGTGGGCATTGCTGGTAATGCCAGCATTTATTGCCCATCTCTAATTGCCCTTAACTGAGTGGCTTGCTAGGACATTTCAGAGGGCAGTTAAGAGCCAACCACATTGCTGTGGTCTGGAGTCACATGTAGGCCAGACCGGGTAAGGACGGCAGATTTCCTTCCCTGAAGGACATTAGTGAACCAGATGGGTTTTTCTGACAATCCAATAGTTTCATTGTCATCATTCCTGATATTTGCTTTTTAATTCCAGATTTATTTAATTAACTGAATTAAAATTCCCCCCAGCTGCCGTGGTGGGATTTGAGTTTGCGTCTCCAGATCATTAATCCAGGCTTCTGGATTACTAGTCCAATAACACAGACACTTTGCTGCTGTTCCCTTGTTATACTGTTTTGACAACAACTGGAAAGTATACTGTCTCTCTCTTGTTCACTTTTTCCAATATTGTGATATTATGTAGTATAATACAAGCCATTTTACTTTCCATTCAACACTTCCATAGCATCAAATACGTAAAATGTTAGATCCAAGCATGTTACAGCATTGTATTTACTGTTTAAATGTACAGACTTTAAACAGACTATTTCAGTCATTTAGAAAATAACTCACTATGTGCTTCGACATAGTGATTTGCAATGTAGAGATAAGCAAATGCCAGGTCCTTTTCAAAAATTGAAATATGCATTTGGAAATCATTCCTCATAAATATTGAAAAATCAACAAACAAAGATCTTTCTGTACATAAACAGACATAAAAGATAGATCAGATAGTACATTCGCACAATCCATTTTGAACAACTTTTGGACATCATCTGAAATAAAATAATTATAGAAAAAACCCCACAAACAAAGCACATTTGATTTTGAAATGGATTTAAATTTAGGAAAAGCATTGCTGAAATAAAGGCAACTAAATCTGGTCCAGTATATTCTGTGGAAAGTGTAGGCTTTGGTTGGTTTCTTAACAATAAGAAGTAGCTTATGAGAAGCCCATTCCCAGATAATGTTTTTAATTAAGGCAGTAAAAGCTTTTAAGCTGCTAATATTAGCCTGAAAATTTAACATTGAGTGAATGTATAAAACACATCAGCTAGCATTCTTTTAAATTTATTGTGCAACGTATTATAAGCAAGAATAATAGCGTTCAACAATCACAGCGCATTCACAATACAACCATTATTTACTTTGTTACAAACTTTGTTTATAGTTCTACTTCTGTCAGTTGGATGTTTTGGATAAGGAATACAATGCGGAGCTGTCATCATCTGCAGTACTACAAACCACACCCATTCTGCACAATTTAAAAATACAATTACAGAATGATTATGTAAATGAAATGCAGATAAGCATGTTGTAGCAAAGACTGGAACTACTTTCGAGTTCTTTGGTTGCCTAATTATAAAATGTGCAGTAATATTAATCGTCACAATTTTGTTAACAGCGCACAATTAAAAAACCTGTGTTTCAGCAAATGTCTGAAGTGCTGTTTATAGAATGAACACATCTCAAGACTTCTAAGTGCAATTTGTGTTTGCTGACAAACTGTTTCTTGTTGATTGTTTCTAAAAGTTCAATAAACTCACATAATCTGGATAACCAGTCAGTAACAATCTCTTTGCTTCAGCGTATAAAGTCTGTACAATGATTAGATACATTCGCTGGAATTGAATTGATTTTGTTTCTCTTCGTTAAACAATCAATATGATAAATTGTTGCCCAGGCCCTAAGCTCTGGAACTCCCTGCCTAAACCTCTCCGCCTCTCGAACTCTCTTTCCTCCTTCAAGACATTCCTTAAAACCTACCTCTTTGACTAAGCTTGCCCTAACTTCTCCTTATGTGGCGTGGTGTCAAATTCTTTGCCTCATAATATTCCTGTGAAGCCCCTTTGGGACGTTTCACTTCGTTAAAGGCCCTATATAAATACAAGTTGTTGTTGTACTGCTCTATGAACTGCTGTGGACTGTTACTAATTAGCTTTACCTTTTGCAACAAACATTATAAATGGCTCTATATATGTCTACCATTTTTACAACTATTAACTGTTGGAGCAAATTGCTCTAAATTTGCAGAAAAATTTTTTCTAAAAATTCCAATGAAAACAGACCAGGCAACATAGAATTCACATTTACTCAAATATTTCACCTGAGTACATCCCTAAATGATTGACAAAACATCATAAATTAAATAGGTATATAATACATTTGCAGACAACACTCTCCTATATTTGCGCTGTAGGATCCTACTGAATTGGATACTACAAATCCAAGGGAATCAGTACTGTACTTCCATTCCACAGAATTTGTACCATAAAACCATTAACGATTCTTGAAGAATATTACTGATTAGAGAATACTTGGCATACAATCTTTTGGTATAAGTGATTGTAAATTAAGCACTAAGTCATTTTTTTGCAGTCAGTTATTCTTTTGCACCAGTTTTTGATACCTCTTCCACACATTATTTTTTCGGCCATTATTCAGGCAAAGATCTCACAGTAACTTGCACGTCATTGCTATTTGCTCTTGGGGAAGATGCTATTAATGCCATATGTGCAGAAGTTACTAACACCTCAAAGGTGAGCAAAGCCACCTTAAAATGGTGGAAGAGGCAGAAGTTAACAATAAAATATACAATTATTTGAATATTAAATGATCAGGCATTGTGATCTTCAAATATCAATTTAGCCATCAGAAATGTTTTCCACTTAGGCAATAAGTTTCCAGCTCATGGCGATATCTTCAGAGGTTTGCCATCCTTATCGTATTGATACACAAGCATCTTGATGCAGTGGGAGTTGGCAGGGGAGATCCATGGACTGCTGGTGATTGAGAAGTTGTGGTTTGTATAAAATTGTACTGGTTGTTTCTGGCACTTAATGAAGGCCTTCAGTGTGCCAGCGGCCATTGTGCGGAAACGTTTACTGATAAAGCAATAAAGGAAAAAATTGATGGCTGTGTTCAGCAAAGCGAGCATGTTGGCTATGTCTGACAATATGTGCACTAACCAACCATTGCTTATAGGCGATACGTAGAGGTGGTAGAGAATCATCACCATTCTGGGTGCCCAGAGTATTGCAAATATGGTCGTAATAGTGAGCAAAATAGCTGTTGTCTTCCCCGTGGAGTACCCCCGCATGCGGAAGTTACTTTTCCTTTTAAGTTTATGAATAATAATTGAATTCAGAACAAAGAATATTGAACATGGCACCAAGTATACAGTGAAACAGTGGACCCAGATCAGGATCTGATGCATGGAAGTACTCGTATAGTTTACACTCCAAATGTTGGGCCACCAGTAGTATGGAATGCTGGTCAAGAAACATGTGACATATACACTCACTATGACTTTCCGAGTGCGTGCAGGGTAGGACACTGTATGGTACTTGAGTGGGTGACATACAGCAATGTATCTATCAATGGTTAAAGGAACAGTTATCCAAATAGAAGTGTGATTGGAAGAGAATTCTAGGACTCCAATTATTTTGTCCAGTACTTGAGGCAGCTGTCGGCCCAAGATGAAGTCTTCAAGAAGAAAATCCAGAAAAACAATGAAGAAAAGGACGAGTATGTCTGCAGCAGCTAGTGCCAGGAGATAATTGTAGGAGGACTTCTGTCTCCGAGCCACCAACCGGGAAAGGATGATTACCGTGAGTATGTTGGCTGGGAAAGAAAGAAAAGTTTATTCAGTCATTCATGTACTACAAGGCAATTTGTCATTTTAAACGTTCTGGTGCATTGTGGCTGCTTTATTTACCTAATGAAAAATTAAGTTATTTATCAAATAATTTCAGGCAACACATTTTCCATTTTCCCTTGAGCTATTCCTTCACATAGTTTTTAATAATGTGTTGCTACACCAGAAAATAATGTACACATTGATCTCTTCCTTGAGATAAATAAACTTTGGTGCTTTTGGCATCCTTAAAAGGGCCCTGAAATTGCACAGCCTGCAATTCTGGCAGTGAGGTTAGGATCACAACCAGCTGGATCAGTGGAAGGGCACCTTACTAGAATAGCCCAGGTTGACACATGCACCACATTGAACACACCATAGGTGCTCGCCAGCCCCACGCTGCTGGAAAGCCCAGTGACTGCTCTTATTCTGGGGTGGGGTATGGGAGTTCCTGGTCTCGCCTCCGCCACCCACCCCCCCGAGAAACAATTAGTAAGGGAGTTGATAATTTTAAAACATTTTTCAGAACTTCCCGGGCCTGGACCCTCCCACTGGGGCCCACTTGCATCCTTCTGAAGGTGGGTACACCTCACCTCACTGAGAGTACCAGCCTTCAACCTTCCTTCAGGTGTCTGACAGCCTGGACCGACCCAAGGCAGAGCAGGAACTTCCAGGGCTGGCCAGAACCTGTGCCTTTCTGCCACACTTCCGTCAGGGTTGCATCGGGAATGTTTCGGAAAGGCTAAGCAATTTGAAGCCCGGGCTTGGAATTTCTGCTGGGTTGTGCTGGTTTTTTCGCCGCAATTTGCCCGGAATCGGCGAAACCAGCGCAAAAGCACAACTTAAGTCCAGTGCAACGCGAGTTTCCGAGATCTTTTATGCTGGTTTATAAAATGTTGCGGGCCCCGCCCACAAAACTAGACACACCCCCAGATCGAATTAATCACCATTGGGTTTCCGCTAATTGCATCTGTTTGGGGGGTTTCGGGGAGGCTCTTAAAAGGTAAGTGTTTTTCAGGTGCAAGGGCATTAATAGGCACATTTTAAACAGCTTTTAAATATAATATTTGTAATTTATTAAGAAACTGACTACTGTACACCAATGTGTAGCTTTGAAAAGTAATTTTCAGTTACTTAAAACCAGGTTACTCACAGATGGTGATAGACACAGATTAAAAATGCTTATTTTTTGTTTTTTGTGATGAACCCATTTTCAGCTGTATTAATCCAACTGCACCAAGTTTTCATTCTTAAATATATCAAGAAATTATGTTGGAGTAATTTTTTTTTAAAACCTTCTAAAATGCTGCTCGATTGCACTGGTTCATGGCTGATTTTACGTTCGGCGATATGCAACTGCGTTTTAGCAGAAACTTGAGGAAAATGTTTTTTCTCAAAACTAGCGCCATTGGCAGACGGCCAATAGCTCCCTAAGTGGAACCTCCGCCCTCTTGGAAGGGCTGCTTCACACTGTGATGGCCACCTTGAGCATTGATATGAACTTTAAGCAGGAGCCACAAAAATCTTTCGCTCTCTAAGCTACATTGACAAGACACGAAGAACCTTGTCAAAATCCTCAGAATGTCAGCAGGGAAGTACTTCTGAAAACTGGGAAGCATTAACTGCAACATGGAATTATCGATTAGCTTTTGGCCACTTTTTGAAGTTGTTTGGTCTGACAGGCTGACCTATCAGGACTTGATCACATTTTTAAGCTGCTTGTCCCAAAAAACAATATATTATTTATTACCGATGATTATAGAGGCAGAAATGTGCATCGAGGCATTTACTTCGGGCAACAAACCAAAGGACCTTTTAAAGTAAGTGCCTGTTAGAAATGATGAGTACTTCCATAGGAGAATGGGGTGGGGCGGAGCAGACAACATGTTTGGCTTAAAATAGTCCAAACTATTGTCACGGTCACAATTTTTAACAATTTCATACCCGCTCAAAACTTCAGGGGGAGGGTAACTCTCACCTGAACTGGCCAATATTTATCCCTCAATCAATGTAACAAAAACAGATTATCTGGTCATTATCACATTGCTGTTTGTGGGAGCTTGCTGTGTGCAAATTGGCTGCCACGTTTCCCACATTATAATAGTGACTACACTCCAAAAGTACTTCATTGGCAGTAAAGCGCTTTGAGACGTCCGGTGGTTGCGAAAGGCGCTATATAAATGCAAGTCTTTCTTTCTTTCGGAACTGCCGAGCGGAAAACAATCTAGAATGACCTGGGTGATTTACCTGTCCCCTTTCCACCTGAATCCCAACACTCCTGAACTTATAACCTGTTCTGCTCAGCAGGTGACAAAGGCACCCACCTGAAGCTAGTGGTTTGGTGCGGGTGGGGAGGGTCTTCTTTAAATATGCAGATTCGGGCCCAATGACATCATTGACCCCCGACTCCAATTTTAACTCGGGCCTGATTGGGATTCCTGCCCGACTGAAGCAGACGGAAGAAGATTGGGACATGAACAATAGAACATAAGAACATAAGAATTAGGAGCAGGAGTAGGCCATTTGGCCCCTCGATCCTGCCCCACCATTCAATAAGATCATGGCTGATTTTCTACCTCAACTCCACCTTCCTGCTCTATCCCCATATACCTTGATTCCTTTATATCCAAAAATCCATCGATTTCTGTCTTGTATATACTCAACGACTGAGGTTCCACAGTCTTCTGGGGTAGAGAATTCCGAAGACTCACCACCCTCTGATTGAAGAAATTTCTTCTCATCTCAGTCCTAACTGGCCAAACCATATTTTGAGACTGTGATCCCTGGTTCTAGACTCCCCGGCCAGAGGAAACATGCTCCCAGTATCTACCCTGTCAAGCCCTGTAAGAATTTTGTATGTTTCAATGAGATCACCTTTCATTCTTCTGAAGAGGCCCTATGAGGTAAATTTTCTATTTTCCTGTGTGGGGCCAGAAGGAGTAGGAGTGGACCAATGGCATGATAGGCCAGTAATGAGGCCCAACGATTAAAATTAACGCGGCTTCCTTCTTCCGCCAGGCGAGTCAGAAACAAACTGACTCCTGCGGTTTGCCACTGGCTCCAAGGCCTACCACAGCCAGGCTGCCAGGCAGAGACCCCGTTGTAGGTCGAGGAACTGGCCTGAGACATGCAGGTGACACCTGAACTCAGAAAATGGATTGCCGTCAGGAACTCGTCCTTGCAGTGGGCACAAGTCCCACCCGATGGCGGATCTTCCGCGATCCTACCACGGCACAAAATCCTGGCCGCAGTATCCAAGTGAGCACAATTCCTTTTGTCCTTCTGCTATGGCCCTTCAGTGTATTAAACCAAATACGCTCAATGTGCACATGATCTGCTAGCAATTGCTGGGGCTGTAAACACCACAAGTTGCCAAAAGTATTTAACTGCAAAGTGCCTCAAAATAGTTCCATAAAAGCACCAACTCAGTTGCGGACCAAAATAACTTGCATTACTTGCAGTAAGATATGTCGAATAATGGATGTCTGGCAGGGAACTGAAGGTAGCAATTTGATAGAGTTGTTCTGATGCCCTCATAAACAACTGAGTTGAAGTTCAAGCAGTTTATGAAAGTCAATTCAGTCGCAAGAATGAATGACTGCCCGAGATTGGCTTACAGCGTGCCACTCGATTCCTTTGTAGCTTGTGTTAATCTAGTAACCTCAGAGTGACATAGCTGAGATGATAGTAGCAATGTGGGAATAGTTCCTAGCAGAACATAGCAAAATGTGACACATGCTAATATTTCAAAATGTAACCAGAAGTTCTTAAATAGCTTTCAAGATGCAGTGCTTATCTATATTTTTTACCACTAAACATCTGATGAAAGGTCACCAACCTGAAACGTTAACTCTGTTTCACTCCCCACAGATGCTGCCTGAGTATTTGCAGCATTTTCTGTTTTTATTATTAATATTCACATGTAACTCATAATTTAACATGCCAAAGAAGGTGCAACCAGTTCACTCTACTGCTGCACATGTATGTCCCCGCATCAATATTGCTTCTCCAAGGCTTTCCTTGAGTGAGCTTAGGATGTGTGTCATCTACTTTCTAATTTTGGTACACACCACTACTCCTCGGTGAGGACTGTGTCACTTAACTCTGGTGATTTCCCGGTTTCTGCTGGGCCATAAGACGACCCTGCCACTACTGCCAGCACTTCAGTGTCTGCGCTGGCTGGCTGCTCCTGTCTCCTACCTGTTTGTTCTTTAGTCTGCTGGGAGGGGCAGGGTGGATGCTAGCCTGAGAGGGTATGGCTCTTCCCGTTGTGCTCCATTGCTGGATAACAAGGGACCTGGGTGGGCCCAGACCCCACACACAAAAGCACAAACCCTGCCGTCAAGGTCCTCGCTAGCTGATCCGTTAACCACGAGAGTCCAGTGAGAGCCTCCTTGAATGTTGACGCCCAAGATCTCAATAATGATTGACACAATGTTGATTACCAAAACTCTAGAGGGCTGGATTTTCCGGCGCTTTGCGCTCCGGATTTCGCCATGGAGCGGCATGGAAGGCGACGTTCAGGTCTCCTGCGTCAGGTCACGATCCTCGGGTCGGGTTTCGCAGCGGCAGCAATGCCTCTGGTGGCGACACCATCCGAATTTTGGCTCCTGCTCGACCCGTACGCCTGGAATCGCGCCTCGCAATGGCCGCCTGGGATATTAGCGTGTTCCAACCAAGCTGGCGACGTGTTGAAGGTAAAGTGCTGTACAAGTAAGTGCAAGTGTTTGTTTGTTTTTTATTTATTTATTCGCGATTTGTGTTGTGGTGGCAAGGGTAAAGTTTTGGGAATGTTTCTGTGTTTTTTTTAAAGGTTTCCCCCCCCCCCCCCCAAGGCCTCTCTCGGGGTGCACACGGCCCGGCACTTTAGTCCGCGAGTTTCCCATCCTTGCGCCTTCAAAAGTGTACAACTCCTCCCTTTACCCTGCACATCCTGACGCAGGGCCCGGATGGCAAAAATTCCTTACCAAAGCGCAGACTATTCCCGGCCGGTAACTTTCCCGCCCCGCCTCCATTTTCGCCTCAAAAACAGAAAAGCCTAAAATCCAGCCCTCTGTCAATACTTGGGCTCCGTCCTTGGGAGCTCCCTGATATGGTGTCCTTGGGCTGTCACTTGATCCATGGTGCTCGACAGGTCCTGAATCTCTCTTGCACGCCTACATGAAACTCTTTTTGGAGTTTACCTGCAAAACATAAAAACATTAAACGGTGCCACCCGACCTGGGTGACACTCCAGACATTTTCAAGGCCCCTTTTTTTTTTTTTTTTTTGGTTTTTTTTGGGGGCGCTAAAATCAAATTTTCCAGTGCCCCCTATAAAAGGGAAGGGGGACACTAAAAGCACCGGCAATTAAAACAAATTAAACTTAAAAAAACGTAAAATCAAATTAAAATTTGGTTGCCGGGCGTGATGATGCACTCCAGTCCCTCCGGTGCCCACCTCTCGCGGAAGGCCGCGAGCGTACCGGTGGACACCGCGTGCTCCATCCGCCTACATGAATGCTGGAGCAGCACTGCTGCATTTAAGTAGTTAAAGGAACCATAATGAATTTATCAGAAAGCACACTAGAGTTGTGTGAATGAAAGGAAGCCTAACTCTTTGGCAGCCACCAAATTGGAAGTGTAGCCCCAGAGACGGTATTTTAGCAGGTTTAAGAAGCGAGAGGTGTCGGCTGTGCTTTGAAGGCTATATTGCAGCTGTAGTATATTGTGTGTTGAGTGCTTGGTGCACACAGAGTCCAGGCTTGTTTTGAAGGGGCACCCATTAGTGCTGCCTACCTTGGTACTTTTCCTCTTCCTGGGTGCTATGAATGCTGCACAGAGGAGACAGAATTCACATAATTGGTCACCTCCTACCGTGCTTGCTGTATACTGCTCCAAAATAGACACTTTCTTCAGGGCTATATGTTCCAATAAAACCTCCAGGCGCTCCACCATGAAGGGGCCAGAACTGGAACATTCGAGAAGGGACTGAAATTAAGTTAAAGTAAAATGAGATTTGCTCTCACTGTTATTCTATACTTGCACTTACTGACTGTGAAATAAAGCAGCTGAACAATTTGTATCCAGCTGAAATGCTGTTCTTTGGAAGATTAGAGAAGCGCATATGAAGGCTGGTGTGAAGATCACAAAATCCAGTTCATGTACCAAGGGGGTCACATTGTTACATAACCCAGCTTATGCTATCATACAACTAGATTTTGGGTAGTGACAGTAAAGTCCTGATCGTGAGGGACACTTATGGGAGAGACTGGTGATGTTAACATGAGAGAATATCTAAGGTAGAAGCAACATTTGTAACACAAACTGATTTAAGCTGCAGAGTGAATTGGATCTATGGGATACTCCCTCCTAGATTTTAATAATGTTTTCAAATTCCACTTTAATGGTTACTCATTAAAAAATATATATATTTCTTAAATTCCACAAATATACTTGCAGGAATTTTATTAACAATCAGGTTGTAAAAACATTCACTAAAATACAGGTAATCCTTAATAATTTTTATCTTCCTGTCGAGGAGATCAGTGTGCTGGTTCATGTATTTGATTTTTGAAGACTAGGGTGGTGTCCCACTGGCCTTTCTGCAGATGCACTGGTAGAATTAAGATGCAACTCTTGGCATTGTCAGGATTGACAATGGACAGATTGATCTTTGACCCTGATCGTAGAATCAGCCCTATAATCATGTAGTGCTAGACAAATCACTGCATATTGGTTTTCACAGAAAGACATACAAACTCACAGAATGTGATCTCCAAAGCACTGGTAAAAATCACAGAATCAACTGCTACCTTAAAGACAGACTCCATTCTGCTTTGAATTTTCAGTTCCAATAACATCTGGTGATTCGGCTGTAGCCTAGAGATACTTTAGCTCCAATAGTTACTGGGGCAGGATTTCCAAGCATGGGGGAGCAGCCCTGGTCTAGAAACCCGCTTCCTTGACCGGCTTGGCTCCCTGTCGGATGGAGAATGCTCCAAAAGAGGCCACAGCCCAGGAATAGGTAGGTTTCCTGCATATCAGGGTAGAGATCATGATGGGGATTGGGTACAGAGTGGTTTGGAGGGTCAGGGGTTGATTGCAGGAAGTCAGAGAGAGATTAGGAGCAAAGATGTGGCGGGGTCGGGGTGTTCGGTTATCACTGTTGGGGGGGGATATCGGTAATCGTTGGGAAGATCCGATCACAGGGTTGGAGAGGGGGTCCGATCATGTGGAGGGGGAAACAGGTTTGCTTGGTGGTCTGGGGGGGAAGCACTACTGTTCCTCCTGGCCTGTAAGCAGTGCTGAAAAATCACTTAACTCTTTCATGCGGCAGTCATCGCCTCCTTCGAGCTGCCGGGTTTCCAGAGACCCGGAAACCACGGCCGGCCAGCATTAAAGCTGGTAAAAGGATACGATATGAGATGTAGAGCCTCATTTAAATATTTAAATAAGCGACCCCCTCCTGGGAGTGGGTTGGTTGCCCATCCCACCTCCGTTAATACCGGTAGTGGGCAGGTTCGAGGCGGGTTGGGTTCAGGTTTGAGATTTTTTTTTACATTTTAACATCATATCTGACCCAAACCCACCCATTTGTGTGAGTTAAAATTAACCCCCTTGTGTTGGGAATAAACATTCTGTGCTGCAATTCTAGGCAAGAAGAAATTATAACCTGTGTTTTTTTTATAATAGCTTTGTGATTTGCAGGGATAACAGTTTAGTGACTGGTTAAATCAAATTCCATTCTTATTACATGGCATTCTGGGCCTATTTAATGAATCTGTTTACTTGTCTGTGAAAGCAGTAAATTATCAACCTAAAATATACAAAACAATTGCAAACCCTTACAATTAGACCACTAGTTTGCGGTGACTGAATAAAATGATGTTTTCATTACATGGCATTCTAGAATATTTACCAATCTTTAGGCGATCAAATTCCATGGGGGAAATGTTAATCCTCCCCACCCAGCAAGAACAGGGCAGGCGAGGAGTTAAAATAGCTGTTCAAAGACTTACCGCCCTGTTGGTGCTTGACTACTGTACACATCTATTTTAACTTCTTAATATCTGTGCTTTTCACATATCTAGGGAGTTTGCAAGGTTTCTTTAATTAAGTAACTTCCATTAGAAAACACCAAGAAAAGTGTCATGATTAGGAATTATTGGTTATTAGATCTGGGATTTGTGTTTTAAGCTACAATCTGATTTTGATATGAATTTATGTTCAGCATCGTTACGGCTAAAAATGAGATCTAGCCTCATTTGGGGGCAGTAAAACTGAGGAGGTGTGAGCCTTTGCACCAGGTGCACAAGTCTCACCTCTCGCGAGAAATTGGGGTTACCGCCCCTGAAAGGCACTGGGCCATGTAGCGTTGCCACGTAGGTGGCGCTCTTCCCTGAATTAAAGGCAAGGGTCCATATTGCATACTTTGCCTTAATGAAAGGATCCTACCTGGCCCACCAGGGAGCAGGGGTGCCGTGCGATCAACTCTGGAACTCAAACACAGTGCCAGGCTGACTGATCATGGCACGGACCCCGCGTCCAAAGTAACGGGGCGTACAAGAAAACCGGCCTTTTTTTTACAAACAGCAGCCCACCTGCCCTTTAACTCCCGCTCCACTAGTGGCCAGACGCCCGGTACGTGTCTCCTGAGGGTGCCACTGTCATCGCCCGGCACAACGTCAGGGGGCGATACTCAATTTAGGGTCCAGGGCGTTGTTGGGGCACTGCGCATGGTGATGATATCAGCATCGCCGGCACAGCAGAGTGGGGCACTGTGTTGCTGCCATGCTAGCGGGAGGCGCAAATGACCCGAATTTCTCTCCCTAATTCTCAAGGGTCCAGCATATTTCATGTTACCTTGACAGAGAGAGGCAGAGTGGATTCAGACCTTAATGGGCTCACCTGAGTTCATAATCTAGGCTGACACTCCAGTGCAGTTTGAAGCGAGTGCTGTATTGTCAGAGGTGCAGTCTTTTGGCTGCGACGTTAAACCAAGTTTCTGTCTGCTCTCTCAGGTGGACGTAAAAGATCCCATGACATTATTTTGAAGAAGAGCATGGGTGTCCTTGATGTCCCGGCCAATATTTATCCCTTAACCAACATCACTAAAACTGATTATCTGGTCATTATCACATTGTTGTTTGTGGGACCTTGCTCTGTGCAAATTTGCTGCCGCATTTTCTACGTTACAACAGTGACGACACTTCAGAAGTACTTCATTGGCTGTAAAGCACTTTGGGACATCCTGAGGTCATGAAAGGTGCTATATAAATGCAAATCTTTCATTTGTTCTCATCGAACAGTTGATAATTCAGCTATAAAAACTATTGGGCCAGAATTTGTAGTGGAAGCCCTTGACTGCAAAAATGTCAACGAAAGTACCTGTTTTTCCCAGAGTTTCGGAGACTTCTGGTCCTGGGCCTCTATACGAAGGCCTGCATAGGGGCCCACGTATGTCAGCAGCGTATGCGGTTTGTAAGCGTAACTAGGATCACATGGCCCAGCCCAACCTATCAGAGTAGGGGTATTCCATTCATACTTGTAGTGATTCCATGGAATCACCATAAGCATGAATGGGATTACCCCCGAAAACACACAAACACTTACGGTGAATAATAAAAAAAAAATCACATATTTAAAATTAATCAACATGGATTTTCATTAATTATTTAAAACAAAAATTTAATTTTTTGAAAAATAAATGTACATATTTTGAAAGGTCTATAAATAAACTTAACTTATTTAATAGGATTTTGAAACATAAATGTATTTTGAAAGGTCTATATATAAACTTAACTTATTTAATAGGATTTTAAATGTTTAAATTATTGAAAAAAATGTATTATTCTGTGCTTTAAAAGTCTGCTTTTATCAGTCGTAACCATTTCAAGGGAATTCGCTGGGCAGAATTTGGGCAAATAGCTGAACTCTGCCCGCGGAGGCTCTTTACTTCCGGGTGCGTGTGATCTGTCATGAGGATACTTGACAGATCACAAGTTCTGGCTCTAGGTGCATGCGCTTCGCATACCTAAACCCGGAACTTGTGGGGCCCCTACGAGCGTGCCTTTACATGCCTGTAGGGGCCGCGAACTCAGAGAGAGAAATGACTAAGTTGGTAATATATTTAATCTCCTGCAGTAAAAATTCACACATTAAGATTGGAATACCTTATCCTTTTGAACTCTGTAAGGATTAGTTTCAAGCAGCCCACACCTGAGAATACAACACAGAAGGAGGCATTGAAGCCCATCATGCTTGCACTGGCTCTTTGAAAGATGTATCCAATTTGTCACACTCCCATAATCTTTGCTCATAACCCTGCAACGTTTTCCTTTTTGCAAGGTAACACAGAAACATAGAAAATAGGTGCAGGAGTAGGCCATTCGGCCCTTCGAGCCTGCACCACCATTCAATATGATCATGGCTGATCATTCACCTCAGTACCCCTTTCCTGCTTTCTCTCCATACCCCTTGATCCCTTTAGCCGTAAGGGCCACATCTATCTCTCTTTAGAATATATCTAACGAACTGGCCTCAACAACTCTCTGCGATAGAATTGTGAACCTGTGGAATTCCCTGAGTGAAGAAGTTTCTCATCATCTCGGTCTTAAATGGCCTACCCCTTATCCTTAGACTGTGTCCCCTGCACTACCATTTCAGGCATTGCATTTCAAATCAGAACAACTCTAAAGCAGCTCTAGTGGCCAACCCCTGGTCAAGGAAGGACTCAAACAAGCAAATTTCCTATTGAAAGGAGCCACAAAAAGAAACAAAGATCCACATTTCTGGGGTCTGTTGGGAAGGTCTGTTGCTTTAGACAGCTAAAGCCAAGACCAGTCTACTTAAAAAAGCCAAAAAGGCCATGGGTTGGTTTTTCCGGTCTTCTGCGCTCCGGGTTTCACCCCGGAGTGGCGGCATTGGGGGCGGTAATGGTGGCGGTCAGCCTCCAGTGCCCCGCAGCGATCCTCGGGTTCGGGTTTGTGGCGGCGTGGAGCAGCATCACCTGGAAGAGCTGCGTCGGGTATGCAATGCCCCTGGTTATGACATCGGCGCGAGTTTGAGCTCCTGCCCGACCCGTCCGCCCGGGAGTGCACCCGGATTGACCGCCTGGGAAATCAGGGCAGTCCTACTATCCCATCGGCGAAGAGGTGCGTAATGAACTCCTAAGGTAAGTGCGATTGTTTTTTCTTTTAATTTCTTCAGCAATTTGTGTTGCGGTGGCGTGGGCAATGTTTTGGGAATGTTTTTATGTTTTTTTTAAAGTTCCCCACCCCCCCCCCCCCCCCCCAGACGTCTCTCGGAGCGCTCCCGGCTCTTTAGCTCGGGAGTTTCCCATCCTTGTACAACGGGGGTGTACAAAGCCTCCCTTAGTACTGCGCCCCCTGACATAAGGTCCAGATGCCCAAACTTATATACTAAAGCGCAAACTATTCCCGGCCACGAACTTTCCCGTCCCGCCGCCATTATCCCCCCGAAAGCATAAAAGCCTAAAATCCATCCCCGAGAGTCTTATTCAGTAATAAGGATGACCAAAATAAAACGTTATCTAAACAGCTAACTGGGACAGTATTTTAATTTCTTTATTGTGAGGCGGGACTGAAATTAAGTTGAAGTAAAGTGAGAGTTGCTGTACCTGTCACACTATACTGACTGTGAAATAAAGCAGTTTAACAATTTGTATCCAGCCTAGTTTCACTGCAGTGCTAATCAGTCTGTCCTTTGGAAGATGAGAGAAGTGTATATGAAGGCAGGTGTAAAGATCACAAAATCCAGTTCATATACAAAGAGGGTCACATTGTTAAATAACCCAGGTTACGTATCATACAATTACATTTTGGGTAGTGAAAGTAAAGTCCCGATTGTGAGGGACACTTATGGGAGAGACTGGTGATGTTAACCTGAGAGAATATCTAAGGTAGAACCAAAATTTTGTAACGCAAACTAATTTAAGCTGCAGAATTATTTGGATCCATGGAATACTCCCTCCTAGATTTTAATAATGTTTTCAAATTCTACTTTGATGGTTATTCGTTTTTTAATTAAAAAGTTCTTCAATTCCACAAATCTAATTATAGGAATTTGAGTAATAATCAGGGTGTTAAAAACATTCACCAAAATACAGATCACATTCTGTAATATTTGTCTTCCTGTCTAGGAAATCAGTGTGCTGGCTCATGTATTTGATTTTTGAAGACTAGGGTGGTGTCCCACTGGCCTTTCTACAAATGCACTGGTAGAATTAACCTAAGCCTTTGACACAGTTGACCACTCCATCCTCCTCCAACGCCTCTCCACCAACGTCCAGCTGGGTGGGACTGCACTTGCATGGTTCCATTCTTATTTATCTAATCGTAGTCAGAAAATCTCCTGCAATGGCTTCTCTTCACACTTCCGTATAGTTACTGTAAGGGGGTGGTCCCTATGAGGGGGTCAGGCTCCCTTCTGACAAACTTGAGCGGTTCGAATTGCTCCCACTCCCTTGGGTTCTGTACTCTGGATTTATTTGGGGTGTGTGACAAAAGTGCAAAGGACACTGGTTTGATGCAAAAGAACTTTGTTTTTATTACAGTCAAAGTAATACAGGCTTATTACTCTAGTAAGAAAATACAAGGCCAAACTTACAATCACTCTAATGAAGGACAATACAAGGAAAGGTACAAGGTCAAACTTAAAATCACACTGATAAAGAACAATACACTACACATTCACAGTAAAATTATACCTCCCACCTCCCAATACCTAATTCTAGCTAGGTTGAACTCCAGGGCAGGCAGGGACTATGCTTACCAATCCTTTTGATAGTTAACAATAGATCGCGGTTGTTTTTCCCTTGATACCACGTTGACTGTGGTCGGTCGCTGCTACGATGGTGCTGTTCTTCCTTCCTTCAGTACTTCAGGACTTCGAGGCTGGAGAAGTTAGTTTACAACTGTCATGTTGGTTTCTCTCTGTCGTGATGACATACTCGCAGTATAGCACCTGGTGTAGTATGGCATACCCTCTGTTGAAACAGGGGGCCAGTTATACGATTTCAGTGTTCTAATCTTGGAGCCAAATCTCTTCAAAATCCTTTGTATAATTTTGGCGGGCTTGGTTCTTCTTTGTAATATTTTGGTAGGCTCGTTAAAAGTTGAGATGTTTTGGGTGAGTTGATGTTCGAAAACTGTTTCCTGCTGGAAATATTAGTTTGGTAATTGCAATGTCCTTTTGTGCTTAGTCTTTCGCATACAGGCTGGATTGGGCCTCTTTGTGATGTATATGCTGAAATGGTTGTCCAGACCCATGTTGATGGATAGCTACCTCTGGGTGATTTTGTGATGTTAATGTCTCTTGTGGGGGAAGAATTTTCGAATACTCATCCCTCCAGACAAGTTAACTTAGTCCTCATACCCAGGTAGCTTCACTTAATTAGATTGTCTCCTGCTAGTTCTGTATGTCCGCCCACAGCCTTGAGTTTGTTTTTTAAAATACAAAATTCTATTAAGCACTTTAGAGTTCCAAACTTTTCAGTAGATAGTCCCAAATTAAATTTCCTTTCGAATGAGCCCAAACACAGGGGGGGTTTCTTGTGAATTTTGCATCCCTTCATTACCTCTGGTGCTCCCAAGGATCATAGAATCATAGAAATTTATAGCACGGAAGGAGGCCATTTCGGCCCATCGTGTCGACCAAAAGCTATCCAGCCTACTCCCACTTTCCAGCTCTTGGTCAGTAGCCCTGTGGGTTATGGCACTTTAAGTGCACATCCAAGTATTTTTTAAATGTGGTGAGGCTTTCTGCCTCTACCACCCTTTCAGGCAGTGAGTTCCAGATCCCCACCACCCTCGGGTGAAGAAATTGCCCCTCATATCTCCTCTAAACCTCCCCCCAATTACTTTAAATCCATGCCCCCTGGTTGTTGACCCCTCCGCCCAGGGAAACAGGTCCTTCCTATCAACTCTATCCAGGCCCCTCATAATTTTATACACCTGAATCAGGTCTCCCCTCAGCCTCCTCTGTTCCAAAGAAAACAAATTCAGCCTATCCAATCTTTCCTTATAGCCAAACTTCTCCAGTCCAGGCAACATTCTTGTAAATCTCCATTGCACCCTTTCCAGTGCAATGGTGACCAGAACTGCACACAGTACTCCAGCTGCGGCCTAACCAGTGTTTTATACAGTTCAAGCATAACGAGGTTGCTGTTGGATTCCATGCCTCAACTAATAAGGGCAAGTATTCCATATGCCTTCTTAACCACCTTATCTACCTGGCCTGCTACATTCAGGAATCTGTGGACCTGCACTCCAAGGTCCCTCTGTTCCTCTACACTTTTCAGTGTCGTACCATTTAATGTGTATTCCCTTGCCTTGTTAGACCTTCCCAAATGCATAACCTCACACTTATCCGGATTGAATTCTATTATGAACTGTTCTTGTCACCTGACCAGTACTTTGGTATCATCTTGCAATCCGTAACTTTCTTCTTCATTATCAACCACACAGCCTATTTTAGTGTCATCTGCAAACTTCTTAATCATACCCCCAACATTCAAGTTGAAGTCATTGATATGTACCACAAAAAGCAAGGGACCCAGCACTGAGCCCTGCAGAACCCCACTGGATACAGCCATCCAGTCACAAAAACACCCATCAACCCTTACCCTTTGCTTCCTGCCTGTGAGCCAATTTTGGATCCAACTTGCCACTTTGCCCTGGATCCCATTGGCTTTTACTTTCATGACCAGCCTGTCATATGGGTCCTTATCAAAAGCTTTGCTAAAATCCATATACACTACATCATCCGCTTGCCCTCATCGACCCTCCTGGTTACCTCCTCGAAAAATTCAATCACGTTCTGTCCTTGGCCCCCTCTTATTTCTCATCTATATGCTGCCCCTTGGCGATATCATCTGAAAACACAGTTTCCACATGTACGCTGATGAGAACCAGCTCTACCACTTCTCTCGACCCCTGCTTGGTATCTAAATTATCAGATTGCTTGCCCGACATCCAGTACTGGATGAGCAGAAATTTTCTTCAATTAAATATTGGGAAGGCTGAAGTCATTATCTTTAGTCCCCGCCATAAACTGTTTTTCCCTTCCCACTGACTCCATCCCTCTCCCTAGCATCAATCTGAGGGTGTTCGCAACCTTGGTATCATATTTGACCCTGAAATGAGTTTTCAGCCACACCTCCGTAACATTGCCCGCCTCCGCCCCTGCCTCAGCTATTCTGCTGCTGAAACCCTCATTCATGCCTTTGTTGCCTCTAGACTTGAATGCTCCAACTCACCCCTGGCCGGCCTCCCACATTCTACAAGACTTGAGGTCATCCAAAACTCAGCAGCCTGTGTACTAACTCGCACCAAGTCATGTTTACCCATCACCCATCACCTCTCTGCTTTCTGACCTACATTGGCTCCCGGTTGAACAACGCCTCGATTTCAAAATTCTCATCCTTGTTTACAAGTCACTCCATGGCCATGCCCCTCCCTATCTCTGTAATCTTTTTCAGCCTCACAACCCCACAAGATTTGTGAATTTGCTCCACAAATTCTGGCCTTTTGAACATCCTTCATTATAACTGCTCAACCATCGGTGGCCGTGCCTTCAGCTGCCTGGACCCTAAGCTCTGGAACTCCCTCCCTAAACCTCTCCCCCTCTCTACCTGTCTTTCCTCCTTTAAGATGCTCCTTAATATCTACCTCTTTAAACAAGCTTTTGGTCATCTGCCTTAAGTTCTTCTTTTGTTGCTCGGTGTCAAATTTATCTTGTAACACTGTTGTGAAGCAGCTTGGGAAGTTTTGCTGCGTTAAAAGCGCTATATTAATAAAAGTCATTATTATTATTAAGGTGTAACCATTGACCTCTTTTTGTATTTTTGTTGTCGTGTTTGAGGAGGCGGGAGGCCAGCGGCCTACAAGAGGCCCTTTCAGCGAGCAATCTGGGGAGTTCGAGGAGGCGGGAGTTCGGGAGGCGAGTGGCCGACAAGAGGCCCGTCAGCGAGCAGTCCGGGGAGTTCGAGGAGGCGGGAGTTCGGAGAGGCCCAGCCGGTGCAGCTGCAGCAGGGAGGCAAAAAAGAAGTAGAAAGAAATCGAAAGCTGACGTCACAGCCAAGGGGGTAAGTGATTGGCTGGTGATTAGTAAGTAGTTTTTCTTTTTCTTTTATTTATCAGTAAGTAACATTTAGCAATGTTGTTGCCAAATTAAGTTTATCTAGGGGTTAAGTCATGGCAGAAGAGCTCAGACACATGTTATGCTCCTCCTGTACTATGTGGGAAGTCAGGGACGCTTCCGGTGTCCCTGACGACTACGTGTGTGGGAGGTGCATCTGCCTGCAGCTCCTGACGAACCGCATTGCGGCATTGGAGCTGCGGGTGGATTTCCTCTGGAGCATCCACGATGCTGAGAATGACTTGAATAGCACATTTAATGAGTTGGTCTTACCGCGGGTAAAGGCTACACAGCCAGATAGGGAATGGGTGACCAACAAGAAGAGCAATGCAAGGAAGGTCCCCTGCGGTCATCCCCCTGCAATACTGTTGGGGGGGATGACTCATCAGGGGAGGGCAGCAGCAGCCAAGTTCATGGCACCATGGCTGGCTCTGCTGCACAGGAGGGTAGGAAAAAGAGTAGGAGAGTTATCGTGATAGGGGATTCTATTGTAAGGGGAATAGATAGGCATTTCTGCGGCCGCAACCGAGACTCCAGGATGGTATGTTGCCTCCCTGGTGCAAGGGTCAAGGATGTCTCTGTGCGGGTGCAGGGCATTCTGAAAAGGGAGGGTGAACAGCCAGTTGTCGTGGTGCATATAGGCACCAACGATATAGGTAAAAAACGGGACGAGGTCTTACAAGATGAATTTAGGGAGCTAGGAGCTAAATTAAAAAGTAGGACCTCAAAAGTAGTAATCTCAGGATTGCTACCAGTGCCACGTGCTAGTCAGAGTAGGAATCGCAGGATAGCTCAGATGAATATGTGGCTTGAGGAGTGGTGCAGAAGGGAGGGATTCAAATTCCTGGGACATTGGAACGGTTCTGGGGGTGGTGGGACCAGTACAAACCGGACGGTCTGCACCTGGGCAGGACCGGAACCAATGTCCTAGGTGAGTGTTTGCTAGTGCTGTTGGGGAGTGGTTGAACTAATATGGCAGGGGGATGGGAACCTATGCAGGGAGACAGAGGGAAGTAGAATGGGAGCAGAAGCAAAAGATAGAAAGAAGAAAAGTAAAAGTATAGGGCAGAGAAACCTAAGGCAACAAGCAAAAAGGGCCAAATTACAGCAAAATTCTAAAGGGGCAAAGTGTGTTAGAAAGACAAGCCTGAAGGCTCTGTGCCTCAATGCAAGGAGTATTCGGAATAAGGTGGATGAATTAACTGCGCAGATAGCAGTTAATGGGTATGATGTAATTGGCATCACGGAGACATGGCTCCAGGGTGACCAAGGCTGGGAACTCAACATCCAGGGGTATTCAATATTTAGGAAGGTTAAACAGAAAGGAAAAGAAGGTGGGGTGGCATTGCTGGTTCAAGAGGAAATTAATGCAATAGTAAGAAAGGACATTAGCTTGGATGATGTGGAATCAGTATTGATGGAGCCACGGAGTACCAAAGGGCAGAAAACGCTAGTGGGAGTTGTGTACAGACCACCAAACAGTAGTAGTGAGGTTGGGGACAGCATCAAACAAGAAATTAGGGATGTGTGCAATAAAGGTACAGCAGTTATCATGGGTGACTTTAATATTGATTGGGCTAACCAAACTGGTAGCAATGTGGTGGAGGAAGATTTCCTGGAGTATATTAGGGATGGTTTTGTAGACCAATATGTTAAGGAACCAACTAGAGGGCTGGCCATCCTAGGCTGGGTGATGTGTAATGATAAAGGACTAATTAGCAATCTTGTTGTGTGAGGTCCCTTGGGGAAGAGTGACCATAACATGGCAGAATTCTTTATTAAGATGGAGAGTGACACAGTTAATTCAGAAACTAGGGTCCTGAACTTAAGGAATGGTAACTTCGACGGTATGAGATGTGAATTGGCTAGAATAGACTGGCAAATGATACTAAAAGGGTTGACGGTGTATAGGCAATGGCAAACATTTAAAGATCACATGGATGAACTTCAACAATTGTACATCCCTGACTGGAGTAAAAATAAAACGGGGAAAGTGGCTCAACCGTGGCTAACAAGGGAAATTAAGGATATTGTTAAATCCAAGGAAGGGGCAAATAAATTGGCCAGAAAAAGCAGTAAACCTGAGGACTGGGAGAAATTTTGTAATACGGCAGAGAAGGACAAATGGTTTAATTAGTAAGGGGAAAATAGAGTATGAGAGGAAGCTTGCTGGGAACATAAAAACTGACTGCACAAGCTTCTATAGATATGTGAAGAGAAAAAGATTAGTGAAGACAAACATAGGTCCCTTGCAGTCGGATTCAGGTGAATTTATAATGGGGAACAACGAAATGGCGGACCAGTTAAAAAATACTTTGGTTCTGTTTTCACGAAAGAAGACATAAATAACCTTCTGGAAGTACTAGGGGACCGAGGGTCTAGTGAGAAGGAGGAACTGAAGGATATCCTTATTGGGTGGGAAATTGTGTTGGGGAAATTGATGGGATTGAGGGCCAATAAATCCCCGGGGCCTGATAGTCTGCATCCCAGAGTACTTAAGGAAGTGGCCGTAGAAATAATGGATGCATTGGTGATCATTTTTCAACCGTCTATTGACTCTGGATCAGTTCCGATGGACTGGAGGGTAGCTAATGTAACACCACTTTTTAAAAGGGAGGGAGAGAGAAAGCGGGTAATTATAGACCGGTTAGTCTGACATCAGTAGTGGGGAAAATGTTGGAATCAATTATTAAGGATGAAATAGGAGCGCATTTGAAAAGCAGTGACAGGTTCAGCATGGATTTATGAAGGGGAAATCATGCTTGACAAATCTTCTGGAATTTTTTGAGGATGTAACTAGTAGCGTGGACAAGGGAGAACCAGTGGATTGGTGTGCAAAATCAAAGCACATGGTATTGGGGGTAATATACTGATATGGATAGAGAACTGATTGGCAGACAGAAAGCAGAGAGTCGGGATAAATGGGTCCTTTTCAGAATGACAGGCAGTGACTAGTGGAATGCTGCAGGGCTCAGTGCTCAGACCCCAGCTCTTTACAATATACATCAATGATTTAGATGAAGGAATTGAGTGTAATATCTCCAAGTTTGCAGATGGCACTAAACTGGGTGGCGGTGTGAGCTGTGAGGAGGGCGCTAAGAGGCTGCAGGATGACTTGGACAGGTTAGGTGAGTGGGCAAATGCATGGCAGAGGCAGTATAATGTGGATAAATGTGTGGTTATCCACTTTGGGGGCAAAACGCAAAGACAAAATATTATCTGAATGGCGGTCGATTAGGAAAAGGGGAGATGCAACGAGACCTGGGAGTCATGGTTCATCAGTCATTGAAAGTTGGCATACAGGTACAGCAGGCGGTGAAGAAGGCAAATGGTATGTTGGCCTTCATAGCTAGGGAATTTGAGTATAGGAGCAGAGAGGTCTTACTGCAGTTGTACAGGGCCTTGGTGAGGCCTCACCTGGAATATTGCGTTCAGTTTTGGTCTCCTAATCTGAGGAAGGATGTTCTTGCTATTGAGGGAGTGCAGCGAAGGTTCACCAGACTGATTCCCGGGATGGCTGGACTGACGTATGAGGAGAGACTGGATCAACTGGACCTTTATACATTGGAGTTTAGAAGGATGAGAGGGGATCTCATAGAAACATATAAAATTCTGACGGGACGGGACAGGTTGGATGCGGGTAGAATGTTGCCGATGTTGGGGAAGTCCAGAAACAGGGGACACAGTCTTAGGATAAGGGGTAGGCCATTTAGGACTGAACTGAGGAGAAACGTCTTCACTCAGAGAGTTGTTAACCTGTGGAATTCTCTGCCGCAGAGAGTTGTTGATGCCAGTTCATTGGATATATTCAAGAGGGAGTTAGATATGGCCCTTACGATTAAGGGGATCAAGGGGTATGGAGAGAAAGCAAGAAAGGGGTACTGAGGGTATGATCAGCCATGATCTTATTGAATGGTGGTGCAGGCTCAAAGGGCCGAATGGCCTACTCCTGCACCTATTTTCTATGTTTCTATGTGAGCGACAACAGACAGGCAGAGCTTATGACCAGTGACTCACTCACTGCTGTTCTGGTAACTTGGCCTCGATCCACAATGAGGCATGTGGTTGTGAGCCTAGTGGATGAACTGGTAATGCGATTGTTAAACCTTTGTTAATAAACCAGCTAGTTCTTAATAGCAATGTGTTGCTATGAATTCTTGAGCAGAGAACCCATGAAGCAAATACATTACAGATATCAATTTGGCTGGCTGCTGGGTGAGAAACGAACACAAACACCTGTTAATGATATCCTGTTGTTAAATTCGACAGAACCTCCGCGTCCCCAGCCTTGCCGAGTCCCTCAGCAGTTTCTTGCCTCCCCCGCACACTCCCCATAAATATCGGGGCCTTTGCTTCTTCTCCTCCTATGTACAAATCTGCCAGCATCTATTTATGTAATTAGTTGGTTATGATGGCTTTTTGCAAAAAATCATCAAAATTCTAACTCAGTTGCTATTGAGAACTGGTATGAGTCATCAATAGATTTTAGTAAGAAACACTGTTTTGTTTGCAGTAGTATTTACTAAAAATTATATTCTAAGTTATTTAAGATAATTTCTGAACATACTACAGCATTACTTACAAGATTTTCAAAAATGCCTACTGGTTAATAAAATTGCTAAAAGCACTTACATTACTGCAGCATGAGCTGTTCAATCAGGGTAGAGACTTGAAATAAGTTTATTAATGTAGTATATAAAAAAACTGGTGTTCTAAAACTATGCTGTTTTAAACAATCAACATGCATTTGATCAATAAAAAGTCTTACATCTGTAAACAACAAGTTCAAAATTTTCTTTGCATAATTTATTGTATAAATGTTCAAAGTGCGATCATTGTTCCCAATAAAACTCCATTTAAGGTACACCCCCAAAGGCTCATTGGGCTTGTGCAGCACATGGTGTAGTACTGAGCTATACAGAGCTGGGCCAATCCCAGGTTAGATTGCTAGTCTATGCTGAATGAACTGAATTCAGGAGCAGCAATAGATGTGGCAAAATTGATCTCGGTGTCAATGGGGCACAGATGGGAAAAATTTGGGTTCTTATTTCTGATCACTACCCATTGACCCCAGATAAAAAGTACACCTTTGAGGAAGTCAAATGAAGAGAGCATTCAGCTTGATTGTGTTACCTTCTATTATTGAATAGCCTGCTCTCGCCAACTGTGTAGACAGACATGTGGACAATGATCATGTCCTGGAGGACTACTGGTCCCTGTGGAACTTAACTCCTTTCACGGCAAACAGGAAAAAACTGGGGTGAATCAAATCTCCATTTAAGCCTCTTGTTTCCTATTGAATCTTTAATTTATCGTTGTTGTAATCTATCTTCTAATTATCAAGGAAGCTATCTGCTGGTGTCTACTTCCAAATTCTGGAACTTGCTCCACAACAGCACCTTCACCACATGGATTGCAGCTTACCACCCCTTTCTCAAGGGCAATTAGGGATGTAAACTTTGGTAGTGCCCCGCCCCTGCCTTACTGCCTCGCACCGACAGTGCCAGGAAGCGGAGGCGTGAACCAGTCAGCTGGCGGCTGGTGGGGCGCTACTTATAGAGATGTGCCCCAGCTGTCAAGGAACTTCCGTTCCAAAGGTCAGTTATGAGTGGCAGAGAGTGCAGGATGTATCTGCAGCCAAATAAAGGCTGCTTCGTCCCTGGAGTGTTGCGGGCCGTCACAGGACTTTGCATTTCATCCCACAGCATATCGCCGTCCTGCGCTCCCTGAACCTCCCCTTTAATGGTTGGAAGGCATCTTCGCCAATGCTCATTCCCGATTACACAATACCTCATATTCGTTATCGCTTGGAGCCTAACACCATTCAGCTATGCCATTAGCGCCTGCTCTAGCACTCCACTGCATTTTTTTAGTGCTGAGGCTGAATTTAGCAGGCAGCGAGATTGATTAGCGCCTGGTGCTAAACTTCCAACTTCTCAAAAGTTAACGCCCCAACCGGGGCGATACCAAATTTCTAGCCCTATTGCCACTGGCTCATTCAAGGTTGAAATGGGGGATATCTGTATCATCACACATGGTGTCTCTAGTCTTCTATTCACCAGAATACCGATGCCATCTTTAGGAGACCCAGGGAACTTAATCATTTTGTGATGACTCCAAGGCAGCAACAAGAAAAGACCATTCAGTTCTATCACAACACTGGTTTCCCCAAAGCTTTATGGACAATAGATATCAGCACCAAAGTTGTACTGTGAGCCTCTACCTATGAACCCATTGAATTCCACTCCCTCAACGTTCAAGTTGTTTATAACTAGAAGCAAAGAATTCTCGATGTCAATGATAAATTTGTGGGAAATTGTCATGAAGCTTTTGTCAAGAGGAAATTCAGTTTCCTAGTTCTATTTAGTGTCAAGATAGCTTGTGGAATATAAGGTGTACCCCTTGTTTCCATGGCTTGTGATGCCACTCTGAGTGCCAACCACACCAGCTGAACATCGGTACAATGAAACCCATGCATCATCTGGAGTGGTCATTCCGAGCATTACTGGGGTCCTGAAGGAATGGTTTTGCTGTCTTGACAGATGTGGAGTGGCACTGTAATTCTCTTCCGTAGTAGGACCTCATGTTGGGAATGGAAGTGGAATCCCTGGAGGAGCTGGGTCCAACTGCTGAGGTGGCTGAAGAACCTGGAACCCAGCATTATGATGATCCTGGCTCGGAGTACACTACTGCCTTGTCTGCCAGAGAAGTTAGTAGGCAGATTATTTGTGATGCATTCTCCTCAGATTAACGCGCTCTCATTTGCAAATTTGCATTACTATATCTCCCCAGTCTTCATGCCAACTCCATTCTTCTATGACAAAACATATGTTTTGTGTTTTACCAAGCAAACGTGTTCCTGCACCCCAACCAGACTTCAATTCCAATAATATGTGACTTCATATTTTTATACACAGTTGGCCTTCAATACAAGGGCTGACTTTTTCTCACTTTGTGTCTCCTTGGTGCCTAGATGTGCCCTCTTTGACCTATTCTGTTGCTTCTTCTAGCTGCTACCTGAAGGCCACTGTCATTAGAGGTAATTAGCCACTGAATTTGAACAAAATTCTCTCAGGATTGAGGTGGTCCTTATCTCTTGACACATGAATCCTGGGAAGGATCTTTTGTATGACTATCCGGGCAGCCCGACTCTGCCTCCTATGTTCTTTGAGTAGGTCGCTGAAGAGCTAGGGCAAAGGCCTGGGATGTCTAAAGGCCATAACGTAGGTCTCTCAAGCCAATCTTTTGGATCTCAAGGCCTGCAGTCTGTGCTGTAAGAAGGAGACATGGGCTTGTTGTGGGACACGTCTGTGCAGCTAGACAGTTGCAGAAGTTGCCACATGCTCAATCGATCTCTGCAACAAGGAAAATGGTTCCCTGATGTTGCATATGAAGGCAATAGACTCCACTGTCAACCCTGCCATCTGCCACACCTTCTGGGAGAACAACCTCAGTTCCTCTGCCTAAGTGTGAACATCTTTACTTTCACAGGAGGACCCATAGGATCTGAGCCCACTGGGTGCTCAGGCAAGGGACGCCATCTCCACTATCTCCACTGGGAGCGATTAAGTCCTCAGTAACTCATCACCACTCTGGCTTACTCATGCTTTATAAATCACCCAGTGGCAAATGTCTCATTTTGATTCCCTCCTCTCTCTGGGTGGCAGTCTCTGAGGTGATGAGTAGAACAGAGAAGTGACTCAGGGGGTAAAATCAACCTGGGATGTCCAACGGCAGATGGGCCACACTCTTCATCATCATCATCAGCACAAGCAACCAAGGTGCAATTAATTTCAGGCTCCTCTTCCTCTTCTTCCTCATGTGCCTTTGGTTGTTGTGTTTGATCTGCAGAAGAAGAGGAAATGAGCGATGAATGGGTGTGCAGCACCCAGAGAGAGTGAGATAAGACAGCTGGGGAATTTTCTACATCTGGTTTCTATAAAGTGTTGTAGCAGGTGCAGGTTCTGCTTTGCATTTAATCCACTATCAGAGCTCTGATGTCTGAGATCCCACCACCATGCCCTGCCATTCCTGATCATTACCATAGAAATCATTGAAATTTACAGCACGGAAGGAGGCCATTTCGGCTCATTGTGTTCGCGCCGGCCGACTAAGAGCTATGCAGCCTAATCCCACTTTCCAACGCTTGGTGCGTAGCCCTGTAGGTTACGGCACTTCAAGTGATTATGACCAAGATCTTTCCTGGAAAAAGATGAAGAGTATCAGGTGAGGGCAAGTGTCTGAAGGACATCTGCCAGGGTGAAGAAACCAGCTGATGTAATAGAGAGGAGAATGACCCTGTCACAGGAGAGATGGAGTTGTAAGGGGCTTGCATGCAAGGAAGTGGAATTCCAAACACAAGATGAACTGTGCATGATGACTTGAACTGATGTTGTTTAGTGTGACGGATACTATGGTGCCAAAGTGAAAAAGGAACATGTTCTCTTACCTTGTCTATCCTCATCAGGTTATTGAGCTTCTTGCAGCACTAGTCACGTGTCCTTCCCTCTACATAGCTTGGGCAACACCTTTCTTCCCCGATGGTCCAGCAATCAGTCTGTTCTCATCTCCATTTCATTCATCAGGTCTTGGGGGTCTGCGACAAAAAAGTTCTGGGCTTGCTGCTTCAATCTCTGGGTTGCCTGGGAATGGGCTGGAGATGCTCTGCCACTCTGGGAAGTGCATCCCATCCTGGTACCCAGGTGCCTCTATGAAAGTTGTCTTTAAAAAGCACAGAGAGCCCTGGGTAAGAATTCAATGAGGTTCTACATGCTGAGAAAAGCTAGAGGAAAAATCACTCCTCACCCGTTGGTCCTCCAGGAAACTGATTGGAAATCATGCAGCAACATGTTTCGTCTACCACTTGTGCTTCACCGCCTCTTTACACATGATTTGCATCTGTGACCTGCCATATAACATGCTAACATGCGGAACCCGCAAATTCCAGCCGGGTCAGCAACAGATGGCCCGAAGGGATTGCAGGGCCTTGGTAGTATTTTATTATCAGTAATCTCAAATGGGAATAACATCCTTCCTATGGTTTGGTGACCAGTACTTCAGGCAGCATTTGACTTGAGCCTTCTGTCGCAAAAGTATCACCTTTTTCATTTGTATTCTATCCCAGCTTTCTGGGGTCAAATGTAATCTGTTGTAACACCACTGCATTCCACTGAAATAAGATCTTTAAGTGCCAACAACTTAATACAGAATCCTTAATGTAGACAAACGTCCCAAGACACTTCACAGAGGCATAAAGAAAAAGGGTGTTGAGTCAAAGAAGGAGTTTTCCTCGAAATTGGCCTCTGTAGCACCTCCCGTTATCGCCTCCAGGGGGTGATAATGGGGCGCTATGCACCGACTGACCGGGCGCAGCGAGAAGATCGACTCCTGCCATATTCGGCACAGACAAATTTGTGCACAGCAAGCTCCCACAAACAGCATTGTGATAATGACTGGATAATCAGTTTTTGTTATGTTGATTGAGCGATAAATATTGGCCAGGACACTGGAGATAACTCCTCTGCTCTTCTTCGAAATAGTGCCATGAGATCTTTTACGTCCACCTGAGAGGGCAGAAGGGGCCTCGGTTTAATGTCTTATCTGAAAGATGGCACCTCCAACAGTGCAGCACTCCCTCAGCATTGCACTGGAGTGTCAGCCTCGATTTATGTGCTCAAGTCCCAGCTTCTGATTTGGAGGCGAGAGTGCTACCCACTGAGCCACAGCTGACAAATGGGGAGAATTCCCCATGGATTTCAGGATCAATCTTTTCTGTGAATTAATGTTGCCTTCTAGCAAACCACCTATGGAATAGTTTTACAACTGAGTTGGAATCAGAGACAGAGCAGGGTAAACATTCAGCAGATCACTCATCATCTGTCCTCCCCAGTACATCTCTCCATTATTGTCTGCTACACCAAGAACTCACTATTTACAATCCATTTTTGCCCCCCTTTTTAAATAAAGCTTTCAGAAAGAACTTGCATGAGTGGCGGATACAATTACAGCTGAACAGCTCACCCACTGGAAGCCAGCACCATAAAGAGGCAGCCTCACCCAATCTTCCTGAGGAGAATCACATACTCAACCTGGATTATGGACTCTGAATAAAGATATGCATGTCCATATACATTGGAACATAAGAACATATATATATTTGCAGATTTAATATACAAATACTTTCATACAAACCATACAGGATTGCTGTGTGAGCCTTTCTGCATTTGAAAGAATATTTGACCTGAGATCATTGGTTTGTTCATTCGAATCTAACATTCAGAGACAAAAGAGCCGCTTTTAATGGTCTGCCAGGTGGGAGCGAACGGTAGCCGCCCTCAAATTGAAGAACGACACTTACCGCCCCGTTTCCGCTCTGAATCTATGCGCCGCCATTTTGTCCAGGGTCTTTACAAGGGAAGCCCAAGTGCCCACCTGAATCAGGCGGGGCTCTCCTTAAACTATGCAAATCAGGGTCCTGTGATGTACATAGGCTCCCAATACAATTTCAAGGTTAAAGCGCTCGAGTCTCTGAGCCTTCTCGGAGGAGTCCACCAATTAAAAATGGCCATTAAAAGCTAGTAAGGTTATCATCTGTCAGGGCTGGAACTCCAAGAGGTACATGGTCAATTTTTTCACTGCAAGATACAGGGTTTGCTTTCAAAGTGCCTCTGTCACAGTATTTCATGCTTGAGAAAATCAGAAAATTCATGTCATGGAGATCAGATGGTATCGCTATCATGCTGTCCCTAGCCGCCATTATGTCTCCAGCTAGATCTGCAGGCCCTGGCACACCTATCTTGCAGTGACAAAGGAAAACTGCTGCCTATCAAAGTATCAAACTAATGACTGGTTCATGTTCTGTAGGACTGCCTTCGTCATAACCTTTCTCTGAATAGCAACAGTTGACCAATTGTACTGCAATGCTGCATTTCATAAAGGACAGGGAGGGGTCATTAATCACATCCAGTTATCCATCCTGCAACCTATCCTGTCTGCCTCATCCAACTGGGGCGGGTTGAAAGGATTTGCTGTGTGAAGCATCGCTAGGATTTCAATTCAACAACAGTTTTCACATGTAAATTGCATCCTGTGCCGCGCTGTGTGGGCATGCTCACTAAGCATTCAAAAGGGCTGTGAAGTTGCATGAACGTTGTGAACAGTATAAAAGTAACAGGTTCTGAGGGCGCACTTTACATCACACTATTTGATGGGTGTTTGCTTTATGAATCTGCTGGGTGACATTAATGTGGCACCTTTCCACCGGCCTGCTAACTTCTGTCACTGTCAGCTAGTTCCCACGAGGCATTTCAGACTACCTCTCTGGGGAGGGTGCCTTCATGATCTTTCAAGTGATTAAGGATTGTTCATTGCCTTTCCCATGTGTAGAAGGGGAAATCCTTTGCTATCCAAGAAGATTTTTTTAATGCAATATGAACAGAAATGGTTTCTGTGGGACAATCTGAATTCTGAGTTCTATAAATAATATTTAACTAGTAATAATCTCTAAGTGTTACCTCGACCTGTCTGCCCTTTCTGATCTTATGTACTATAAAAGGCATCATAGACTTTAACAACTCCCCGAGTATCTTGGTCAATATCTTATACTTCTGAGGATGGAGATAGGTCTGCATGTACCACAGAGATATCAATCTACCCTCTTTTTCAACAGGAATAAAATCAATATGGTAGTTGTGCAGTTTGAAACACTCATTCTGTGTCAGAATAGGCCATTTAATTTTGTTTTTCAGAATTCATCCACATTTTCATCTCTGTCATGGAGAGGACAGGCAGATGCCTTGCTCACAGTCTGTTGCTGCTCTGTATTGACGGCCATGCACGCTGTTATAGCTCGCTGAGAACTGTCTTACTGATCTTTATCTGTTTCCCGTGCAGCAGGGCTCAGATCATCAATTGAGCAGAAGAGGAGAGGTTCTTCAATGCTCCCACATTCATTGTCATTTACCTTATCAGATCCCTTTGTGTATGTCAAATGTCATTTTCGATGCGGATGAAACAATGATTGAATTTAGAATCTTTGCAACTTTTGCTCCCTTCTACTGTGAGATGAATTGTTTTGATGAAATAGTAAATGAAACAAAGGAACACAGGGAATTTATATGTCTCTAAATGTCATTCAATAAGAAAAGTACTCATGTCTAAGATTGTAAATAGAAATTCATTGAAAGATGAGCCTGCGCGAATGATGAGAATCCCCAATATGAGGATTATTTTACATTGAAAGGACAAGCCAATATACTTACACAAGAGTCTTAAACGATGGCCTGAGTCAACACATAAATTTGTGTTTGAGAGTGAAAGGCCTTTAGGTACCCAAATCAGAGTTAGTTGTGTTTAATGGTATAAGTACTTAAAGACAATCCAGTTTAATAAACAACACACTCTTCCCTGATCAGCCGTTGAACTAACCTGCTTGTCTGGGGAAACTGCCAATGTATTATTATAATAATCACATGAACCATAAGTCAGTAATTAAAAGAAAGAAAAGTAGGCTTGTAACTATTTAGCACATTATCACCGTTCTTAGAAATGTCAAAAAGTGCTTCACATGTAATGAGGTACTTTGAAATGTATGAACTAATTTGTTATTTTGGTGAATTCAGCAGTCACTTTGCACAATAGTTCCATGGGATCTGTAATGTTCACCTAAACTACTGGGACATGAAGATAGCAGCTCAGTTGAAAATCTCATTTGAAGAACAGAACCTCTTAGTTCAGCATTGGAGTGCTCACTAGCTTATCTGCTCACCGGGAAATGAAATACATTCACAGTTACGGTGTATATGGTGGATAAAGGTTGATGTCATAGGATTGGCTAACTTACAAAAAACAGAGAGTCGGGATAAATGGGTCAAACTGTAACTAGTGGAGTGCCACAGGGATCAGTGCTGGGGCCTGAACTATTTACAATCTATATTAATGACATAGATGAAGGGACCGAGTGTAATATAGCCAAATTTGCTGATGATACAAAGATAGGTGGGAAAGCAGGTTGTGAGGATGAGGCAAAGAATCTACAAAGGGATATAAACAGGCTAAGTGAGTGGGCAAAAATTTGGCAGATGGACTATAATGTGGGAAAATGTGAGGTTTTACACTTTGGTAGAAAAAATAAAAAGCAAATTATTATTTAAGTAGGGATCGATTACAAAATGCTCTGATATAAAGGGATCTGGCGTTTCTTGTGCATGAAACGCAAAAAGATAGCATGCAGGTACAGCAATTAATCAGGAAGACAAATAGAATTTTGGCCTTTATTGCAAAGGGGATGAAGTATAAAAGTAGGGAAGTCCTGCTACAACTGTACAGGGTATTGGTGAGGCCACACCTGGAGTAATGCGTACAGTTTTGGTCTCTTTATTTAAGGAAGGATATACTTACATTGGAGGCAGTTCAGAGAAGATTCACGAGGTTGGTTCTTGAGATGAAGGGGTTGTAATATGAAGTAAGGTTGAGCAGGTTGGGCCTATATTCCTTGGAGTTTAGAAGAATAAGAGGTGATCTTATTGAAACATATAAAATTCTGAGGGGGCTTGACAGGGTAGCTGCAGAGAGGATGTTTCTCCTCATGGGGAAATCTAGAACTCGGGGGCATAGTTTCAGAATAAGAGGTCGCCCATTTAAAACAGAAATGAGGAATTTCTTCTTGTGAATCTTGGAATTCTCTACCCCTGAGAGCTGTGGAGGCTGGGTCTTTGAATATATTTAAGGTGGAGGTAGACAGATTTTTGAATGATAAGGGAGTCAAGGTTTATGGGGAGCGGGCAGGGAAGTGGAGTTGCAGCCAGGATCAGATCAGCCATGATCTTATTGAATGGCGGAGCAGGCTCGAGGGCCTACTCCTGCTCCTAATTCTTATGTTCTTATGTTCTTATGTATTCAGGCTCAGAATAATAAATTCTTAAAAGCTGATCCATTGTAAGAGCATAGGCAACCACAGAACAAAGCAACAGATCTGAATATCAAACCTGTTCCCTTCACAAACTCCAATCAACTTGCCCTACAATGGATTCTGTCTAACTTACTTTTTCAACTGAAGAAAAGTTCTCTGCAAGAACACAAGTCCAGAGCACAAAAATGTTATTTAGCCTATCAAGGTCATTCCATCGAGAATGCACCTCAATTCATCAGGTGTTTAACCAAAATCTAGGGGAAGAAATTGGGGTCATTTGCTGCTCCTGTTAGCGCCCCGGGGGTGCAAATGACTTTGTGAGTGGGCACGGCGCCACTAATGACTCACGTTAAATTCGGCGGGAGTTTAGCAGTGGCGCTTAGCCCCTGCGGCCCGATCTCTTGCGCCAGGAGATCGTGACATCATTGCCGTGCGCGTCGCCCCGTTAATGCCTCGGCACCTAAATTGGGTTTTGTCCCCTGAAGCTGTGCCGGGCGATAACAGAGACAGCTTCAGTGGACACGTAGCGGGTGGCTGGCCGCTACCAGGGCAAAATTTAAAGGGCAGGTGGCCAGCTGCTGCTGAAAAAAACTCTTGTTTCACTTCCCACTCCGGTGCCGCTTTGGTTGCAGGGTCGATGCTGTGGTCACTCAGCCCGGCACTCTGCTTGAGCACCAGGCTGATAACGTGCACCCCCCTCCCCGCTACCCGGTGGTCCAGCTAGATGGGTTCCCATTATGCTGAGTATGCAGCTTAGGCTCTTCCCTTTAATTCAGGGAAAAGCCCCTTGTATGCGACAGTACTATGCGGCCCGGTGTGTGCACCCCGATCCTGAGCTGTATTGCCCCGCTCCCGAGCCGTGCGCCCCACTCTCGAGCCCTGTGCCCCACCCCCCCTCCCCCGCCAGGAAGGAAGTGAAGCACTTGATTTAACGCTCCACTTCCTTTCGGGGGCGGTAACCCCAATTTATCGTGTGGGGTGTGACTTTTGTACCTGATGCAAAGTCCCACGCCTCGCGAGTATTACCGGGGGCGGTTCCCAATGTATCAGTCAAACATTTTAAGTGTTCTATCAAAGTACGCACTACAATGAATTGCTATCAATACATAACAAAATTGGAAGCAAGTTCTTATAGCCTCATAATACAATTGGGGACCAATTTTTTGTGTCACTACTGCCACATTTGTGCTTAAGAACGCGGTGGTACCAGGACCAATGTGACGCCCCTGGCGGAAGTGTTGATGTGTCATTGAGTCACTGTCCATCCCGATATTCGTGCGGACCTCCGGTCACTTCTCGGTTTTGAGCATTAAACCATTTCACAAATTGAATGTAATTGCCGCTGTCGGTTCTGTGCATGCTTCCCGCTGCTCTAAAATGTTGCTTCTTTGCATTCTGACACCAGTGCCCTTCCCCTTTAAGTTGCTGTTACAGGCCTTTCGCATGGAGCAGCACTGTACCATTTCTAGTCTCCAGCTCAGTGAGCTACCTATTGGGGTGTGTGCTTTGCGCTGGCTGTTCTTCAAGTGCATTATAATTAGGACCCCATAACAAAATCAATAGATCACACACTGACACCTCCGGTACGCCCAGGTTAACTCGCAATATCAAAATCACCACTATAATTAAGAACTTTATAATGAGAAGTGCGAATAACTTATCTCACCCAAAATAAATCTGAATTCCTAATGGAAAAAAATAAAAGACTAAACCATGCTAAAGGGCAACCTAGTTTCAGAAATACTGCATTTTTTTCTATTGATATAAAATTCAAGTAAATGTAAAAGCTCGTTTAATAACAATTAATTTAACGCCTGCAACCTAAAAGGATTTTAGCAGAGCAGTGTTTAGTGCCAAGATAATCAGTGTTGTGCTAAAAGCCAAGATAAATATACAAATTATCACACACAACAGGTGAATGAACGCGAGTGCTAATCTAACCCTTTGGGAATTGTCGCTGGATTTCTCTGCCAAAGCAAAACCTGACAGCATCCAAATAGTGTGAGCATACTGAAAATTAAAAATGTTCCAGATCACAATTTTTCTTAACTTTGCAATGGTGCCTTGGTATTTTGGTACAGGCTGTTCACAACAATGATTTGCAAGGACTTACATTGTGTGTTGCACTGAGTTAATGCGCAGTTAAAGGATATTACATCATTAGCGATGGCACCTCAACCATCGAATGAACAGCAATGCCTGGTCATGAAGTAGCAGCACCAAGGAAGGCTGACAGGATCTTGGGGGAATAGAAAGCAAACATCCTTGCCTGGGTTTTCCAGGAGTAAAATGGGCTTGATGATGCGACTGCCTGTGGCTGATCTGCACTTGCGTTCGGTTGACCGCTAAATTTGTCAGGGTCTTTTTTTAGAGGCAGCCTTGGCAGCCGAGGATTATCAGTTGGAATAATGCATCACAGCCACAGTCAGAGCGGATTCCACTTGTGACTTCAGGTTAGGACGGTTACCATGCAGTGGTAGGGATGGAAACCTGATTGGAGAGATTCAAACTTGGACTTGTGGGAGAGATAGGCATGGATTGGGAGGCAACAACATGTTCAAGGATTTTGGAGAGTCCAGAGTCAGAATACAGTCAGAAAATAAAGTATTTAATTGCACTTTCTTACCAGTAGTATTACTCTTTGGACATACTTGTGCAGAAATTGGACCACATTGCGTCCATAATTGGGTCAGGCTATTTTTCAGGCTTCTCTGGTAGTCACCTTTAAGAGGCATTAGTTTCCTTATGTAATGTATGTACCTGCGAGTATGCTCACAGGTTTGTTGCAATAAAAGGGTTGTAGAGCTGTTGCTTTGTGAGTGACTTAGCCAGTCATGTGATGGTCACAAGGCTGATTGGCCCTGAAATCCCAGCCTCCGTACAGACCCGGCGCAGCCTCGTGAAAGCCGGTTTTCTTCGCGCAATGCGCCTGTGCCGAAAACCGGCTTTTGAAATCTGTCGTCAATGGTGCCTCCCACAATGTTGATGGTTGGCGACTCAGTGATGGCAGTGTTGAAGGTCAGGGGGCGATGGCTAGGCTTCCTCTCATTTGAGATGGTCGTTACCCGGCACTTATGTCATGTGAATATTACCTGCCACAGGTTGGCATGGGTTGCTTCTTTATTGAAGGAGTTGTAAATAGAGCTGAGCACTGGAATCATCAGTGAACATTCCTACTCCTGCCCTGATAATGGAGGGAAGTTCATTCATGAAGCATGGTTGAGCCAAGGATGCTCCTCTTAGGATTGTGATCAACTACTACAACCAGGTGTTTTTCCTGGTGGGTCACAAAATAGGACCCTTGCATGCTATAAACATACCTGGTGTTTCCTAATCCCACTTACCTAACACCACACGTCCACGTGAAATGACATCAGCCACACATCAGTCTATTCACCCAAATGATTTAAATTGACTTGCGTCAAATTGCTTTGTTCTGAATTACTAATATTTTTATTTGAGAATACTTCAGTTTAACCCCCCTACCAGATAATTAATGCAAATCATGAAAGACAGATCCAGTGTATTTAGTTGTCTATAATTAACTTTTATTAAGTTTCAGAGACTTCAGGTTGTGAAGCCCTTGCTTGATTCCAAAAGGTAAAGTTATAGCACGAATCTTGCACACCACACCACATCATAAATGCATTCTTCCCCCCCACCTTCACCCCATGCTCATACTAAGATCACTAAGGAAT